>NC_136068.1:772765544-773165652 GCF_964261635.1 Lissotriton helveticus
GGAATCCAAGAAGAACTGCTGCACCCTCGAGAAAGCCTGGCGACTCGACCAGACCACAGACAACAGGACCAATCTCAAGCATGCCACCCGCAAACACCTTCAGCTGATCCGCGCCACCAAGAAGTCGGCACTCAAAGAACGACTGGACGACAACGCCCACGACAGCAAGGAACTCTTCAGCATCGTCAAAGAGTTCTCCAACCCCAGCGCCGGAATCAACAACATCACCCCCTCGCAAGACCTCTGCAACTCACTCGCCTCGTTCTTCCACCGCAAAATCGCCGACACTCACAACAGCTTCGACGCACCCTACCACCGAACCAACGCTCGCCACCACCACCCTCTGCAACTGGACCACGATCAGCACCGAAGACACCACCCGCACGATGAACTCCATCCACTCCGGATCACCAACCGACCCCTGTCCACACCACGTCTTCAACAAAGCCGACGCCATCATCGCACCCCATCTCCGGGACATAATCAACTCCTCCTTCCACACCGCCACCTTCCCGGAGAGCTGGGAGCACGCCAAGCTGACCGCCCTCCTGAAGAAACCAACGGCGGACCCCACCGACCTCAAGAAATACCGTCCCATCTCGCTCCTTCCCTTCCCGGCCAAAGTCATCGAGAAGACCATCAACAGACAGCTTGCCGCCTTCCTCGAGACGAACGGATCCCTCGACCCCTCTCAGTCCGGGTTTTGGGCCATCCACAGCACCGAGACCACCCTAATCGCAGCCACCGACGACATCAGAACCCTGATCGACAACGGAGAAACAGCGGCCCTCATCCTCCTGGACCTCTCCGCGGCGTTCGACACTGTCTGCCACCGCACCCTAGTGAAGCGCCTCAGCAACGTCGGAATCCAAGAGAAAGCACTGGAGTGGATCATCTCGTTCCTGGCCGGAAGAACCCAGAGAGTCCGCCTCCCCCCGTTCAGATCTGAGGCCACTGAAGTCATCTGCGGAGTACCACAAGGATCTTCACTTAGTCCAACCCTCTTCAACGTCTACATGAGCCCCTTCGCAACCATCGCACGACAACAAAACCTCAACATCATCTCCTACGCCGACGACACTCAGCTGATCCTCTCCCTCACCAACGACCCCACCACCGCCAGAGCCAACCTACACGAAGGGATGAAAGACGTCGCCATCTGGATGAGGAACAGCCGCTTTAAACTGAACTCAGACAAGACGGAAGTCCTCATCCTGGGATCATCACCCTCCGCCTGGGACGACTCCTGGTGGCCCTGGGCACCGCTCCCAAGCCAATGGACCACGCACGCAACTTGGGCTTCATCCTGGACTCCTCCCTGTCGATGACCAGACAAGTCAACGCCGTCTCATCTTCGTGCTTCAACACCCTACGCATGCTCCGCAAGATCTTCAGATGGATCCCCACTGAAACCAGGAAGACTGTCACCCAGGCACTCGTCACCAGCCGACTGGACTACGGGAACACCCTCTACGCCGGAACCACAGCCAAACATCAAAAAAGACTCCAACGCATCCAGAACGCCTCCGCTCGACTCATCCTGGACATCCCCCGACACAGCCACATCACCGGACAGCTGAGAGACCTGCACTGGCTCCCCGTCAGCAAGAGAATCACGTTCAGACTCCTCACCCACGCACACAAGGCTCTCCACGACCTGGGCCCCAAGTACCTCAACGACCGCATGACCTTCTACACGCCCACCCGCCAACTACGATCGACCAGCCACGCCCTCGCCACCGTACCACGCATCCGCAGAGCCACCGCCGGAGGAAGATCCTTCTCCTACCTGGCAGCCAAGACCTGGAACTCCCTCCCCACCCACCTCCGGCGAACCCAAGACCATCTCTCCTTCAGGAAGCTGCTCAAGACCTGGCTGTTCGAGCAGTAACATCCCCCTCTTCCCCAGCGCCTTGAGACCCTCCCGGGTGAGTAGCACGCTCTACAAATGCCGTGATTGATTGATTGATTGAATGGTACTGAGGGAATTCATGGAAAAGGAGAAAATGGGGCAGGGGTGCCAAAAACAACTGTTGCACCGTGTGCGACCATGGTAGAGCCAGCCCTGGCTGGGAGTGTTAGACCCCCCCTGAAGTTCGAGTCTAGTTGCGCCCCTGGTAAGGACATACTTCACTGTACTGCACCATAGCACTGTAGCATCATGGACAACTCCTATTTTGCAGGGCGCCTAACAGCTTTTTTGGAAGACTAAAAAAACTTCTCCTCAGCCACCACAGCAGCAAAAAGCCGCCTACTGCCCTGCCGCACACCCATGCCCATGTGGCTCCCCACGTGGGTCGGATACTGTGGCGGTGAAGGGATCAGCTGTGGCAGCGGGTACCAGAATGGTTGTTACTGCAACAGCAGAAACATGACGCTTGCAACAGAGAGGACAGACCCCCCTTTGGCAATGGGACCACTGCGAACCTCCTCATGGTATCCCAGCCCGCCTAGCGTTCGGTGTCTGACATCCTGGCATGGACAAGCTCGGGCGGGCATGAGCATGGCAAAACAGGGGAGGAGCTGTCTAATTTAGTTGGGCTCGCTAGACCTCATGGGGTCTCACTCCTTGGTAATACAGCATTTGTTTGAAGACACATTGCTGCTAACACTGACAAGGCAATATTCTAGTAACACTCCCAGTGTGGATGAAGGAAGGACAACCTTTGTTTTGATCATCATTATTCCGCTTTAAGCTACTTGAGGGAGATTTTAGTGTGGAGTCAGCTGCAACAACCACTATTGTTTTTCGGTTAAATTGATGTGTGCTCCTTAGAAACGCAGTTAGAAGATCTTCTTGTTTGGCTTTTAGAATTCCCAAAGCCACCTAATTATTTCTACTGGGTTTGATGACAGCTATAATGGCTTTTCAAGGAAAAAACATAATATGATTCCTAGTATAACAGATGAATGTTTCTAAGAAATATGTATTTCCTCTGATAAACTTTATAGAGGTGCGTTCCAATGTGCTTTATAAAACGCCAGTTGTTTTTTAAGTGTCGGCACAAATACAATTTACACATCTGAAAGAAAACGCACATGTTTCACCAATACAAACAAGAACAAGATTGCTGACAGCGAACTAGAAAGCATGAATTTCCGTAAATTGTAATTAATTGCTGTTGTCAGTGCAACAATACAGAAGATAAACACTGGCCTGCAAAAAGTTCACATTCAGATATGACACGCCTTCTCACATCATGGACACGTTGAACCTCAGAAGCAGTATAGCAATTATACTGCAGCTGGTAACCATGATTGAGACATGCATCAAGACCAAAAGAAGAGCAGAGAAGCCATGATTTTTGCAGTAAGACTGATATGTAACCTGGTTACTGTGCCGATGGCAAACTTCCTCTACTGTGAGTTCCATGCTTGTCAATGGAATTTCTATGTAGAATCATTTGAATATGGATAGGGTCTCTGAAGACCATGACTAATGATCATGTCATGTTCCCCCAGACATCACTGTATAACTGCAGCTCGGAGTAAACAACCTACAATGTTGGAAAATTCCACTCCGCATGGTGGCCGAAGAATTTATATGATTTGCCATAAGACAGTCCATGTAACTTTAGGCTGCAGGCTGAAGTGAAAACTAATGGAAGGTGAACATGTAGGTGACGAGTGAAAATGAAACATACCTCATCACCTATTTGACGTGCTTCATCACAATACTAAGGGCCTCAGTCAGATTTTGGCGTGTGGGACACTCTGATGAAACGTGGTGGCCAACCTGATCGCCGATTTCCAAGTATCATAGGCTATGGTGGCCGAGGACATCCTTTGCATTTGTGAAGAAGTAGCCTGTCTGTCAAACTCTAGAAAGGGCCCTGAACATGGACTGCTGAATGAAGTCTGTTGACACGCAAAATGCAGACGATAACATGTACTCTTAAGGGTGAAGGGCCACTATGTAACATGCCATATATCGCTTAGCAATAATACTACATCGTCTCCTACATCGCAGTTTCAGCTTATAATTCGTATTCTTACCTCCATGTATACTTACCTCTTGCGTTAAGTATAGATGGGGTTAGGAGTAGTAATAATATACCTTCCCTGTGATGTTGTGGGTACAATATGATTGTAGGTCAATATTGTCTACATGAATGTTGTGAAATACACTAGACCTCTTGGGCCTCATTTATGAAAAGTGACGCATCGCTGCGTGAAAACAGCGATGCGTCAATTTTCAGTGCACACTCCTTGCGACACCAATGATGCGTCAAATTTAATGTATGACGCATCATGTCGCAAGGAGTTACAGATATGTCAGTATTTCTGACGTATCTGTAAGCGCAAAAGTGACGCATTGCTGGAGTGTATCACAAAAGTGACGCAACTCCAGCAATGCACCCTTTCACATGGGGCAAGCCCCATGTGAAAGGCCTGCATCAGTCTTACGCCTGCTGTGAGGCAGGCGCAAGATTTTGACGCAACGGCGTCCTAAAAGTGACGCAGTGAAATCTCATAGATTTCACTGCGTCACTTCTACGACCCTTCCTTGCGTCAATACGCCCCGCTTGCATACATTATACCTGGCGCAGGTATAATGTTGCGCAGGGGTTTACAAAGTGACGCATCTACCTAGATGCGTCACTTTGTAAATATGGTGCAACAAGGCACATTATTTACGCTGCTGGTGCGTCACAAAAAGTGACGCACCGGCGCGGTATAAGTGACGCACGGCCTCATAAATGAGGCCCCTTGTTTCCACCTGAAATATAACAGAAATCCACACTTAAGGCATCGCTGTAGGTGAAAGTGAGTATGAACTGATACCATTGCTGCTCAAATACATTTTTACATTTTAAAAGCTTAAAACGCATATTTATGAATCTACAGAGATGTAAAGAAATTATAAAAGTATGCATTTTTTATTTTAATATATTAACTTATATTTTGGAGGGGGCGGATTTAGTATTCAAGCTCGATTCCGACTAAAATTGAAGAAAATGCATCCATTTGAGGGAAGGCAGGCCAGATTCGCCATTCTAACTCCAATCCAGTGCCAATGATTTAAAAAAGATAAATTCTGTATGGTTAAAATAAGTTGAATGAATTTACAGGAAATGTTACATTTATAATCTAATGCAGTGGTTCTTAACCTGTGGTCCAGGTATCCCTGGAGTCAGTTAGGCCTAAACGAAATAATATAAATAATATTAACATAATGATAAAGTTTAATAAATGAAGAAACAAATTGTAAGATTGAAGATTTTAAGATGTTCTGTAAGTGTGAAGGAATTTGAAACTGAAGGCTACAAATGTAGTTAGTATCCTCTGAATGGTTTGTGGCAGTTGTGCTGCTGCATCAAAAAGAATATAGTATTGGCAATAGGTGGCCTCAATTAAATTCTG
Organism: Lissotriton helveticus; assembly: GCF_964261635.1. Taxonomy (NCBI): domain Eukaryota; kingdom Metazoa; phylum Chordata; class Amphibia; order Caudata; family Salamandridae; genus Lissotriton; species Lissotriton helveticus. The sequence continues at coordinate 772,770,909 of NC_136068.1, forward strand.
CAAAACCCCACAATTACCATTATAGTTAACAGTTTGATTTTTTTTATACTTGTTTGTGAATTAAATAAAACATTTCCACATTTGTGTATTTGTTTGATGAATGCTTCTTTCTGTATTATTTTGTATTATTTTGCAGTTCAAATAATTGGAGATGCTTAGGTGAAGTTCCCGGCTTCCAGTAATGACTCAGTGGGGGTCTCTGGAATCCAAAAATGATTCACTGAGGTACCTGGGTTTCAATAATGATTAAGTGGGTTCCACAGAAGTCAAAAGGTTAAGAACCACTGATCTAATGCATTCCATAAATCATTGTGAGATTTGGATGGACCTGTTATCTATATTCCTCATATGACTGGGAGGTTTGTTTCTTATGTTTATAAAACAGTGTTACACATATTGATGATGAGTAGAACCCTTTGTTACTTGTTCAATAAAGGGTATCAGCTGCCCCGAAACTAAAAGATAAAATCTTTTCCTGGAGTGCAGACATGTTTGTCTGCTTGAAGATATTACAAATAGAGAAAAGGGGCCACACTTGTTGTCAGGCACTGACACTGCAAGATGGACACAGCCACTGAATCTAGTGTCTTCCTTGTAGTATGAGTGTGTGTGTATGTGTTTATTCACTGAAACTACTACATTGTTATCAGTAGACATGAGGGAACCATGTTTGGTGTGAAATGCGTGAATCCCCACAGATTCTGTAACTTTGCTGCACAGAAATGTGTGGTAAATATCTTTTTTAGTAAAAGTTTGAGGTTTGCAAAGTGTTCTTGGTAAGAAAACCTGGTGAGAGCCACACAAGTTTCCCCACCTTGGATTCTGCTGAGTGTCTAGTTTTAAAACATTTAGGGATATTTTCACAAGAACGTGTGATAACTATCGCAAGAGTAGCGTAAAGCAACCTTCAACATCGCAGCCTATCGCGGGAAAACAACCCCATGACAATGTGGAATTCAAAACACGGCGCTAGCATGCAATAGTTTGCCGAAACCGCGGCTAATGCCTGCGATAAGACCACCTCGACGGAGATAAAAACACAAACTCCAACGTGAAAAAACCTGCGATGGGCTAAAGCGTAATAAGAAAACAGTGACAACCAGCGCGAGGTCAGCAATCTCACATTGCAATGTAGGAAAAAGCATAAGAACAGCATACGGAAAATGCCACAGAACAAAATACATCAATACAGATGCACCCTGGCCAACTGCAGAGGACAACATGTACACCACAACATCCAAGCACCGTGGAAGAACAGAACCTACAGGCACACTGCATGAAAGAGACCAGTGGCAGACAAATCAGAGCCGCAGGAGCAACACACCCACCGTGCAGCATACGCACATAAGCAGAAGTGCACCTCAACATTGACCACATCCCGGTACAAACAGCAACCCCTCCACAATGGAACACAGGACACAACTGGTTCTGCAAATGTACACAACCTGTCAAATCACATCTGAAACTGCAGGGAAATGTAACATGACAATGTACAAGTACAACCTGTAACCTGTAAATATGTTTTATTCACACTTGCAATGCAGTTGGACATCTTCTACTGTCGCATGATTGCCATGGACAGTCACAATGTGACGTGCTCATGAGAAGTAAGTGTCAATTATGGTATTCCTAGGGGCCATTCCTACCGCAGCTGCAGTGGGATGTGGCCCACCTGCCCCATCACCACCATCATCGTCTGGTACCTCTGGAACTGTGATCTATGGGGCCCTGGTGCGAACACAGATGTAGTGCAACACACAACATGCATCGATCATCTTGCACACAATGTCCGGGCTGTATGGGAGCTTCCCACCTGTGCCGTCATGGCACCTGAAACATGACTACCACATGCCAAATGTTTGTTCAACGATGTCCCTGGTGCATATGTGGGCCGCATTGTACTGCCTCTGGGTGGGTGTGGTATATATATAGGGGGTTTACCCAAATGTAGTCACTGGGACCTGGGTTATCTAGGTACTGAGAGGGAGGGGTCCCAGCGTGAGTGCAACGATAAGTATACAATTTATCACAAGAATTCACAAAAACAACAAATGAATCCACATTGTTTTAATTCACAATGAGGATGAGTATAGCAAATATAGTATCAAGTAATTACAAAGTATAATAGGTTGTACAGTGCCCCTGGGGGAGGAGGAAGTGATCGAGTGAGGATAGTGTGGTAACGGGATTGTGACAGTAAAATCAACCTAGTATCAGAAATGCATTTGTATGATAATTCAAATACAAACAACGTAGGACCAACAGTTCAATGTAGCAGTATATACATGTCATACTCCAAAAATGCAAATAATGTCAAAATATAGGTGTGGAGTTGACAGAAATAGGACAGTTGCAGCGGGGTCTTCATCAGGACAGGGTACGGGGCGGGCAACCTAATGAATATATATAAAGGGGCATTATTCTATTAATTGCTCAAATGGTCGTAAGACACAACATAATTGATTTTAAGATATAGCACACACCAACAAAGAGCATACCGTTATAGTTATTGCTCTTTTTGTAAGGGGCTTGCGTCACCCTTGGTTCTTTTTCGTTACTAAAGAATGGAAAAAGGAAATTTAAAAGTTAAAAGGTGGGGACCGAAAAGTCTGAGAGCAGCGGAATAAACGTACTATTATTCCGTTGGGAGGCGTATTAGTGCCTACCGTTCAACATAAACATAAGGATTATGGACTCACATTAGGAAGTGATGAGAGCGGTGTAGGTCGAAACCGGCCCCCGGACGGAGGATATGGCAGTGTCTGCAACAAGACATTCATGGTGAGTTAGAATTACAAAAGAACGCCCTGTGGAAGTGAATAACTCTGCATCAAGGACGTGTTAGACAAGGCTTACCCACGTCGTACGGTAGGTCGGCAATGGGTCCAAAGGTATCTGATTTGAAGGGGATCTCTCCGTGATATCTATGAGGCAATATGGTGAAAAGATCGTAAATAAAAAATCACATTGGGGATCACGATCTCAAAGGCTGCGATGGCTAGGAGGGAGAACTCACCGAACGCCGACTTAATCTGGCATGTAATCCCGCTCGTGTCTGCAATGGCGAACCGAGCTTCCTGGTTAGGTAAGTAACCATGGGAACGACACCACGTGACTGTGAGTCGAGGTATGGACATAAAAAAAGACTAGGGACATCGGCGTATGGTGCGATTTACATGGTCATGCGGTCAATATTAGGAGTGGAGTGGTCTAGAAATACTAAAGTGCTCATTGGCATGATGGAATTACGATTAATCAGAAAAGCAATGGGTTAAATGCAAATAAAATAATTGCAAAAGGATATGTTACAACGTACCTATCATACGATGGAAAAGCCATTACATGATATGATAACCAAACAAAGAAGAGCATAATTGTGGACGTGAATGTGTAGGAACATTTGTAGCTATTATGGCTTACCTCTCACATGAGGGTATAGGCCAGTTCAGGTTGAAGTCAGTTTTAGGTTGAAGCTACCTCCCGAGGATACTACGTTAAATATGAACATTAGGGTAGTGTTGCTAACTGGGAGAAAGAGCTGTCATGTTCATTGAGACCATTCTGGATAGAGTCGAAAAGGAGCATCCATTTTACTTCACGTGTGTTCAAAATACTAGCAATGTTCCCACCTCGTGGTCCCAAAACTGCCTTTTCTAGTACCACCCACCGGAGACTTTCTGGGGTGTGTGCAGCGAGTTTGAAATGGTCTACAAGTGGGGCGCCCTGGACCTCACACCTGATCCTGCTCATGTGTTGAAGAATTCGTACTTTGGCCTTTTGTTGGGTTTGGCCGATGTAGATCAATTTACATGGACATACTATCGCATAGATAATGTTGGATGTATTACAATTGCTGTGGAATTTGAGTTTAATTCTATGTTGGAGATGTACAAATTCCTTTGTTGGTATGGTGGTATCGCAGGCCTTGCACTGGCCACACCTAAAATGGCCCACAACCGGTGGGAGATTCCATAGTGAGGTCATGGTAGGGTCGTCTGGGCTGGGTAGAAAAGACCGCACCTGTAGTCTTTTACACTTTTGGCTCTCTTGAATGCATGTAGTGGTGTACCCATCTGGTTGACATCATCGGATATCAATTGCCAATGCTGGTTTACTGGTTTTGATCTGATTACTTTTGGTAGTAAACGTTGTTACGCATACAATCCTGTCTTCGTGTTGGTTTGCCTTGTCCTTGGGGGTGAGTAGTTCCTCTCTCGGATAAAACCAAGCACGTTTCCTCGATTTCTTGACTAGCCGTCTCGGATATCCCCGTTGTTGAAGACGATTAGCAAGATCCTCAGATTCCTTGAAATAGTGATCTTTGTTGGAACAGTTCCTCCGGATGCGGAGGATCTGCCCAAATGGCAAATTATCACGGAGTGCGCGTGGATGATGGCTGTTGTACTGTAACAGCGAATTGCTCTCAGCCGGTTTGCGATAGAATGTGGTGAGTAGAGTTCCAGATTCCTCGTAGATGGTGATATCCCAAAAATTGATAGTTTGGTTGTCTGATTGGCTCGTGAATTTGAGATGGGGTGATTGTTGATTCAGCCATATGAAGAACGAAGATAGTCCATCCGTATCGCCACTCCAGATTAACAGGATGTCATCTATATATCGCATCCAGAGACTGAGTTGGTCTCTGATTGGATTACAGTTGTTGAGAAGAGTATCATCTTCGAATGCTGCCATATAAAGAATCGCCACGTCTGGGGCAAAGGGAGCCCCCATCGCTACACCTGAAGTCTGAAGATAGAATTGATTTTTGAATATAAAAAAGTTTTTTGTCATAGCTATCTTCAGAAGAGCTACAATGAATTTGGTTGGAACCTGTACCGGAGCAGGTCGTTGATTTAGACATCTGGTTATCACGGCTAGAGCTTCTTGTTGAGGGATTCAGGTGTAGAGCGATACCACATCGCATGTAGCTAGTACTTGATGCTGTGGGTCAAAGGATCAATTCTCGACAATATTAATTGTATGCATGGTGTCACGCAGGTATGATTGAGTAGACTCTTCAAGAGGTTTAATGAAAAAATCGATGTACTTTCCAAGAGGGTCCAGTATGGAGCCGCAACCTGAGACTATTGGGCGTCCAGGGGGGGTTCACCATGCTTTTGTGTATTTTGGGTATGGTGTAGATGGTTGCCAGTCGTGGACCTCTTGGAAAGTACATCGTTTTTTTCATTAAACCTCTTGCAGAGTCTACTCAATCATACCTGCGTGACACCATGCATACAATTAATATTGTCGTGGTATCGCTCTACACCTGTATCCCTCAACAAGAAGCTCTAGCCGTGATAACCAGATGTCTAAATCAACGACCTGCTCCGGTACAAGTTCCAACCAAATTCATTGTAGCTCTTCTGAAGATAGCTATGACAAAAAACTTTTTTATATTCAAAAATCAATTCTATCTACAGACTTCAGGTGTAGCGATGGGGGCTCCCTTTGCCCCAGACGTGGCGATTCTTTATATGGCAGCATTCAAAGATGATACTGTCCTCAACAACTGTAATCCATTCAGAGACCAACTCAGTCTCTGGATGCGATATATAGATGACATCCTGTTCATCTGGAGTGGTGATACGGATGGACTATCTTCGTTCTTCATATGGCTGAATCAACAATCACCCCATCTCAAATTCACTAGCCAATCAGACAACAAAACTATACATTTTTTGGATATCACCATCTACGAGGAATCTGGAACTCTACTCACCACATTCTATCGCAAACCGGCTGCGAGCAATTCGCTGTTACAGTACAACAGCCATCATCCACGCGCACTCCGTGATAATTTGCCATTTGGGCAGTTCCTCCGCATCCGGAGGAACTGTTCCAACAAAGATCACTATTTCAAGGAATCTGAGGATCTTGCTAATGGTCTTCAACAACGGGGATATCCGAGACGGCTGGTCAAGAAATCGAGGAAACGTGCTTGGTTTTATCCGAGAGAGGAACTACTCACCCCCAAAGACAAGGCAAACCAAAATGAAGACAGGATTGTATGCGTTACAACGTTTACTACCAAAAGTAATCAGATCAAAACCAGTAAACCAGCACTGGCAATTGATATCCGATGATGTCAACCAGATGGGTACACCACTACATGCATTCAAGAGAGCCAAAAGTGTAAAAGACTACGTGGTGCGGTCTTTTCTACCCAGCCCAGACGACCCTACCATTACCTCACTATGGAATCTCCCACCGGTTGTGGGCCATTTTAGGTGTGGCCAGTGCAAGGCCTGCGATACCACCATACCAACAAAGGAATTTGTACATCTCCAACATAGAATTAAACTCAAATTCCACAGCAATTGTAATACATCCAACATTATCTATGCAATAGTATGTCCATGTAAATTGATCTACATCGGCCAAACCCAACAAAAGGCCAAAGTACGAATTCTTCAACACATGAGCAGGATCAGGTGTGAGGTCCAGGGCGCCCCACTTGTAGACCATTTCAAACTCGCTGCACACCCCCCAGAAAGTCTCCGGTGGGTGGTACTAGAAAAGGCAGTATTGGGATCACGAGGTGGGAACATTGCTAGTGTTTTGAACACACGTGAAGTAAAACGGATGCTCCTTTTCGACTCTATCCAGAATGGTCTCAATGAACATGACAGCTCTTTCTCCCAGTTAGCAACACTACCCTAATATTCATATTTAACGTAGTATCCTCGGGAGGTAGCTTCAACCTAAAACTGACTTCAACCTGAACTGGCCTATACCCTCATGTGAGAGGTACGCCATAATAGCTACAAATGTTCCTACACATTCACGTCCACAATTATGCTCTTCTTTGTTTGGTTATCATATCATGTAATGGCTTTTCCATCGTATGATAGGTACGTTGTACCATATCCTTTTGCAATTATTTTATTTGCATTTAACCCATTGCTTTTCTTATTAATCGTAATTCCATCATGCCAATGAGCACTTTAGTATTTCTAGACCACTCCACTCCTAATATTGACCGCATGACCATGTAAATCGCACCATACGCCGATGTCCCTAGTCTTTTTTCTATGTCCATACCTCGACTCACAGTCACGTGGTGTCGTTCCAATGGTTACTTACCTAACCAGGAAGCTCGGTTCGCCATTGCAGACACGAGCGGGATTACATGCCAGATTAAGTCGGCGTTCGGTGAGTTCTCCCTCCTAGCCATCGCAGCCTTTGAGATCGTGATCCCCAATATGATTTTTTATTTACGATCTTTTCACCATATTGCCTCATAGATATCACGGAGAGATCCCCTTCAAATCAGATACCTTTGGACCCATTGCCGACCTACCGTACGACGTGGGTAAGCCTTGTCTAACACGTCCTTGATGCAGAGTTATTCACTTCCACAGGGCGTTCTTTTGTAATTCTAACTCACCATTAATGTCTTGTTGCAGACACTGCCATATCCACCGTCCGGGGGCCGGTTTCGACCTCCACCGCTCTCATCACTTCCTAATGTGAGTCCATAATCCTTATGTTTATGTTGAACGGTAGGCACTAATACGCCTCCCAACGGAATAATAGTACGTTTATTCCGCTGCTCTCAGACCTTTCGGTCCCCACCTTTTAACTTTTAAATTTCCTTTTTCCATTCTTTAGTAACGAAAAAGAACCAAGGGTGACGCAAGCCCCTTACAAAAAGAGCAATAACTATAACGGTATGCTCTTTGTTGGTGTGTGCTATATCTTAAAATCAATTATGTTGTGTCTTACGACCATTTGAGCAATTAATAGAATAATGCCCCTTTATATATATTCATTAGGTTGCCTGCCCCGTACACTGTCCTGATGAAGACCCCGCTGCAAGGGCTCTACTAATCCCTGCGACATATTGAGGGTCGAAATGTCGACAACTGTCCTATTTCTGTCAACTCCACACCTATATTTTGACATTATTTGCATTTTTGGAGTATGACATGTATATACTGCTACATTGAACTGCTGGTCCTACGTTGTTTGTATTTGAATTATCATACAAATGCATTTCTGATACTAGGTTGATTTTACTGTCACAATCCCGTTACCACACTATCCTCACTCGATCACTTCCTCCTCCCCCAGGGGCACTGTACAACCTATTATACTTTGTAATTACTTGATACTATATTTGCTATACTCATCCTCATTGTGAATTAAAACAATGTAGATTCATTTGTTGTTTTTGTGAATTCTTGTGATAAATTGTACACTTATCGTTGCACTCACGCTGGGACCCCTCCCTCTCAGTATCTGGGTGGGTGTGGCCAGGTCTCGGAGGAGTGTCATCATCCAAGGGCAGAGTGCATATCCTTGATTACCTGTGACAGTGCAGGGAGCAAAGAGTCAATACTTGTTACGGCAGGATGTGATGGCAGGTGAACCAATCCAGTGACACCTGTGCTGGCTGTGTGTGGGGTGAGTGTAAGCCAGCCCTCAGGGAGTAGCTGGTACTGTCAACTACACCAACAGTCCTCAGGCACTCAGAAATGCAATGTCAGAACTACAAGGGGGAATGACTCGAGTCGCACTGGGCTAGTGGCCCCGTACGCACAGCAGCCAACACGGGCCAACTGCCACGGGACGCTGACCTGCGGGAGACTGGGGTAGGGTTAAGAGGGCAGAGCAGTGCCTCAAATGTGCTATGGCTGCATTCCGCATCTCCACATGTTCATCTGTTGTGTGGCTGTGGTGCCATGAAATGTCTGTATTGGGTGCAGGGGTATTCCAGGATGACCATGGAGTGGTGTGGTTGTGTCTGGTAGGTGGTCTTGAAGTTTGACTTGTTGAATGTAGTTTGGTCACGTGTGCATCCCCACAGTTGGGCGTTGTGCGTTGGAGGCTTTGGGAGGTATGGTGTGTTGATTTGGTACTTACCAACGAGCAGTGCATTTCCATATTTGCCATCCTGGAAGTGCTGGTTGATGATGGACTGTCAGAAGACGAAGGAATCATGCACACTGCCTTGGTAGTTGGCGACGACATTGGTGAAGAGTCCCCGGTGGTCCACTATTGCCTGCACATTGATGGAATGAATGTGCTTTCTGTTGCGGTAGTGGTATGCAGTATCCGGAGGGGGCACACGTGAGACATACGTGAAGTCGATTGCCTCCAACACATCCGGGAATCCGGCTATGGCGTAGAAGCCTTGCTTTGTCTCCAGCGCTTTCTGCGCAGTGTTGGGGAAGTGAAGGTACTGGGGTATGAAGCTGAGGATGGCATCAAGGAGAGGTGTGATGAACTTTGATAGGGCTGGCTGTGAGACCCCTCAGACTCTGGTAGTTGTGGGTTGGAAGGTACCAGAGGCCAACTAGGTCTGTGATTGGCACAAAACCTGGGGAGGATTAGAACTGTGTGTTTCTGTCTGATTACAGCTTGGGTGACCTCTAGTGAAGAAAAAACCCGTGATCCATCGAAAGGCCTTTATCAAGTGTTTTCTGGTCAATTAAGGTAATTTAAGACGAGGGTCATTGGAGTGACGAGTTTTACGAGCTTTTCAGAAAACTGTAGAATAGAACATCTTTAAGGTGCAGACACCAGCTGTGTCATTATACTTCCCGCAGTTTCTGTCCGATTACAGCTTGGGTGACCTCTAGTGAAGAAGAGGCCCGTGATCCATCGAAAAGCCTTTATCAAGTGTTTTCTGGTCAATTAAGGTAATTTAAGACGAGGTTTTTATTTGAGTGACGAGTTTTACGAGCTTTTTAGAAAACTGTAGAATAGAACATCTTTAAGGTCAGACAACAGCTGTGTCATTATACTTCCCGCAGTTTATGTTGTCAAAATCTTCGGAAAGTGATACCTAACAGGAAGTGGGACTTCGTCTGTCTGGCCCCTTCTCTATCTGAGATTACGAAGGTAACTGGGAGTCCTAAATGTCTCCTGTTTAGTTTTTCATTCTTTGACATTTGGCACAATTAGTAGTGTGAATTATTACTTTATCCTTTTTGCAGGACGGTGGAGTATATCAATTATCTATCCCCGTACATCTAATTGAAATGACTTTTAACCTTTGGATGCTAGTCGAGGTCTGAAGAAGGCTTATATGCAGTAATTTGAACAAAGAGGTAGATAATAAGTAATAAGGTGTTAACGTGGACTATTTGTAATACCTTATGGCCTAGGAAAACTTCACTCCCGTTCACCAGTCTATGTATTGTCTCTTTTTATCAGTTCTTTTAACAATTCTTGAGCGTATTCTCTTATATATTTGCACATTGTTGAGGCTATAAGGTGGCACTAATGGGTATAGTATGATAGTTTAATGTGTGTAGTCCTTCTCCTTGTTGTCGCAAGAGGCTCTTTCAAATTCAAACTAAATTGTGCATACTTGTGAATTTTTCTTTATATATAAAAACATTTTTTGCAGACTATAAATCCAGGTTACGAGACACCCTGTTGGAATTGCCCCTGTCTGGTCCTGATGAAGGTGGTCTTCATTGCAGTCCTTCCATCGAAACGCGTCGGCCATTCCTTTACTTAGATCTAACCTTTTGGTTTTAGTGGACAACTGGTGTCAAACAACATGGTGTGTTTTTGGTTGTAGTGGAGTTTGTGTAGGAATAGGATGTGTGAGTGAGTATATGTGGTTGTGGTTCTGGTCCTGGTTTATCAAAACTGCTTTGTTTTAAAAAAAAAGAAATCTATGTGTAGACAATGAAATTGTAAAGTGAGTTTTTGTATATGTATCTTAAAAGAAACTACATGAAATACAGTAAATGATTATCTGTTTTTCAGAAAAAAGAAAAAATGACTTATGGAACTATGATAAGATCTCTAAAATAAAAATGAATAAATAAACCAAAAAAAAGATGTATATGTAGTCTATGTATGCCTGTTACATTAGAGGTTTCCCAATAGTAAAGTAGTTATAGGTCAAGAGGGAGCTCTCTTTGCTGTTTCTGGTTGTCTTTCCCCTCCACTTCCTGACCTGAAAGTATATTTGGAGGGGGTCCCTATTGCTAATCATTTGATATCGCAATTTTTTAACTGTGGGATTTCTCTAGAGCGTGCATTCACCACTTTGAGACAACGGTGTGGGACTATTTGCTTGTTGAATGTGTTGATCACATTATATTTTTTCTTTGAGCACTTGGTGTTTGGGGGTATATTGGGAATTAACAAATCTATTTCTTGTCGTAAGCAGGGCAGTTCCTGTTTTACCTTCTTTTTCTTCTTCCTTGGGTCACATCCATTAAAATGGAAGGGATAAAGACATTCGGGTTCACAGATGAAGATTTTACAGCATTGGTAGGTAGAGCCATTTCGAATGATAGTGTGGTTCCCCCTCAGCAAAGTGAAAACACTGAATGAAACAACCTATTGAACATGAGAAAGAAATTGAAGCGTATGGAGTCACACGCGCACTCTATGCTGCAGTATCTTAGATCTGGAGTTATTCCATCTGGCTTAAGAGTTAGAAATGTCCCAGCTTTATTTATTGAGGTGGAGCGGTGGTCGCTTATTGCTAACCGCTGCTCCAGGGACTGGATGATGTTAATTATTGAAACTGCCAGGGACATGATGGAGGCTTTAAATAAGGAAATTCTAGATTTAGAAGAAAAACTTAATTCCTCAACAGCTCTTGATGAAGCCAAGGCTAGATTGGATCGAATCAATACAGATATGAAGGATTTTGAGGTGTACCTAATGAATAAGAAAACTGAAAAGCTGAAAAAAGACATCAGGTGGTATACTCATGAGAAGGCATATCCTTTTCTACAAACTTCCTTTTATCAGGACAGTAATTACAATCAGGGTCAACAGGCAAGTAGACGTGGATACAATTTCTCAGATACATTTTCTACTGACTCAGAAAATGAGATGGGTCAGGAGAGTAATGATCCACAATACGATGGGCGTCCATTTCGAGGCAGACCAATGGGACATCAACCATATCGAGGACAATCATCTCCTTTTTTAGCAAGAGGTCAGTATCGTGGGAGGAACAAACGCTGGGAACCAGACAGGAGGGAGCCACAACAGGGGGTCCCTCAACATCAACAGCCTTATGTGAAAACAAGACACAATCCATATTGGCGCTGAACACTGAAGACATGACGAGGGTGGTAAGGGAGGATGACTTACCAATATTCAACTTGTCATCCACACAGTTAAATAAGGAAGAATGTACTCTGCTTAGCAGAGGCTTCTCCTATGTCCCTAGCACTCGCCCTAATGTATTTAAACTCTACCAGGATCTGTTCGCCTTCTTCAGAAAGGTGGGGCTGAAGAAGTTTTTTCAAGAACGCCCATCCTTGCCTAATGAGGTGAATCGCTCTGGTTGGAAACCCCCGTCACAATTTACTCCAACATTAGATATGGTGGGCCCGAGGTCCACATTTTTGCACAATCTGTTCTTAAAGAAGTGACCAGATTGACTAGAAGTTCTCCACCAGTCCAAAGGAATCTTACCATTATGGCAAATGAGGCCTTACAAAGTATTAGGACTAACAGAGAGGTGATTGTAAAGCCTTGTGATAAAGGCGGCGGCATTGCCGTTCTAAACAAATCTGAGTATGGCGACAAAATCAATAGAATGCTGGCAGTGAAACATCATTATAAGAAGGCATATCCCAGGGACCTCGTGAAGCTAAAACAAACCATCGAAGATATCACAGGGAGGGCCTTAGAACGAGGAGATATTTGCCAGCAGGAGTTCAATTTTTTTAACAAATCCTGCCCGGTCACGCCTACACTCTATGGACTCCCCAAGACACATAAATGTGTAACTGATCCACCAATGCGACCTATCATTTCGAGGATAGGCTCCAGCACAGAGACACTATCGAAGTATGTGGATTCATTTCTGTGCCCACTCACCCGTTCATATGTTTCCTTCATTCGTGACACAGGTGACATTATCTCCAAACTAGAAGGCATGCCATTTAATGCTCAAACTGAAATATTGGTAATGCTTGACATTGAGGCGTTGTACACCAACATTCCTCAATGTCAGGCGTTACAGGCAGTGGCGGACCTTCTCTCTAGGACTCCAGGTGACAGACCGGATGGGTTTCTGCTGGAGTGCCTTGAGATAGTTTTATTTAACAATTTTTTTTAGTTCAATGGCGCCCTACATCAGCAAATTAAAGACACGAGCATGGGAGCTTCCTGTGCTCCCAGTGTCGCGAATATTTATATGGGCGAATGGGAGAGGAAAAATGTCTTCAATGAGGCGGCTTAATTTTTTGACCAGGTCATTACGTGGAGACGCTTCATTGATGATATTTTTTTCATTTGGAGAGGTGATGGTGACTCTCTGATTGAATATGTGCTTTGGCTGAATGCAAGTGATCCTAATCTTACCTTCACAGCCAATAGCAGTACACATAGTGTGGAATTCTTGGATATTTTAATCTCAGGGACCAATGCAGAGTTGGAGGTAAGTTTACACCGTAAACCAACAGCAAAAAATACAATTCTCCAATACCAAAGCTACCACCCCAACATCCAAAAGGACTCAATCCCATTTGGAGAGTTTCTTCGCATTCGAAGAAATTGTACAAACATGGCAGACTTTCACCGACATGGCGATGCACTTAAATCTAGACTTTTGGCTAGAGGATACCCTAAACGATTAGTTCGCCATGCCTACAAGAGGGCGAAATATTACAACAGAGATGCCCTATTAGATGGCCATAATCGTACTGTAAAGGAATAGGTTGTCTGCATTGTCAATCACTCCCCTTTCAATTTTAAACTGAAGAATATTATCCAGAAAAATTGGAAAATAGTTAATTCAGGAGAAGAGGACCTCAACTTGGAACAACCATTGGTAGCATTCCGTAGGAATCGCAACCTACGTGATATCCTAGTACATACCCGGTCTAGGACTGCAGAGAGAACAGTCCAAACTACCATTTCTGGATTGCCTTTAGTGTTGGGCAATCACAAATGTGGTTGTTGCCATGCGTGTGAGACAGCTATAGTTACTGACCTGTTTGTGTACCAAAACAAGCAAATTAAACTCAGAGATCTCACTAACTGCCGTAGCAAGAATATTATTTATTGCATTACCTGCCCTTGCAAAATGGTTTATGTTGGCGAAACGTCTCGTGAGTTTAGAATTCGCTACAGCGAACATAAATCTGCAATCCGTAATGGTCGGATGGAAGCCCCACTTGTAAATCATTTCCATGACAAGAATCACTCTGAGAAGGATGCCTGGTGGTGCATCTTGGAAAAAGTGAAAGGAATGAGTGGCACAAATATGGATATCATCCGTAAAAGACGAGAGTGTTTCTGGATTTTTTTCTGGACTCGGTTAAGCAGGGACTGAATGAAGAAATCCAATGGATGATAACAAATCCTTGGTAACTGCCATGTACTACAGGGTATCCTACTGCACAGTAGATCTATGATTAGGAGAGCTGGCATCTGTCTTTGTGGTTTCTCGAGATGTATGTCTCACTACTACCACTGTATGGTGTTGCTCAGTTTTTGTAGAACTGGGAACTCATGGTGTTTGTCAGTTTATGTGTACAGGATTTGGAAACCCGTTCTTTCCGTTTTGAATACTGTAGTAGGTTTCTGTTCCTTGTGTGTGCAAAGAAGCTAACACTATGCCTCCTGCTACTGCTACTGACAATACATTTCATGCTTGTTATCAACAAGATACAAAAAATTCTTTAATACAACAATTGCTATTATGAGACCTCTCACTGTAGTATTAATTCTGTAGGGTATCTATATATACTTTTTGATCTATGCTGAGCATACGATGGAGCGTGGTTTGGCTCAGCGTTTGGAACGTCTATTTTTGGCTGAATCAGAGCTTTGTTACAGGGCGGCATTGTTTTTCCAAAAATAGAGGAGCAAAAGAATTCTTATTCTTGGCAAGAGAATTCATTATCTCGGGGTAAAACATTAGCGATATCTTGAGTTTTGTTCTCCATGCCCTGTGACAGCGTCTTAATATAAGATCGCTTATCTTTGATCTTTACATACGGCGGATACATTTTACCTTCAAGATGGCGGTGTCTTATTTAGTCCGTTATCGTTGTTGCTGACACTATCCGAGAGTAATGGTACCGGATACACATTAGAGGTCACGGGGTAACTGCCGCTCAGGTGTCAGTGATTAAAACAGTGAACCCTCGGGTTTAAAAACGGCGTCCTCCGTAAAGTTTTACTGTGACAATCGAGGACAGCTGTGTTGCTGGCGGTGCTCTGGGACGTGTGCAGACCATTCGAATCCGGTAAGACTTCTAGTATAGTCCACCTTGCTGTAGCTACGGTGACGGATATTTTTACATAGCGGGCGCGTTATATGCCTCGTGGGAACTTTAGGAAATCTGCTGGGTCTGCAAACAGTGCATGACTTTGATTTTTTCCGTTGGGGAAAAAAAACTTGCTTGATTATCTGAACTGAGGGATGGCTGTTAGTGATAGGATGCCGCACATTAATGTCGTGTTGTCGGCCATAGGCTTTGTGTGATGACATGACGGGACTGAGGGGCATATTACCAACGATGAGCGATATTTATCGCTAACGATGCTTAGCAACGAATTTTTTAACGCTAAGCATCGCCGGAAATTATCGCAGATATAACTTGCCTAATAGCAAGGTTTATCTCAGAAGTGATAAAAATCCTCGCGCTAACTGCCAAATGAGAGATTATCGCTGGAAAACCAACGATAATCTCTCAAAGTTTGGCGTTAGCTTGATGATAGGGGCTCACAAACTTAGCCATGATATCCACCTTCCATAGGATATCATGGCTAAGTCAGTAAAATACCAGGTGTAAAAAAAGCAGTGCTAATTGCAGTTAGCGCTGTTTTTTTTATCACTAACAGGGTTAGCGAAATCCTTGATAATAGGAGAAATGTCGCTTAACAACATTTCTCCTATTATTTTTCTCTGGAACGCCCCGGGGAAGCATAGAGAAAAAGGGTGCTAACATGCGAATTTGCGTGTTAGCACCCTGTTGCTGATAGGGAGATAATTTTATCTCCGCTTTCTTGGCTTTTAAAGCCAAAAAAGCAGAGATAAATCCCTTGATAATATGCCTCCGAATCGCTTCTGTGATTCAAGAGCAGCTCCGTTGATATTTTACATAATCTGCCTTTAGCCCACTTCTGACCAAAGTAATAGGAGCAGGGTTCCTGCATTTTGCTTGTGACACACTGTCACATAAAGGGACAGATTTATAATACTGCGAATGGGTCTTAGTAAGCACGATAAGTAACAGAGCTTTATTAAACGACCAATGGTATGTTTTGATTTTAGAGGCACCTCATCAGATGTACACATCATAGACATCCGTACCAGTTACCGCACATAAAGAGGAGAATCAGATTTTGATAGGATCCTTGGAGCACATATCAAAGTAAGTGCCTTTTGGGTAATGTGTAACTAGGTCTGTGACTGGCACAAAACCTGGGGAGGATTAGAACTGTGTGTTTCTGTCTGATTACAGCTTGGGTGACCTCTAGTGAAGAAAAGACCCGTGATCCATCGAAAGGCCTTTATCAAGTGTTTTCTGGTCAATTAAGGTAATTTAAGACGAGGTTTCATTGGAGTGACGAGTTGTACGAGCTTTTCAGAAAACTGTAGAATAGAACATCTTTAAGGTGCAGACAACAGCTGTGTCATTATACTTCCCGCAGTTTCTCTCAGATTACAGCTTGGGTGACCTCTAGTGAAGAAGAGACCTGTGATCCATCGAAAGGCCTTTATCAAGTGTTTTCCGGTCAGTTAAGGTAATTTAAGATGAGGATTCATTTGAGTGACGAGTTTTACGAGCTTTTTAGAAAACTGTAGAATAGAACATCTTTAAGGTGCAGACAACAGCTGTGTCATTATACTTCCCGCAGTTTATGTTGTCAACATCTTCGGAAAGTGACACCTAACAGGAAGTGGGACTTTGTCTGTCTGGCCCCTTCTCTATCTGAGATTACGAAGGTAACTGGGAGTCCTAAATGTCTCCTGTTTAGTTTTCATTCTTTGACATTTGGCACAATTAGTAGTGTGAATTATTACTTTATCCTTTTTGCAGGACGGTGGAGTATATCAATTATCTATCCCCGTACATCTAATTGAAATGACTTTTAACCTTTGGATGCTAGTCGAGGTCTGAAGAAGGCTTATATGCAGTAATTTGAACAAAGAGGTAGATAATAAGTAATAAGGTGTTAACGTGGACTATTTGTAATACCTTATGGCCTAGGAAAACTTCACTCCCGTTCACCAGTCTTTGTATTGTCTCTTTTTATCAATTCTTTTAACAATTCTTGAGAGTATTCTCTTTTATATTTGCACATTGTTGAGGCTATAAGGTGGCACTAATGGGTATAGTATGATATTTTGATGTGTGTAGTCCTTCTCCTTGTTGTCTCAAGAGGCTCTTTCAAATTCAAACTAAATTGGGCATACTTGTGAATTTTTCTTTATATATAAAAAAAATAAATTGCAGACTATAAATCCAGGTTACGAGACACACTGTTGAAATTGCCCCTGTCTGGTCCTGATGAAGGTGGTCTTCATTGCAGTCCTTCCACCGAAACGCGTCGGCCATTTCTTTACTTAGATCTAACCTTTTGGTTTTAGTGGACAACTGGTGTCAAACAACATGGTGTGTTTTTGGTTGTAGTGGAGTTTGTGTATAAATAGGATGTGTGAGTGAGTATATGTGGTTGTGGTTCTCGTCCTGGTTTATCAAAACTGTTTTGTTTTTAAAAAAAAGAAATCTATGTGTAGACAATGAAATTGTAAAGTGAATTTTTGTATATGTATCTTAAAAGAAACTACATGAAATACAGTAAATGATTATCTGTTTTTCAGAAAAAAGAAAAAATGACTTATGGAACTATGATAAGATCTCTAAAATAAAAATGAATAAATAAACCCAAAAAAAGATGTATATGTAGTCTATGTATGCCTGTTACATTAGAGGCAACAGGTGCAGCTAAGCCAGCAGTTTTGTCTTCAGAGGGATGTTGGTTCTTGTTAGACCTGGCACCATTGGCGTGGGTCTCCCTTCCATTTTTTCTGTTGCCTCATGTACGTTTGCTGGTGCTAGATGCTTTGGGCACTGTGCCACTGCTATCCAGTGCCACAGTACAAGTGCTCCCTATTGTAAATTGATGTATTAATCAGTGGTTCCATGTTTGGCTATTTGGTTTACTTGTCAGACCCTAGTCTAGTGCACTGAGTGTGCCCAGGGCGTGTAAATCCAAATTCTGCTGGTGGGCCTGCAGCACTGGTCATGCCACCTACAGAAGCAGACTTGTACAATGTGTCTAAGGTCTGCCATTGCAGAGCCTGCATGTAGTCTGGTACTATCATGCTGACTGGGCAAGTGCATCCACTTGCCAGTCCTAAACCTTCCCTTTTTTCATATCAGTCACCCCTATGGTAGGCCCAAGGGCAGGGTGAATTGCAAGTATAAGGTAGGACAAGCCCTGATGATTGTGGCATGTCCTAATAATGAATTACAGCCGTTTTTGTTTTTCACTATTGCAAGGCTACCTGTTCTCCATAGGCCAGAATGGGCTGGTAGAGTTATTACATTTTATAACCCTAACTGTCTCAGAGAACATGGTAGAAATTCGAGTTTAGTATTCCTGAACTCAGAATGATAAAATACATCTTTAAGTGAAGTTGGTTTTAACATTCTGTGTTTGAAAATACCACTTTTAGAAAGTAGGTATTTGCTTGTCTAACCATTCAAACCTGCCTCTGCTAGCTTGTGTATTCCTATGTCTGGTTTTGTGAGTGACAGGGCTGGAGAATACCAGGAGACAGGCTGAGTTACCCGGTGGTGAATAGAGAGCTCTGCATCTAGATGGGAGGGAGGAGTTGCACCTGAACCTTGAATATGGCTGTGCCTGCCTTCCACAATGCTGGCTCCACCCCCTGGGGAGCAGCTGATGTCTCTGCCCTGCACACTGATAGAAGAGAAGGAGTTATGTAGACAAAGTGCTCCAGGACCGTACTTGCCTTCCACAATGCTGGCTCCACCTTCTGTGGGGCGTCTGATGTGCCTGCCCTGCACTGTGAAAGGAAAGGAGAAGTCTGGTAAACAGAGTGCTTCAGAACTGGTTTGGACTGGGCAAAGGCCCCTCTCCCCCTCAGAGAACAAAGGATTTTGGGGTATAAATATTGGGACCCTGATCCCATGAAATTAGATCACTTTGGACTACAAGAAGAAACCTTTACTGAGGAGAGGAACCCGAAGAAACTGAGCTGAAGTGCTGCTTGGGCAATTGGCCTGCAGTGGTTGCCTTACTGCCAAAGGAAGGAGAAAGGAACTTTGTGTACTTTGCTTTCAACTTGTGAAGGATCTCCATGGGCTTGGAAAAGAGCTTGCCTCATGCTGAAGTCTCAGGGACAACAGACTTCACCCCAGCTCCTCAGAGTTCTTTGGAAGTGCCTGCTGCTGTTTTGGGCCTTCTGAGGGACTGCGTGTCGCAAGGAGCTGGAAGTGCGACTCAACGAGAAGAAGCGTGTCACCGTCGCTGTGCCTGCCGTCGCAACTCCTAAAGAGAGTGTCGCCGCTGGACCTGTCGCACTGCAGTGTCGCCGCTGGACCTGTCGCACTGCACCACATCGGAGAGAAGCGTGCCGTGACAAAGAGGAAGCGTGTCGCCATCGCTGCTGCTGCCATCGCAACTCCGAAGGAGGGTGTCGCCGCTGTAGTTGTCGCACTGCACTGCACTGCATCAGGAGAAGAATCTCGCAACGAGGTCGGAGCGTGTCGTCGACGCTGTGCCTGCCGTCGCAACTCCGAAGGAGGGTGTTGCCGCTGGAACTGTTGTATTGCACAGCATCAACCAAGAGCACCTCACATCCCCGAGAAGCGTGCCACCGTCGGAGCTGCTGCCGTCGCATCTTGGATGTCGCCGCTGTAGTTGTCGCATTGGTCCGAAGCTTCATGCATCGTGGGAGAAGAGCGTCGCCACTGGAGCTGTTGCCGTCGCATCGTAAACGTGTCGCCGCTGCAGTCCACGCTTCGAACCGACGACTTCTCGCATCCCCGAGAAGCGTGCCGTATCTGGAAGATCTTCACATTTGTATTTCTTTGTATCTGAACTTTGCTGCATTTCCCATCGCTGCAGCATTGCTTGTCATGGAAGCGCAACGCAACTTAAGGTAGATCGACGCAGAGTGTTGCATCTAAGAACTGAACTAAGCTTAAATCTACCATCTTAAAGTAATCATAGTGTGTATTTTTGTCGTTTATGGTCTTTTGGTAACTTTATATAAAGTCCACGTATTTTTGATATAAAACCTGTGTGGTTTCCATTTTTAGTGTTTTCACTGGGTTACTGTATGTGATCACAACTGCTTAACTTACAAAACCTCTGAGACAAGGCCTTGCTGCTCGTGCCACGCTACCAAGGGGGTGAGCAGGGGTTATTTTAGGAGTGTAATCCCCTAATCCTGACTAGAGGAGAGGGTCCCTATTTGTCACACATACCTACCTGTGCGAACTAGAGACCCCCAAATCTAACAGTTCTCCACTGTATTGGGACCGTCAGCCTGTGGGCGATGTGGGTCATGATGCGGAGAACGGTTGTCATTTTTAGCCTGTAGTGGGCAATGACTTTCTCTGAAATTAGGTCTGTGAGAGTAGCGCGGTTATGGTAGGTTCGCTGTCTTACTCTGTGCTGCCTCTGTGGTGGTCCGGGCGGGTCGGGTCCGGGTCCTGGGGGTGGTGGCTGTCCTGGGGGTAGTGTCGGTGGGTGTTGGGCCCTGTTGGGGATCTGAGCTGCATGATGAGTGGCTCCATAGCGTAGTTTGTTCTTCGGGTGTGGCTGTGTGCGGGGCTCCGTTGCCTACTGCAGGTAGTCATCCGTCTTTACACCTGCTTGAGGCATGTGTTAAATATCTGCGGCTACCGCAGCTTATTGTTTTTTTTTGTTTGCTTCGCGGATCTGTCAGTTCGTTGTGAAAGTGGTGTTGTTATTTTTTTGTGTGTTTTTGCATGGGAACGCCTACTCTGCATCTCATTAGGGTTAGTTGGTGGTGTCCGCTGTGGTGTTCGGTTTTGGGGCAGTTATCGCTGGAATACTGACAATGTCTGCTGTTTGCACCAGCTTGTGAATGGGGTGTTAGTTCCATCTCCACTTTTGATGTGTTAAGGTGGAGATGAATCTGAGGTAAGTCCTTGTGAATATGCCCCTTAAAGTTTTAATAGATTTCTCTAGGTGACTGCTGATGTAGGGCCTATAATCTACAACAACCTTGCCAATAAAAGGTCAGTTTTGAGAGGAAAAATGTCATGAGTCCATGTTGCGTTTTGGGTACTTTCCTATCACCGCCACTAGGCCTAACCTCGTAAGTGAGGTAATATATGATTATTGTAAGACTTGGGGAATGCCGGATGAGACAAAAAGTGTGGCTACCAACAGATTCCAGACGTTTTTCTTACAGAAATGTGAGGAAAATGTTTGTTTTCCGTACAGGTTTGATGTTTGTAAGGGCATCTGGTTGAGAAAACCTCAGGGGAGCCATGCAGGTCACCCCACCCTGGATTTCCCTTTGTCTAGTTTTGAAGGACTTACAGATTTGCAAGGTTTCCTTAGGTGCAAACTAAGCTAGGGACAAAAATCCACAGCAAGGGACATTCAGAGAAAGGGTATGTTTTGAGTGGAAAAATGTGATGTGTCCATTTTGCGTTTTGGGCAGTAGGCCTACCCTCACAAGTGAGATACCATTTTTATTATGAGACTTGGGGGAAGGCTGGGTGGTAGGAAAATTGTGGCTCCCCACATATTCCAGAAGTTTTCCTGTCTGAAAGGTGAGGAAAATATTTATAGTCAATGTTTGAGGTGTGCAAGGGCATCTGTGTATGAAAATCTGGTGAGAGCCATACAAGTCACCCCTCCCTGGATTCGCCTAGGTGTTTCGTTTTCAAAACCTACAGATTTACTATGTTTCTCTAGGTATTGGCTGAACTAGGGATCAAAATCCAGAGGTACCGACATTACAATTAAAGGTACAGTTTTAAGTGGAAAAATGTGATGTGTCCATTTAGCGTTTTGGGCCCTTTCCTGTATCGGGCACTCTAGCTATCCATACAAGTAAAGTACCATTTCATCGGAAGACTTGTGGGAACATAGAATAGCAGAACTTGTGTTATTACAATTTGGATGTCACTGTATTTGTCTCTTCCAAATGTAAGCCAGTGTGTAAGAAATAAGACATTTTGAAAAAATGCCCTCTGAATCACATGCTAGAATGGGTACACACTAATTCAAAGGCAACTACCCAATGCTAATATATTAGGCCAATGATGCATGTTATCGAATTTCGATCCCAACAGACGGCCCTTTTGGCCTACTATAGCCAATATAACTACATTCACTCTACAAAAACTCCTTCATCGATCTGCATGAGGTCTGACACCTCCTTCTGGATCATCTGCTTTTCGGCCTGTGCTTGACGAGAAAAGTGCAAAGCAGATGTTATCCTTGCTGCACAGAATGAGCAGCAGGCCGGGACACACTGGAGACACAGGCAACACGTAAATATTACTCAAAAGCTCCAGCAAGCACCATAAATATCTTCCAACCCCAAGTAGCTAAAAGACCTCAAAACCAACTGCTGAGGGACCAGGTGCCGTTATCTACATGTGCTTTGCTGGCTAGTCGATGCAGTTTTTGTATAGCAAGGTGAATGGTAGGGGCTGAATCAGGAATAAACACACAGCAAGAGCTGCCGATCACACGACAAGCTCCACCCCTATCGGCGAGGATGATGTCAAGAACCATCTGGTTCTGAAGCGAAACAAGCCTCGTCGCCCGAAGCTCTACGGTAATGTTAGTTAAGATCCCAGTGGTGGTCTGGACCACGTTCTCAACTATTCGGGACAAGCGTCGTATACTGCGGCTATTGAATATCGGTCCCCAAAAGGGGGTGAAACCTTTGGCAAAATCCTCGAATTGCTGCAGGGAAGTGTCTGTCTGATCAGTACTGTCGGTGTCAAAGCTCCTAATATTTCGGCTAACCACTACCCCTTTCTGAACTAACTGATGAGTTCGGTGATAATTGGGTGGAGCAATATACACAGGAGGGTAGAGGAACGAGAGATAGCAACTTCCTGCCCATCCCCGTGGGAGCCACGTATATGCATTCTCACCACAGACGAAATATACATCCGGTGGAGTAATCATAGGTGGGGTACTATATACCTGTAGAGTGTAGGTATAATTACATCTGCTCTTTCCTACCTTAACATGGCCTTGTCCCTGTATGCAGAAGGGAGAGGTAGTATTGATAATGGGGATCTGCAATGCTTTGTCATTTGTAACATTTTGTTCTTTAAAATGCTGGAAATACATAGTGTCATTAAAAAGTTCAAAATCCTGCATTTCCTCCGTTAACCACGTAATATTCTTATAATCTGTATATACATTCATGCAAGCATTGGGGTCCAAAGAGCCCTCTCCGCCATTTCCTTCTGCATCAAACCCTTGATGTTGTTCTATATACTTCAAAATGGCCTCATAATCCTTTTCAGTATAAATATTTGGTTCGGCTACGTAATGTGAAAACATCAAAGACAATAATTGGAACCAGACTTCACAGCTAGCTAAGTAAGACATTGGCAAGGAAATGAATAGTTCATGCTGATGCATGACTGAGGGAAGTAACCCACATACCGTACAATTTGTTTTGTTTGTGGTGCTGTGAGTCTGATGCAACATTTCAATAAAAGCGTTTTTCATATACGTTTCTCTATGTCTTGCCTTATGAGGGGGCAAAGAATAGAAGATATGCTCTTCCGGGGCAACAGTAGTTCCTAACAGCTTCTGTACAGGATGTTGAAACTCCAAATATACAAATACACACATCCTAATCACTGTAATAATAACGATAAAAGCAACGAATGCCACTTTCACTCTGGTGGACCATCCGGAAAACAAATGTATATTATCCACATATCGCCGAGGGGCTAGTGGCCTTTCATCCTCCATTGCAAATCGAGCAAAAGGAAGCATGCTCTCTATAAGTCCAGATCTAACGCGGTCCCTCTCTATAAGTCCAAAAACTATCTTTGTATCCACAAAGCACGCACGCCACCAGAGGGGTTTTCTTCCCTGTGTCCATTTAGAGCCTCACAGGCAGACTCTTGTTATCCATCAAAGAGAAAGAGATGGCAAACAACTTCCTTCGTCCTGTAAAATGACCGCAGCCCCCAACTCAGTCTTACTTTCTGAATAGAGCTATTTAGCACAGTGTTCCAAGCTCTCTACGAATTCAGTCCAGTGTCTCGCTCAGTACCCCAGTGCGTCTATCCGATGTTTCTCAACTCAAGTCTTTCCCTAGCTCCTACCATGAGAATCTGGGCTACCGAGCTGTTTTCGGGGCCGCAGGTCGTAGTTACAGCGACCAGGTCGCTCTTGATCAGAAAATAACTCGGTTGCACGGGCATCAGATGCATTCGAACCCTGTGATGCACCAGAAACACTGGCCTCCGCTGATTGAGCCGCCGCCCTGTCAACTGGGGGCACCGCTTCACTTGTCTGCCCCTCTTCTCGGGCTTCTGAAAAAGGTACAAGGCTCTGAAGCAACTCTCCTTCTTGGCTTGGGATTCCTTCGCGGTTTTGCAAATCAAAGGGCAAAGGGAGCGGGAGGCGCTTCAGGTGGCTCGCATGGATCCAATGCTTGCGCCCATGCACCTTCACGGCTGACCTTGTGGCAAGTATGATTTGGTAGAGTTCGGACCACTTCGGTTCCAAACTCGATTTCCGTTGATAGTTCTTCACCAGAACCCACTGGCCTGGTTCCAACCGATGTCCAGGACCATCTGGTAGCGGCCGCAATATCTCGGATACCTGTTGATGAATAGAACTCAGATCTTTAGTCAAGGCATACTGATGAAGCAAAGCTTCGCATATTTTGCGGACTTGCTGTACTCATGAACCTTGGCTGTGTGTAACAAAGTAATAATTGTGCGTCTTACTAATGTTTATTTTATGTTTAAACGAGGTTTCCAGAGCTTGCCTATGTGTTTTACTAAAATAATTTACTCGAGTCACTTAAAATGTCTGCCGCTTGTATTTAGTTATTGCGCATGCGTCAGCCACACTCACGTGTCCTGACGCGTCTGCAGAGTTGGAGGGAAAATTATGCGCATGCGTAATACATAGCTTGGCCCAATGTGGTACTGCTCGTGCCACTGCTCTTGTCACTGTTTCTATGTAGCTAACATTTAGACTGCATAAGTATATTTTATGATGATAAGTTGAAAGTACAACCCTGTGATGTGATTTCATAATGTTATTTCTATGTATTAATTTGTTCTCGCTTACTTTTCATGTACCGCGGGGAATGGGGGTCCAAACTGATTGGGAGCCATATTGAAGGTCTCTTCTGCGCATGATCCTGGAGCACTGAAAGGTGGCAACTTTGGACAGCGGAACTCAGCCAGCTGGCAGCCACAGTCATAATGCTCCTGGGAAAGCTACCTCTGCGCTATGAGAACGGAGAATGTTGCTCCTCATATGATACATTGTAAAATTGCCATTGTATTTCTGCACAGTTTCTCATGGGAACCCCAATCTTGCTAGGCGGTACCCAAATATGATAATGAAGCATCTAAATAGCATGTTATGATTGGTGTGTTACCCAAATCCTACCTTAGGACCAATCCAAATTGAGGGATTCTGACACTTTGCAACATTGGGGGGTGGTACACCGTCCCAAAAGAGTATATCTACCCTGGGTTCACCTAGGGAAATTGTCCGACTTGTCTGGTTTAGCTGACCTGTCACTGACCCATCGTACTCAATAGGTGACTGAAGATACAGAGCGCTGCGGAGCACTCTGTCCGAATTGACCATAGACTAAGGTTTTACTGAACCTTAAAGTGCTGGCGAAGCACTTTGCTGGGAGTTCGCTGACCCAATCGGGGTCTTGATCGATAGCTGCAGAGAGGGTGGAGCGCAGGCGTTGCTTCCAAACTGCGGGTGTGGTCCTGTCCTGAGCGGTCCTGTCCTGAGGGTTTGCTGTCCTGTCCTGAGGGTCCTGTCCTGATTCCTATTCCGAGGGTATCCTGTCCTGTTTGGGTGTCCATTCTGCACCTGCTGTCCTTTGAGGGGTATCCTTCCTTGAGGGTTTCCTGTCCTTAACTGACTCGTGGCCAGGGTTTGGTTTCCACATCAGTCTAGGTAAATACTGCTCTAAATTCTTTAAACTTGCACCTTTCTATCTTTCTGACTTTTGCTTTAATAAAGATACACCTTGCATATGGTGATTTTTCCATGCTTTTGCCGCAACACTTGAAACGTAAAGTCATCTGCATACATTTCTTGATATGTTCCCATGTTACCCTACCTTTTAGAAATCATATTTTGCATTGCATTTTGTCATTTTCTGATTTGGTCTAGAACTGCCTTACTTAAGTTTTCTAAAGATTTCTTGCCTTGAATGCATAGCATATTTTCTTTGCATCACATAATTGCATTTAAATGATTACCCTGTCTTTATTTCTCTATAGTTACATAATTTACATTATCTTGGTTATTGATTGCCTTATTCTTGTGTATCTTATGCATGAAGAAAACAAACTTTAGATAAAGCTTTTAAAACTTCCAGTTGTCCGTGGTCATTTACAAACAGTATTGAATGTCATTTGAAATTGCATTTGCTGCCTTTCCTTTTACAGCTAGGCCCCTGATCCGTTGAGGTCATAGGTACCCGTGTCGGTGGATGGTAAGTCGGGTACTCTGAGTAATAACGGTAGGGAACACACACAATTGGTAGTAGCCCGTGAAGTCGCCCTGTCAATGAGTAGTGTGAATTAAAGTATATGGGCCCTGAAGCCGGAAACGGCGAAATCATTGGCCGGGTGACCTCGCGCGCTCTATCAGTTTTCTGGTAGATCAGAGGATGGTTAGGGACTAGCTAAAGGTTAGGTAGAACTAGTTAGACTAGTTAAGTCGGAAGCTGCTAGTACATTAATGCTGCTATAGGAGCGGCTGTTCTAAGGGAACTGATCACTCTCTTGTGAATACGCTGCTGAAATTCATGAATTGTTGTATTGTTATTATTCTTGTTCTTATATTGTTATATGTATTAATCCATGCATTTGTAAACCGTCTCGTATTGTGTTGTCCGAACTCCCCGGGGAATTGAAAGGGCAAGTGGTGAATAGAATCCATTGTCCTGAGGTCACAGGCTTAAGGAAAGTTAGGTGCAGGTTAGGATAACCGGGAAGCACTAACTAGGGTTTTCTGAATACATGTGTGAATAAATGTTAGTAACGAGGTTCATTGGCAAAATTCCCATAGTGGCGTAACCTAGTAAGGGTCACATCGGAAGAGTAGCAGGTTCCTCGGAGCTTGGGTGAAAGCAGAGGGGTCCGCTGGGAAACCTTAGACTCAGATATATCCCGGAGAAGTGGATGAGTTTAGGGGAATAACAGGTTCACCGATGCTAGAGTGAAGGGTAGGCGGAAGAGATCTACCCGCAGCGCGTGAAAAGTAAATGGAAGTAGTTTACTTGCAGTAAATCAAAGCTATCCTGTCTAGACACTTGAGCACTGTGGCGAATGTGTATTCGTTGTTAAATAACCAAGCACTGAGCACTTTAGAAAGAAAGAAAGTTTCCGTTACCTTGTGAAGGGAGGGAGTCAGCCGCGAAGCGTCTCTGACGTCACTCCGTGCCGCGCTGGGATTGGTAGAAACAGCGGGCGGGTAGCGGGGCTGGAATTGTAAAGGAGGGGTGAAGCGCCGAGGAGTGAGGACAATCTCACGAAGGGGCCGCGCACCCATTGGCCGAAATTATTGGAACACGCGCACCTCATTGGTCGCACGGTGTTGCAAGGCGCATTCTGATTGGAGGTAACTTTGTAAACAGAATTAAGCGTAGAAATCGTATGTGGCACTCGTATTGTCCAGAGACTAGACCCGATCCAAGAAACCAAGGGTTCGAAAGGGATCAGTGGAAAGCTAATAGATACGATATCATGTACGGAGCTGAAAGAAAGATGTCCCTTGTAAGTAGGGTAAAGAATTATTTCAAAACGGACAAACCGATTAAGTCTAGGGAGGGCGTTACTATCCCGCCACCGAATACTCCTGCCTCATTCATGATGTTTGACCGAGGGTACAACACCTGTGTGTGGTTGGAGAATTGGGTAAAGTACACAAAAGATGACGGAGTATTGGCTTTTCCGTTAGACGGTACTTTCAATGGCAGAATTTTATTTAATTTGAGAACTCGCATGAATGAATTGCATCCCAGACCGAGATTAACGCAGTATGAGGCATTAGAGGAATGGGAGATTGAGGCTTTTGAAAGAGAAAAACCCCGGTTGGACAAAGGTTTGACCAAGTGGTACCCCAGGCTGAAACAAGAGACCAGGGATAAGAGGATGAAACAGTGGAGGCAGAGCATGATTGTTGAGGGTCTGTTTCCCATGATGCCAGCAGGTAACCCTTCTGGGGGAGAGAAAAAGACAGAAAAGAGTAAGCATTGGGGAGCCCCTGGGGAGTCAGACGATGAATTTTTAGATGACATTTTTACGAGAAGTCCGCCACCTTATAATGAGGGAGCCCGACCTTCCAGTACAGGAGAAATTGCCCAACGTCCATCTATTAAGGAGGAGGATAGACCCCTATGTAGGGGGGGAGGGGGCCAGGTATTGCCCTATTACGAGAAGCCCGAACCCCCAGAAGTAAGGACTATCTATCCTAGAATGCCCGTGAGCCCAGAAGAAAAATATTCCCGTGAAAAGCTCTTTTACCCCAGACCTCTTTATGAAAACGAAGAAAAGCCAGTAAGTTCAGGAGTGCCCTTTTTGCAGCCTCCATATGGGGAGGAGCGCAGGTCATTCAGCACAGGAACTTTGTTCCCGAAACCAAATTATGGTGGGGGACCGAGTGAAACGCATCCTACTGCCCCGAGTTTTACGCCTCAACTGACCCCACAGATAGTGCCTGAACGGACATTAGGAAGAATACTGGAAGAGAGGGAGCAAGAAGTCCTAGCTAGACAGAGAACAGAAATAATTCAGAAAATCTCCCAGTTAAATACCAGTCCTGAAGCTTTGACTATTCCGGTAACAATCGGACCAGTGGTTCCGTTGTACGGGAATAGTCAAGGAGGTCTGAACCCTCCAATTATGAACCCAGTGATGGCCCCGCCGAGGCAAGAGCCCCTACTGATAGACGATCAGTCCAGTGAGTGTGAGTCTGAAGTTGCGTTCTTGGAACTGCCAAACAAACAGACCGGAAAAGGAGTGCCGAAGCGGCATAACCCTTTTGATGCGAAAGAAATTAAATTAGAATCAGCAACAGGTACCAGGAGTGTGTCCCTGGTAACTCTAGAAGAAATTGAAAATTGGAGTCGTGACTTAGAAAAACAGGTTCCGCAAACGAAACCTTTAGACCTCTACAAGCTGAGGGTAGAAATAGAGGAATTAATGGCAGGGAATGTGGGATTAGACAGATTGAATACTTATTCGGAACAAGAATTGCTGTTTATGTGTAAAAGCCTTACCCGGAGTACTAGAGTGCTCCACGAGAAACTGACAGACACCGCAGCCAGTATGGGGATAGATATTTCTAGATCTAAGCCCTTGCAGAAACCATACCGAGCTGAGTTCTCGGACAAAGATTTAGAGAACTTGAATGTGTCAGGGAGGAAGTTACAGATTAAAGAATTGCTTGCAGTTTTGCAAAAATGGGGAGATGTGGAAAGATGGAAAACGAGGTGGGCGCGAAAGAAAGATGAGGCCCGATCCCGACAAGCCACCCCTGGGTTCCCTTTGAGGGAAGTAGAAAAGCCCGAAACGTTATGTCCTATGCGGGAAGTACCAGGTGGGAGGTATGTGCACGTTCCATGGTCCAGACAGGATATTGTGTCCTTTACTAACGATTTCCCGAAACTGCGCGAGAAACCGGTCGAATGGTACCGGCAAGTGGAAAGGTTCGTAAAGGTACAGAAATGCCTGTGGAAAGACCTAGATGGGTTTTTCGACATTGTGGTCCCGGTCGATCTATGGACCGAGTCGGTAAGATAGCAATAGCCTGGCCTAGTGAGGAGTACACAAGAGATAAAGAAACAGGGGAGCCTTCGAAGGAAGTTATGAGAAAATATGAGCAGGTAATTCAGCACTTGAAAGAAAGGTGCCAGCAAAGGAAACTGATTGGACCAGGATAGATAGAACAACGCAGGAAAGGGATGAGACAGTGCACTCCTATTACGAAAGGCTGTTGCAGGTGTTCAAAACCTACAGTGGTATAGATAACATCGAGATGAAGGATATGACACACTTTATTTACAGGTTTGTAAACGGTTTAAGACCTGAAATTTGTCAGTGGATAAAGGATAACAAAATCTGTTGGCACTCCAAAAAGGTAGATGAGGTCCTGCGGTACGCAAAGTACTGCGAGGACGAGATGGCAGAAAAGAAAAAGGCTCTCAAGGAAAAAGTAATGTGGGCTCAGGTGAAGCTCGCAGAACAGCAGGAAAAGCAGTTGAGTAACATGGTCAAAAATGCAAAGAACGAAGGTCCTGGGGGAGGGGGAGGAGGCAAGCCCCGGCCCAAAATGAGTAGGGAAGAGGCTATGAAGAAATTTCCCTGCCATCAGTGCGGCGAAATTGGACACTGGCGCAACGAGTGTCCTTATTTGCCGGACGATAACCCCAAAACACCTGATTTAACTCCACAGACGCAGAAAGAAAGACCAAGAAAGACTCAACCACAGGTAAAAACAGTTCAGGTGCCCCGAGCACCAAAGCAAGTATACAGGGGAAAACAGGCAGAGGGTGATGAGATAGAAGTTTGGGAAAGCGGTGAGAACAGAAATGCAGCAACTTCGCAGTATTTGCTGAACGATACCTTCCTTTGTGATGACCAGTACTGACGGGGCCTGAGAGGGGAGGACGAGGAGTGCGTACTTGGCGCCTCCTTGCCGGTGGACCAGTCCGGACCATATATTGAAGGAAAGGTTGACGGAAATGATGTCACCTTTCTGTTGGACACTGGCGCTACCCGTTCTACTGTGAGAACAGTGGACGTTCCAAACCTACCCCTCTCGGGAGAAGCAATCCAAGTAGTGGGTGTATCTAATCAATTGATTAGTACTCCCGTTACCAAGCCCATGGAGATCTCAATTGGAAACTTTAAGGAAATGCATAGATTTGTCGTTTGTGACACCAGTCCAGTCAACTTACTGGGACGTGATTTGCTGTGCAAAATGAACTGTACCATCTTTTGCACACCAAAGGGTGTTGAAATTCAGACCCCAGATGAAGACGGCATTTATAAATTAATGCTGGTCCGCCCTGACTCGGAAATTAAACGAATGACCATGCAGGATTTACCCAAAGAACTCCAAGAAGCAGTGAAGCCAGAGGTGTGGGACTTTACTGGGAAAGATGTAGGGTTAATGAAAAACGTGGACCCCATACAGATAGCAATAAAGGACAATGCTGTGTACCCCAATACTAAACCCTACAGAATGAATGCAGAAGTGAAAGCGGGTGTTACTGTGGAAATACAGAAATTGCTAGAAGGAAACATCATACAGGAGGTAATGAGTAGTCCATGTAACTCTCCGATTATGGGCATTAAGAAGCCTAGTGGCAAGTACAGAGTAGTGCAGGATCTACGAAAAGTTAACAAGATAGTAGTTCCCTGTTGCCCCATTGTCCCGAACCCAGCAGTGATTCTGTATCAGATTCCCTGGGATGCTGAGTGGTTCACCGTGATAGACCTGTGTCATGCATTCTTTTCCATTCCCTTGCATCCAGATAGCAAATTTCTTTTCTCATTTGCCTTCAATGGTCACGTGTATTGCTGGAACCGGGTCCCTCAAGGGTATACAGAGAGCCCCTCTATCTTTAATCAGATCTTGAAAAAATGTTTGGAAACTTTGGTCTTACCTGGGAATTCTGTCTTGGTGCAATACATAGACGACCTCTTGGTGGCGTCTAAAAGTCATAAGGACTGTGTAATTGACACCATTGCCCTACTGAATCATTTGTGTGAGAAGGGACACAAAGTGGCCCCTGATAAGTTACAGTTCTGTGCAAAATCGGTAAAATATCTGGGACACCAGATAGAGAAAGGTGTCAGGAAAGTGACATCTGAAAGAGTGAGAATAATTCAAAAGATGCAGTTGCCCCGTACTCAGAAAGAGATCAGAATGTTCCTGGGTGTGATAGGATACTGCAGGCAGTGGATTCTGGGATTTGCAGTCCTAGCTAGGCCCTTGATAAAAATGACCAAAAGAGGAACACCAGAGATTGTAGAATGGGATGATGAAAGCTTAACAGCCTTCACCAAACTGCGAGATTGTCTGTGTACAGCCCCTGCATTGGGAATGCCAGACTATTCCAAAGAATTTGCACTATTCTGTGACACTCGCGATAATTGCGCGTTGTCAGTCTTGACACAAGATCATGGCACAACGAGAAGGCCTGTGGCATATTTCTCTGCCACCCTGGATCCGGTGGCTGCTGGATTACCAGGTTGTCTGAAAGCAGTAGCTGCTACCTGTGCCAGTTTAGAACAGAGTGAGTCAATTGTCATGGGACATCCGGTAACTGTGTATGTCTCACATGGAGTGGTAATTTTGTTGACCCGAACAAAAACTCAGTATCTCACCCCTAGTCGGCTGACTAAATACGAAAGGATTCTTGTGGGTGCTGCAAATGTAAACATTGTTAGGTGCAGTATTCTGAACCCAGCAACCTTACTCCCCGACCCAAAGGATATGGAAGGGGGGGTGGATGATGAACATGATTGTATTGATCTAACAGAATTCAACACCAAGCCACGCCCAGACATAAAAGAAGCGCCGTTGCCTGTGCATGATAAAGAACTATTTGTAGATGGTTCCTGTTTAAGGCATGAACAAGGAGGCCTAAGTGCTGCCTATGCGGTAGTCTCCTTAGAGAAAATTGAAGAAGCAGGTTATTTATATCACATAAAGTCTGCACAAGTAGCCAAATTGATTGCTATGATAAAAGCCTGCCAAATTGGGAAAAACCTACGCATAACAGTGTATACTGACAGTCAGTACTGTTATGGGGTTGTGCATGACTTTGGCCAATTATGGCTACAGAGGGAGTTCCTGACTTCATCAGGTACCCCTATTCGAAATGGAAAGGTGGTCCAAGACCTTTTAGAGGCAATCCAGTTACCAAAGGAACTGGCAGTGGTAAAATGTGTTGCTCATAAGAAGAGCATGGACAAAGTATCACTGGGAAACGATTATGCTGATCGAGTGGCCCAATGGTGCGCCAGAGATCGGTATATCGTAAATCCAAAACGAGGGGGGCCAGGAACCAGCTGCCAACTTCAAGTGTTTGAAGAGGTGCCTACATGGGATGAAGTGAAAGAGTGGCAGCAGGCGGCACCTTGGCAAGAAAGAGAGAAGTGGAAGGACGATGGGTGTCGACCAAGGCGTGTGGATGGTGTCATCTTAGGTCCAACTGGTATGCCTGTGTTACCTAGACACTTACTTAGCACAATGGCGAGGTTGATACATGAAGGGTCACACATTGGTAGGGATGCCATGATTCTAGTGTTCCAACAGACTTGGTACAGTAAAAAGTTCAGGAAAGTAGCAGAATCCCTCTGCCAGAGGTGCCTGTCATGTCAAAAGATGAACCCAGGGAAGAAAACTTTGGTGGAACTGGGAAAAATTGGGAGGTCCGGGGGTCCCTTTGTAAGAATACAGGTTGATTTCATCACCATGCCCCGTTGTGAAGGGAAGCGATATGTCCTTGTCATGGTCTGTTTATTTTCCAAGTGGGTGGAAGCTTTCCCTACTCCCCAAAATGACGCAAAGACAGTAGCTAAGTGTTTACTAAAAGAACTGATACCTAGGTTCGGGGTGCCAGTCACTATTGAATCAGATCAAGGCTCACATTTTCAGAATGCAGTGATCGACG
The DNA here is from genome assembly GCF_964261635.1 of Lissotriton helveticus. Classification (NCBI taxonomy): domain Eukaryota; kingdom Metazoa; phylum Chordata; class Amphibia; order Caudata; family Salamandridae; genus Lissotriton; species Lissotriton helveticus. The sequence continues at coordinate 772,804,762 of NC_136068.1, forward strand.
AACTCTGTAAGGCCTTTGGAATTGCCCAAAAGCTTCACTGTGCCTACCGTCCAGAGGCTTCTGGAGTAGTGGAACAAATAAATGGAACTATCAAAAACAGACTAGCAAAACTGTGTGATGCATCTAAATTGACCTGGGTGAAGGCCCTGCCCCTGGTCCTGATGGGACTGAGAAGTGTTCCTGATCGCAAAACAGGCCTAAGTCCTCATGAAATCATTATGGGAAGAGTGATGAGACAAGCATGGGTGCCAGGAAGCAAACTGTTGAGTATTACTGATGATTTGGTGCTTGAATACTGCAAGAGATTGGGTGACCAAGTGCGTTCTATCTCTCGCCAGATCGGAGAAGACGCCATCCTCAATCCAACGACTCCTCTCCATAAACTGGTCCTGGGGGACTGGGTGAAGATAAAGAAGCATACTCGGAAGAGCTGCCTGGAGCCCAGGTGGGGAGAAAAACGTCAGGTGATCCTGGTAACTACCACAGCAGTAAAGTGTGCAGGAGTTCCACGCTGGGTACACGCCAGCCACACCCAGAAGGTATTGCCAGACGAGGAGCCTGAAGCAGAAGGGCGTCCAGCAGAGGACTCTACAGGAGCCAGACCGGAAGTAGCTAACGACGTACTGCCCAGTACCAGTCAAGCTGCAGAACCAGCAGACGTTGGCCCAAGAATAGTTGATGACGAACTACCAAGAGTCCAGCCTGCTGAAGGGGTCCAAGAAACTGAGCCAGGAGTAGCTGAAGACGAGCTGCCAAGCATATGGCCAGAAGAGTGGATTCCTTTGATTGATCTCACTGAAGACCCTATTCGAACAAGTGAGAGACTTTGGGAAGGTAGAGAGTGGACTAGTCAGGAAAAGCAAGGCACAGGCGAAGAACCTCAGAATCTTGAGATTCACATCAAAACTGAGGAAGGAGAAGGTCAGACAGGGACAGAGCACGTGATTGATACAGAACAAGTGAATGATACAGAGCCAGTGCCTGCTAAAGAACAAGTGAATAAGACTGAACAAGTGCCCGATACTGAACAAGTGCAGGATACAGAGCAAGTGTTTGATACTCCTCCACTGACTCCTGATATCGAAAAGGGACAGACTAAATATAGAGTAATAGTTCGAGCAGAAGAAAGTCCAGAGATCGAAGTGCTTGAACAGGATCAGATAGAATTAGAAGAACGTGTTCAGGAGCAAGAAACAGAGACATTTGAAAAACAAAAACAAGATTCACCTGAACAAGGCCAGATTAGTAACCAGGCAGAAGAAACAGATACGAGACCTGGAATCAGTCAGATAGAAGAAGAATAAGCTGAAACAGAATTTCCAACAGTAAATGAGAACAAAAGGGCAAGAGAAGGAAACGAAGTCCAGGTACCAACTAAAAGACTTAAGAAAAGAAAGCATCTTGAGCCCAGGTTCGTAAAGAAGTTAAGACTAAGGATAAAGACGGTAGAAGAAAAACGTGCAGAAGAAAGGAGGAGTGCACGCATAGCTAAACAACAAGAGGATACTTCCAACAGAAGGAGTGATCGAATAAAAAGACAAAACAAAAAGTACAAGTCACCTGAGTGGACACTTGTGTTGGAAGAACTTGAAGATCTTGATATAACTGACGTAAGCGACGGAGAGCCCGTCCCTGAGTACTCTGACGAAGAAGAAGACGAGCCACCGTGAATTTGCACAAAGTAAGATACTCGTGTAAAGTCACAAAGAGGTGTCGAGAAACTTCTTCTGAGCCAAAATGTCTGATTCAAACGTGAGTGGTAGACCTAGTCGCAGCTGTTGCAAAACATGCTGCAAGGTATGTGTCTGTAGTGTAGTTGTCCTGATATTACTTTGGATAGGACTAACAATTTTCATTCCCTTTGCTGTAAGTAAAGATACTAATGTTGTCCCTACTGAAATTGTAAATACTGACAGTGAGGAGTTGACAACACAGAGTGTAGCAAGACATGAGAGAGCACTGAGACAAACAAAACAAAACTTAGAAGCATTAGATGAGGGAGGACTACATTATCATGGAGTTAAGAACAAGACGCACTTAAATGTTTTCGCAAACTTGTTAATACACTATGTAGAGACTATGGAAATTGAAGATTGCTATGTCTGCATGAAGCTACCTACCTCTGTAGCTGAAGGCGTGACATACCATCACTTGCCGCTGACATATGGAATATCCTGTAGCATTTTAGCTAGTTTATTTTACAAAAGAGGACCGTTACAGTACTATTACTCTAACAATGACGTGATCTTTTCTGAACTTCCTATACGTGGGAACTTGAATCCTGTACATACCAAAAGTGACGTAATACGATATATGGGAGACTACTTTCTGACTATAGGTAACATTGACATAGCGGATGCACACAGAGATAACTTGACTTGTTCTTTGCGTGAGCAGGAAAAGATGTTCCTGAACATGGCAGAGAAAAGGAGAATTAAAATCCAAAAGAAGGCTAATGACGAAAGTCAGAAAAAGCCAAGATGGGCAGAGAACATGGAAGGCACCTCATCTGGTGGGGCGGGTCCTGCTCTGTTGCTGGATTTTGAAAAGAAAGGCAAGCTATGTCTTCACCGCGAGAAGACTAGCTACTATAATAACATTTTCATTGGTTCCAGTGAATGCGAACATAATTACAAGGTAATTGGAGGTTGGGGTTTCAAAAATGGGTCAGAGCCTGTGTTTCCTGGAAATTATTATATTTGTGGGGACAAGGCTTATTTCAAATTGCCGGATCACTGGTATGGAAGCTGCTATTTTGGCATTGTCTTCCCGAAAATATACCATGTGAATGGAGTTGCTGGAAGCAGTGAAAATACTAATGGCTTAGTGCGTAGTAAAAGAGAAAGTATAGGTGAAATTATGGGTAGTATTTTCAGTGCACTGATACCTGGAGTGGGAGTGGTTCTGAACACTCACAGAATTTGCAAATTGTCTACTATAGTGGATGTATTGTCTACTGAGACAGCTCATGGATTTCTACTGGTCAATACCGAAATGGTTGCGATTAGATCAATGGTTTTGCAGAACAGACTTGCTCTTGATACCTTATTAGCGAAAGAGGGCGGAGTCTGCCGGATGTTGAGGGCGCAACATTGTTGCACTTATATTCCGGATAAAAGTGTACAGCTCAAAAGATACGTGAAAAACATTACTAATTTGGCAAAGGAACTCAAACCACTTGAGGTTGATAGTGCCTGGAAGAGACTGGTAGATGGTCTCTCAAATGTAGGTCATTGGTTTGCTAGCATAGGTAAAAACTTATTGTTTAAGGTACTGATGCCAATTGGAATTATAGGTCTTATCCTATTCTTCATCTTTGTCTGTTGCAAATGTCGCAAGCACACCAGAAAACATCAAGTGAATGCTAGAGGAGTGAAACGAAGTGTGGATGAGATCGAATTGGAGGAAGTGAATGATCAGATATACAAAAAGGTGAAGACTTCTCACCCTACCAAAACTGAAAGAGAAAAGTTGGAACACTTGCTGGAAGAGATAGAATTATATAAAGTGTGAAAGAAAGTTGGCATCTGGTTCCATTTATATTTTGTGATGATAGTAAATATCATCAAAGAGGGGATTGATGAAGCAAAGCTTCGCATATTTTGCGGACTTGCTGTACTCATGAACCTTGGCTGTGTGTAACAAAGTAATAATTGTGCGTCTTACTAATGTTTATTTTATGTTTAAACGAGGTTTCCAGACGCTTGCCTATGTGTTTTACTAAAATAATTTACTCGAGTCACTTAAAATGTCTGCCGCTTGTATTTAGTTATTGCGCATGCGTCAGCCACACTCACGTGTCCTGACGCGTCTGCAGAGTTGGAGGGAAAATTATGCGCATGCGTAATACATAGCTTGGCCCAATGTGGTACTGCTCGTGCCACTGCTCTTGTCACTGTTTCTATATAGCTAACATTTAGACTGCATAAGTATATTTTATGATGATAAGTTGAAAGTACAACCCTGTGATGTGATTTCATAATGTTATTTCTATGTATTAATTTGTTCTCGCTTACTTTTCATGTACCGCGGGGAATGGGGGTCCAAACTGATTGGGAGCCATATTGAAGGTCTCTTCTGCGCATGATCCTGGAGCACTGAAAGGTGGCAACTTTGGACAGCGGAACTCAGCCAGCTGGCAGCCACAGTCATAATGCTCCTGGGAAAGCTACCTCTGCGCTATGAGAACGGAGAATGTTGCTCCTCATATGATACATTGTAAAATTGCCATTGTATTTCTGCACAGTTTCTCATGGGAACCCCAATCTTGCTAGGCGGTACCCAAATATGATAATGAAGCATCTAAATAGCATGTTATGATTGGTGTGTTACCCAAATCCTACCTTAGGACCAATCCAAATTGAGGGATTCTGACACTTTGCAACATTGGGGGGTGGTACACCGTCCCAAAAGAGTATATCTACCCTGGGTTCACCTAGGGAAATTGTCCGACTTGTCTGGTTTAGCTGACCTGTCACTGACCCATCGTACTCAATAGGTGACTGAAGATACAGAGCGCTGCGGAGCACTCTGTCCGAATTGACCATAGACTAAGGTTTTACTGAACCTTAAAGTGCTGGCGAAGCACTTTGCTGGGAGTTCGCTGACCCAATCGGGGTCTTGATCGATAGCTGCAGAGAGGGTGGAGCGCAGGCGTTGCTTCCAAACTGCGGGTGTGGTCCTGTCCTGAGCGGTCCTGTCCTGAGGGTTTGCTGTCCTGTCCTGAGGGTCCTGTCCTGATTCCTATTCCGAGGGTATCCTGTCCTGTTTGGGTGTCCATTCTGCACCTGCTGTCCTTTGAGGGGTATCCTTCCTTGAGGGTTTCCTGTCCTTAACTGACTCGTGGCCAGGGTTTGGTTTCCACATCAGTCTAGGTAAATACTGCTCTAAATTCTTTAAACTTGCACCTTTCTATCTTTCTGACTTTTGCTTTAATAAAGATACACCTTGCATATGGTGATTTTTCCATGCTTTTGCCGCAACACTTGAAACGTAAAGTCATTTGCATACATTTCTTGATATGTTCCCATGTTACCCTACCTTTTAGAAATCATATTTTGCATTGCATTTTGTCATTTTCTGATTTGGTCTAGAACTGCCTTCCTTAAGTTTTCTAAAGATTTCTTGCCTTGAATGCATAGCATATTTTCTTTGCATCACATAATTGCATTTAAATGATTACCCTGTCTTTATTTCTCTATAGTTACATAATTTACATTATCTTGGTTATTGATTGCCTTATTCTTGTGTATCTTATGCATGAAGAAAACGAACTTTAGATAAAGCTTTTAAAACTTCCAGTTGTCCGTGGTCATTTACAAACAGTATTGAATGTCATTTGAAATTGCATTTGCTGCCTTTCCTTTTACAGCTAGGCCCCTGATCCGTTGAGGTCATAGGTACCCGTGTCGGTGGATGGTAAGTCGGGTACTCTGAGTAATAACGGTAGGGAACACACACAATTGGTAGTAGCCCGTGAAGTCGCCCTGTCAATGAGTAGTGTGAATTAAAGTATATGGGCCCTGAAGCCGGAAACGGCGAAATCATTGGCCGGGTGACCTCGCGCGCTCTATCAGTTTTCTGGTAGATCAGAGGATGGTTAGGGACTAGCTAAAGGTTAGGTAGAACTAGTTAGACTAGTTAAGTCGGAAGCTGCTAGTACATTAATGCTGCTATAGGAGCGGCTGTTCTAAGGGAACTGATCACTCTCTTGTGAATACGCTGCTGAAATTCATGAATTGTTGTATTGTTATTATTCTTGTTCTTATATTGTTATATGTATTAATCCATGCATTTGTAAACCGTCTCGTATTGTGTTGTCCGAACTCCCCGGGGAATTGAAAGGGCAAGTGGTGAATAGAATCCATTGTCCTGAGGTCACAGGCTTAAGGAAAGTTAGGTGCAGGTTAGGATAACCGGGAAGCACTAACTAGGGTTTTCTGAATACATGTGTGAATAAATGTTAGTAACGAGGTTCATTGGCAAAATTCCCATAGTGGCGTAACCTAGTAAGGGTCACATCGGAAGAGTAGCAGGTTCCTCGGAGCTTGGGTGAAAGCAGAGGGGTCCGCTGGGAAACCTTAGACTCAGATATATCCCGGAGAAGTGGATGAGTTTAGGGGAATAACAGGTTCACCGATGCTAGAGTGAAGGGTAGGCGGAAGAGATCTACCCGCAGCGCGTGAAAAGTAAATGGAAGTAGTTTACTTGCAGTAAATCAAAGCTATCCTGTCTAGACACTTGAGCACTGTGGCGAATGTGTATTCGTTGTTAAATAACCAAGCACTGAGCACTTTAGAAAGAAAGAAAGTTTCCGTTACCTTGTGAAGGGAGGGAGTCAGCCGCGAAGCGTCTCTGACGTCACTCCGTGCCGCGCTGGGATTGGTAGAAACAGCGGGCGGGTAGCGGGGCTGGAATTGTAAAGGAGGGGTGAAGCGCCGAGGAGTGAGGACAATCTCACGAAGGGGCTGCGCACCCATTGGCCGAAATTATTGGAACACGCGCACCTCATTGGTCGCACGGTGTTGCAAGGCGCATTCTGATTGGAGGTAACTTTGTAAACAGAATTAAGCGTAGAAATCGTATGTGGCACTCGTATTGTCCAGAGACTAGACCCGATCCAAGAAACCAAGGGTTCGAAAGGGATCAGTGGAAAGCTAATAGATACGATATCATGTACGGAGCTGAAAGAAAGATGTCCCTTGTAAGTAGGGTAAAGAATTATTTCAAAACGGACAAACCGATTAAGTCTAGGGAGGGCGTTACTATCCCGCCACCGAATACTCCTGCCTCATTCATGATGTTTGACCGAGGGTACAACACCTGTGTGTGGTTGGAGAATTGGGTAAAGTACACAAAAGATGACGGAGTATTGGCTTTTCCGTTAGACGGTACTTTCAATGGCAGAATTTTATTTAATTTGAGAACTCGCATGAATGAATTGCATCCCAGACCGAGATTAACGCAGTATGAGGCATTAGAGGAATGGGAGATTGAGGCTTTTGAAAGAGAAAAACCCCGGTTGGACAAAGGTTTGACCAAGTGGTACCCCAGGCTGAAACAAGAGACCAGGGATAAGAGGATGAAACAGTGGAGGCAGAGCATGATTGTTGAGGGTCTGTTTCCCATGATGCCAGCAGGTAACCCTTCTGGGGGAGAGAAAAAGACAGAAAAGAGTAAGCATTGGGGAGCCCCTGGGGAGTCAGACGATGAATTTTTAGATGACATTTTTACGAGAAGTCCGCCACCTTATAATGAGGGAGCCCGACCTTCCAGTACAGGAGAAATTGCCCAACGTCCATCTATTAAGGAGGAGGATAGACCCCTATGTAGGGGGGGAGGGGGCCAGGTATTGCCCTATTACGAGAAGCCCGAACCCCCAGAAGTAAGGACTATCTATCCTAGAATGCCCGTGAGCCCAGAAGAAAAATATTCCCGTGAAAAGCTCTTTTACCCCAGACCTCTTTATGAAAACGAAGAAAAGCCAGTAAGTTCAGGAGTGCCCTTTTTGCAGCCTCCATATGGGGAGGAGCGCAGGTCATTCAGCACAGGAACTTTGTTCCCGAAACCAAATTATGGTGGGGGACCGAGTGAAACGCATCCTACTGCCCCGAGTTTTACGCCTCAACTGACCCCACAGATAGTGCCTGAACGGACATTAGGAAGAATACTGGAAGAGAGGGAGCAAGAAGTCCTAGCTAGACAGAGAACAGAAATAATTCAGAAAATCTCCCAGTTAAATACCAGTCCTGAAGCTTTGACTATTCCGGTAACAATCGGACCAGTGGTTCCGTTGTACGGGAATAGTCAAGGAGGTCTGAACCCTCCAATTATGAACCCAGTGATGGCCCCGCCGAGGCAAGAGCCCCTACTGATAGACGATCAGTCCAGTGAGTGTGAGTCTGAAGTTGCGTTCTTGGAACTGCCAAACAAACAGACCGGAAAAGGAGTGCCGAAGCGGCATAACCCTTTTGATGCGAAAGAAATTAAATTAGAATCAGCAACAGGTACCAGGAGTGTGTCCCTGGTAACTCTAGAAGAAATTGAAAATTGGAGTCGTGACTTAGAAAAACAGGTTCCGCAAACGAAACCTTTAGACCTCTACAAGCTGAGGGTAGAAATAGAGGAATTAATGGCAGGGAATGTGGGATTAGACAGATTGAATACTTATTCGGAACAAGAATTGCTGTTTATGTGTAAAAGCCTTACCCGGAGTACTAGAGTGCTCCACGAGAAACTGACAGACACCGCAGCCAGTATGGGGATAGATATTTCTAGATCTAAGCCCTTGCAGAAACCATACCGAGCTGAGTTCTCGGACAAAGATTTAGAGAACTTGAATGTGTCAGGGAGGAAGTTACAGATTAAAGAATTGCTTGCAGTTTTGCAAAAATGGGGAGATGTGGAAAGATGGAAAACGAGGTGGGCGCGAAAGAAAGATGAGGCCCGATCCCGACAAGCCACCCCTGGGTTCCCTTTGAGGGAAGTAGAAAAGCCCGAAACGTTATGTCCTATGCGGGAAGTACCAGGTGGGAGGTATGTGCACGTTCCATGGTCCAGACAGGATATTGTGTCCTTTACTAACGATTTCCCGAAACTGCGCGAGAAACCGGTCGAATGGTACCGGCAAGTGGAAAGGTTCGTAAAGGTACAGAAATGCCTGTGGAAAGACCTAGATGGGTTTTTCGACATTGTGGTCCCGGTCGATCTATGGACCGAGTCGGTAAGATAGCAATAGCCTGGCCTAGTGAGGAGTACACAAGAGATAAAGAAACAGGGGAGCCTTCGAAGGAAGTTATGAGAAAATATGAGCAGGTAATTCAGCACTTGAAAGAAAGGTGCCAGCAAAGGAAACTGATTGGACCAGGATAGATAGAACAACGCAGGAAAGGGATGAGACAGTGCACTCCTATTACGAAAGGCTGTTGCAGGTGTTCAAAACCTACAGTGGTATAGATAACATCGAGATGAAGGATATGACGCACTTTATTTACAGGTTTGTAAACGGTTTAAGACCTGAAATTTGTCAGTGGATAAAGGATAACAAAATCTGTTGGCACTCCAAAAAGGTAGATGAGGTCCTGCGGTACGCAAAGTACTGCGAGGACGAGATGGCAGAAAAGAAAAAGGCTCTCAAGGAAAAAGTAATGTGGGCTCAGGTGAAGCTCGCAGAACAGCAGGAAAAGCAGTTGAGTAACATGGTCAAAAATGCAAAGAACGAAGGTCCTGGGGGAGGGGGAGGAGGCAAGCCCCGGCCCAAAATGAGTAGGGAAGAGGCTATGAAGAAATTTCCCTGCCATCAGTGCGGCGAAATTGGACACTGGCGCAACGAGTGTCCTTATTTGCCGGACGATAACCCCAAAACACCTGATTTAACTCCACAGACGCAGAAAGAAAGACCAAGAAAGACTCAACCACAGGTAAAAACAGTTCAGGTGCCCCGAGCACCAAAGCAAGTATACAGGGGAAAACAGGCAGAGGGTGATGAGATAGAAGTTTGGGAAAGCGGTGAGAACAGAAATGCAGCAACTTCGCAGTATTTGCTGAACGATACCTTCCTTTGTGATGACCAGTACTGACGGGGCCTGAGAGGGGAGGACGAGGAGTGCGTACTTGGCGCCTCCTTGCCGGTAGACCAGTCCGGACCATATATTGAAGGAAAGGTTGACGGAAATGATGTCACCTTTCTGTTGGACACTGGCGCTACCCGTTCTACTGTGAGAACAGTGGACGTTCCAAACCTACCCCTCTCGGGAGAAGCAATCCAAGTAGTGGGTGTATCTAATCAATTGATTAGTACTCCCGTTACCAAGCCCATGGAGATCTCAATTGGAAACTTTAAGGAAATGCATAGATTTGTCGTTTGTGACACCAGTCCAGTCAACTTACTGGGACGTGATTTGCTGTGCAAAATGAACTGTACCATCTTTTGCACACCAAAGGGTGTTGAAATTCAGACCCCAGATGAAGACGGCATTTATAAATTAATGCTGGTCCGCCCTGACTCGGAAATTAAACGAATGACCATGCAGGATTTACCCAAAGAACTCCAAGAAGCAGTGAAGCCAGAGGTGTGGGACTTTACTGGGAAAGATGTAGGGTTAATGAAAAACGTGGACCCCATACAGATAGCAATAAAGGACAATGCTGTGTACCCCAATACTAAACCCTACAGAATGAATGCAGAAGTGAAAGCGGGTGTTACTGTGGAAATACAGAAATTGCTAGAAGGAAACATCATACAGGAGGTAATGAGTAGTCCATGTAACTCTCCGATTATGGGCATTAAGAAGCCTAGTGGCAAGTACAGAGTAGTGCAGGATCTACGAAAAGTTAACAAGATAGTAGTTCCCTGTTGCCCCATTGTCCCGAACCCAGCAGTGATTCTGTATCAGATTCCCTGGGATGCTGAGTGGTTCACCGTGATAGACCTGTGTTATGCATTCTTTTCCATTCCCTTGCATCCAGATAGCAAATTTCTTTTCTCATTTGCCTTCAATGGTCACGTGTATTGCTGGAACCGGGTCCCTCAAGGGTATACAGAGAGCCCCTCTATCTTTAATCAGATCTTGAAAAAATGTTTGGAAACTTTGGTCTTACCTGGGAATTCTGTCTTGGTGCAATACATAGACGACCTCTTGGTGGCGTCTAAAAGTCATAAGGACTGTGTAATTGACACCATTGCCCTACTGAATCATTTGTGTGAGAAGGGACACAAAGTGGCCCCTGATAAGTTACAGTTCTGTGCAAAATCGGTAAAATATCTGGGACACCAGATAGAGAAAGGTGCCAGGAAAGTGACATCTGAAAGAGTGAGAATAATTCAAAAGATGCAGTTGCCCCGTACTCAGAAAGAGATCAGAATGTTCCTGGGTGTGATAGGATACTGCAGGCAGTGGATTCTGGGATTTGCAGTCCTAGCTAGGCCCTTGATAAAAATGACCAAAAGAGGAACACCAGAGATTGTAGAATGGGATGATGAAAGCTTAACAGCCTTCACCAAACTGCGAGATTGTCTGTGTACAGCCCCTGCATTGGGAATGCCAGACTATTCCAAAGAATTTGCACTATTCTGTGACACTCGCGATAATTGCGCGTTGTCAGTCTTGACACAAGATCATGGCACAACGAGAAGGCCTGTGGCATATTTCTCTGCCACCCTGGATCCGGTGGCTGCTGGATTACCAGGTTGTCTGAAAGCAGTAGCTGCTACCTGTGCCAGTTTAGAACAGAGTGAGTCAATTGTCATGGGACATCCGGTAACTGTGTATGTCTCACATGGAGTGGTAATTTTGTTGACCCGAACAAAAACTCAGTATCTCACCCCTAGTCGGCTGACTAAATACGAAAGGATTCTTGTGGGTGCTGCAAATGTAAACATTGTTAGGTGCAGTATTCTGAACCCAGCAACCTTACTCCCCGACCCAAAGGATATGGAAGGGGGGGTGGATGATGAACATGATTGTATTGATCTAACAGAATTCAACACCAAGCCACGCCCAGACATAAAAGAAGCGCCGTTGCCTGTGCATGATAAAGAACTATTTGTAGATGGTTCCTGTTTAAGGCATGAACAAGGAGGCCTAAGTGCTGCCTATGCGGTAGTCTCCTTAGAGAAAATTGAAGAAGCAGGTTATTTATATCACATAAAGTCTGCACAAGTAGCCAAATTGATTGCTATGATAAAAGCCTGCCAAATTGGGAAAAACCTACGCATAACAGTGTATACTGACAGTCAGTACTGTTATGGGGTTGTGCATGACTTTGGCCAATTATGGCTACAGAGGGAGTTCCTGACTTCATCAGGTACCCCTATTCGAAATGGAAAGGTGGTCCAAGACCTTTTAGAGGCAATCCAGTTACCAAAGGAACTGGCAGTGGTAAAATGTGTTGCTCATAAGAAGAGCATGGACAAAGTATCACTGGGAAACGATTATGCTGATCGAGTGGCCCAATGGTGCGCCAGAGATCGGTATATCGTAAATCCAAAACGAGGGGGGCCAGGAACCAGCTGCCAACTTCAAGTGTTTGAAGAGGTGCCTACATGGGATGAAGTGAAAGAGTGGCAGCAGGCGGCACCTTGGCAAGAAAGAGAGAAGTGGAAGGACGATGGGTGTCGACCAAGGCGTGTGGATGGTGTCATCTTAGGTCCAACTGGTATGCCTGTGTTACCTAGACACTTACTTAGCACAATGGCGAGGTTGATACATGAAGGGTCACACATTGGTAGGGATGCCATGATTCTAGTGTTCCAACAGACTTGGTACAGTAAAAAGTTCAGGAAAGTAGCAGAATCCCTCTGCCAGAGGTGCCTGTCATGTCAAAAGATGAACCCAGGGAAGAAAACTTTGGTGGAACTGGGAAAAATTGGGAGGTCCGGGGGTCCCTTTGTAAGAATACAGGTTGATTTCATCACCATGCCCCGTTGTGAAGGGAAGCGATATGTCCTTGTCATGGTCTGTTTATTTTCCAAGTGGGTGGAAGCTTTCCCTACTCCCCAAAATGACGCAAAGACAGTAGCTAAGTGTTTACTAAAAGAACTGATACCTAGGTTCGGGGTGCCAGTCACTATTGAATCAGATCAAGGCTCACATTTTCAGAATGCAGTGATCGACGAACTCTGTAAGGCCTTTGGAATTGCCCAAAAGCTTCACTGTGCCTACCGTCCAGAGGCTTCTGGAGTAGTGGAACAAATAAATGGAACTATCAAAAACAGACTAGCAAAACTGTGTGATGCATCTAAATTGACCTGGGTGAAGGCCCTGCCCCTGGTCCTGATGGGACTGAGAAGTGTTCCTGATCGCAAAACAGGCCTAAGTCCTCATGAAATCATTATGGGAAGAGTGATGAGACAAGCATGGGTGCCAGGAAGCAAACTGTTGAGTATTACTGATGATTTGGTGCTTGAATACTGCAAGAGATTGGGTGACCAAGTGCGTTCTATCTCTCGCCAGATCGGAGAAGACGCCATCCTCAATCCAACGACTCCTCTCCATAAACTGGTCCTGGGGGACTGGGTGAAGATAAAGAAGCATACTCGGAAGAGCTGCCTGGAGCCCAGGTGGGGAGAAAAACGTCAGGTGATCCTGGTAACTACCACAGCAGTAAAGTGTGCAGGAGTTCCACGCTGGGTACACGCCAGCCACACCCAGAAGGTATTGCCAGACGAGGAGCCTGAAGCAGAAGGGCGTCCAGCAGAGGACTCTACAGGAGCCAGACCGGAAGTAGCTAACGACGTACTGCCCAGTACCAGTCAAGCTGCAGAACCAGCAGACGTTGGCCCAAGAATAGTTGATGACGAACTACCAAGAGTCCAGCCTGCTGAAGGGGTCCAAGAAACTGAGCCAGGAGTAGCTGAGGACGAGCTGCCAAGCATATGGCCAGAAGAGTGGATTCCTTTGATTGATCTCACTGAAGACCCTATTCGAACAAGTGAGAGACTTTGGGAAGGTAGAGAGTGGACTAGTCAGGAAAAGCAAGGCACAGGCGAAGAACCTCAGAATCTTAAGATTCACATCAAAACTGAGGAAGGAGAAGGTCAGACAGGGACAGAGCACGTGATTGATACAGAACAAGTGAATGATACAGAGCCAGTGCCTGCTAAAGAACAAGTGAATAAGACTGAACAAGTGCCCGATACTGAACAAGTGCAGGATACAGAGCAAGTGTTTGATACTCCTCCACTGACTCCTGATATCGAAAAGGGACAGACTAAATATAGAGTAATAGTTCGAGCAGAAGAAAGTCCAGAGATCGAAGTGCTTGAACAGGATCAGATAGAATTAGAAGAACGTGTTCAGGAGCAAGAAACAGAGACATTTGAAAAACAAAAACAAGATTCACCTGAACAAGGCCAGATTAGTAACCAGGCAGAAGAAACAGATACGAGACCTGGAATCAGTCAGATAGAAGAAGAATAAGCTGAAACAGAATTTCCAACAGTAAATGAGAATAAAAGGGCAAGAGAAGGAAACGAAGTCCAGGTACCAACTAAAAGACTTAAGAAAAGAAAGCATCTTGAGCCCAGGTTCGTAAAGAAGTTAAGACTAAGGATAAAGACGGTAGAAGAAAAACGTGCAGAAGAAAGGAGGAGTGCACGCATAGCTAAACAACAAGAGGATACTTCCAACAGAAGGAGTGATCGAATAAAAAGACAAAACAAAAAGTACAAGTCACCTGAGTGGACACTTGTGTTGGAAGAACTTGAAGATCTTGATATAACTGACGTAAGCGACGGAGAGCCCGTCCCTGAGTACTCTGACGAAGAAGAAGACGAGCCACCGTGAATTTGCACAAAGTAAGATACTCGTGTAAAGTCACAAAGAGGTGTCGAGAAACTTCTTCTGAGCCAAAATGTCTGATTCAAACGTGAGTGGTAGACCTAGTCGCAGCTGTTGCAAAACATGCTGCAAGGTATGTGTCTGTAGTGTAGTTGTCCTGATATTACTTTGGATAGGACTAACAATTTTCATTCCCTTTGCTGTAAGTAAAGATACTAATGTTGTCCCTACTGAAATTGTAAATACTGACAGTGAGGAGTTGACAACACAGAGTGTAGCAAGACATGAGAGAGCACTGAGACAAACAAAACAAAACTTAGAAGCATTAGATGAGGGAGGACTACATTATCATGGAGTTAAGAACAAGACGTACTTAAATGTTTTCGCAAACTTGTTAATACACTATGTAGAGACTATGGAAATTGAAGATTGCTATGTCTGCATGAAGCTACCTACCTCTGTAGCTGAAGGCGTGACATACCATCACTTGCCGCTGACATATGGAATATCCTGTAGCATTTTAGCTAGTTTATTTTACAAAAGAGGACCGTTACAGTACTATTACTCTAACAATGACGTGATCTTTTCTGAACTTCCTATACGTGGGAACTTGAATCCTGTACATACCAAAAGTGACGTAATACGATATATGGGAGACTACTTTCTGACTATAGGTAACATTGACATAGCGGATGCACACAGAGATAACTTGACTTGTTCTTTGCGTGAGCAGGAAAAGATGTTCCTGAACATGGCAGAGAAAAGGAGAATTAAAATCCAAAAGAAGGCTAATGACGAAAGTCAGAAAAAGCCAAGATGGGCAGAGAACATGGAAGGCACCTCATCTGGTGGGGCGGGTCCTGCTCTGTTGCTGGATTTTGAAAAGAAAGGCAAGCTATGTCTTCACCGCGAGAAGACTAGCTACTATAATAACATTTTCATTGGTTCCAGTGAATGCGAACATAATTACAAGGTAATTGGAGGTTGGGGTTTCAAAAATGGGTCAGAGCCTGTGTTTCCTGGAAATTATTATATTTGTGGGGACAAGGCTTATTTCAAATTGCCGGATCACTGGTATGGAAGCTGCTATTTTGGCATTGTCTTCCCGAAAATATACCATGTGAATGGAGTTGCTGGAAGCAGTGAAAATACTAATGGCTTAGTGCGTAGTAAAAGAGAAAGTATAGGTGAAATTATGGGTAGTATTTTCAGTGCACTGATACCTGGAGTGGGAGTGGTTCTGAACACTCACAGAATTTGCAAATTGTCTACTATAGTGGATGTATTGTCTACTGAGACAGCTCATGGATTTCTACTGGTCAATACCGAAATGGTTGCGATTAGATCAATGGTTTTGCAGAACAGACTTGCTCTTGATACCTTATTAGCGAAAGAGGGCGGAGTCTGCCGGATGTTGAGGGCGCAACATTGTTGCACTTATATTCCGGATAAAAGTGTACAGCTCAAAAGGTACGTGAAAAACATTACTAATTTGGCAAAGGAACTCAAACCACTTGAGGTTGATAGTGCCTGGAAGAGACTGGTAGATGGTCTCTCAAATGTAGGTCATTGGTTTGCTAGCATAGGTAAAAACTTATTGTTTAAGGTACTGATGCCAATTGGAATTATAGGTCTTATCCTATTCTTCATCTTTGTCTGTTGCAAATGTCGCAAGCACACCAGAAAACATCAAGTGAATGCTAGAGGAGTGAAACGAAGTGTGGATGAGATCGAATTGGAGGAAGTGAATGATCAGATATACAAAAAGGTGAAGACTTCTCACCCTACCAAAACTGAAAGAGAAAAGTTGGAACACTTGCTGGAAGAGATAGAATTATATAAAGTGTGAAAGAAAGTTGGCATCTGGTTCCATTTATATTTTGTGATGATAGTAAATATCATCAAAGAGGGGATTGATGAAGCAAAGCTTCGCATATTTTGCGGACTTGCTGTACTCATGAACCTTGGCTGTGTGTAACAAAGTAATAATTGTGCGTCTTACTAATGTTTATTTTATGTTTAAACGAGGTTTCCAGACGCTTGCCTATGTGTTTTACTAAAATAATTTACTCGAGTCACTTAAAATGTCTGCCGCTTGTATTTAGTTATTGCGCATGCGTCAGCCACACTCACGTGTCCTGACGCGTCTGCAGAGTTGGAGGGAAAATTATGCGCATGCGTAATACATAGCTTGGCCCAATGTGGTACTGCTCGTGCCACTGCTCTTGTCACTGTTTCTATATAGCTAACATTTAGACTGCATAAGTATATTTTATGATGATAAGTTGAAAGTACAACCCTGTGATGTGATTTCATAATGTTATTTCTATGTATTAATTTGTTCTCGCTTACTTTTCATGTACCGCGGGGAATGGGGGTCCAAACTGATTGGGAGCCATATTGAAGGTCTCTTCTGCGCATGATCCTGGAGCACTGAAAGGTGGCAACTTTGGACAGCGGAACTCAGCCAGCTGGCAGCCACAGTCATAATGCTCCTGGGAAAGCTACCTCTGCGCTATGAGAACGGAGAATGTTGCTCCTCATATGATACATTGTAAAATTGCCATTGTATTTCTGCACAGTTTCTCATGGGAACCCCAATCTTGCTAGGCGGTACCCAAATATGATAATGAAGCATCTAAATAGCATGTTATGATTGGTGTGTTACCCAAATCCTACCTTAGGACCAATCCAAATTGAGGGATTCTGACACTTTGCAACATTGGGGGGTGGTACACCGTCCCAAAAGAGTATATCTACCCTGGGTTCACCTAGGGAAATTGTCCGACTTGTCTGGTTTAGCTGACCTGTCACTGACCCATCGTACTCAATAGGTGACTGAAGATACAGAGCGCTGCGGAGCACTCTGTCCGAATTGACCATAGACTAAGGTTTTACTGAACCTTAAAGTGCTGGCGAAGCACTTTGCTGGGAGTTCGCTGACCCAATCGGGGTCTTGATCGATAGCTGCAGAGAGGGTGGAGCGCAGGCGTTGCTTCCAAACTGCGGGTGTGGTCCTGTCCTGAGCGGTCCTGTCCTGAGGGTTTGCTGTCCTGTCCTGAGGGTCCTGTCCTGATTCCTATTCCGAGGGTATCCTGTCCTGTTTGGGTGTCCATTCTGCACCTGCTGTCCTTTGAGGGGTATCCTTCCTTGAGGGTTTCCTGTCCTTAACTGACTCGTGGCCAGGGTTTGGTTTCCACATCAGTCTAGGTAAATACTGCTCTAAATTCTTTAAACTTGCACCTTTCTATCTTTCTGACTTTTGCTTTAATAAAGATACACCTTGCATATGGTGATTTTTCCATGCTTTTGCCGCAACACTTGAAACGTAAAGTCATTTGCATACATTTCTTGATATGTTCCCATGTTACCCTACCTTTTAGAAATCATATTTTGCATTGCATTTTGTCATTTTCTGATTTGGTCTAGAACTGCCTTCCTTAAGTTTTCTAAAGATTTCTTGCCTTGAATGCATAGCATATTTTCTTTGCATCACATAATTGCATTTAAATGATTACCCTGTCTTTATTTCTCTATAGTTACATAATTTACATTATCTTGGTTATTGATTGCCTTATTCTTGTGTATCTTATGCATGAAGAAAACGAACTTTAGATAAAGCTTTTAAAACTTCCAGTTGTCCGTGGTCATTTACAAACAGTATTGAATGTCATTTGAAATTGCATTTGCTGCCTTTCCTTTTACAGCTAGGCCCCTGATCCGTTGAGGTCATAGGTACCCGTGTCGGTGGATGGTAAGTCGGGTACTCTGAGTAATAACGGTAGGGAACACACACAATTGGTAGTAGCCCGTGAAGTCGCCCTGTCAATGAGTAGTGTGAATTAAAGTATATGGGCCCTGAAGCCGGAAACGGCGAAATCATTGGCCGGGTGACCTCGCGCGCTCTATCATACAAGTAGTCTGTCATCAAAGGATAATCAATATCTCTAAAGGACCTGGGCCTAGGGACTCCCCACACATTGGCAGGACGGCCAAAAATTACCTCATAAGGCGATAACCCCGTTCTTGTGTGTGGTGTTGTTCTCAGAAACAATAATGCTAAAGGGAGGGCATCGGGCCATTTTAATCCAGTACTGGCACAAATCTTGGCCATATTCAGTTTTAATATACCGTTATATTTTTCAACTAGACCAGCTGACTGAGGATGCCTGGCTGCATGAAATTTCTGCCTAATTTGTAAACCATCACAAACACTCTGAACCAGTAAGGAATTAAAATGCGTCCCGTTATCAGACCAGATAATCCGGTGCACGCAATATCGGGGGAAATATTCCTTCACCATGGCTTTGGCTGTTGCAACTGCAGTGGCTTCCTTGGTGGGGTAGGCTTCAACCCATTTACTGAAAGCGCAAACCACCACCAATACATATTTCAAATTGTTCACTCTCTCCATTTGTATGTAATCGATTTGTATAACTTCAAATGGCAAAGCTGGTGGTGCAAAATTACCACTCAGGACAGATTCTCTGCCCCCTGAGTTATAACGCAAACACACAGGACAATACTTAACCACATGTACTGCAGTTTTGGGAATATTTGGGTTATTCCAGACTGGGTCTAACACTGCACAAATACCCTTTGCTCCTATGTGTGCTGGACAATGAGGCATGGTCACTACAGCATATACCTATGCATTAGGAAGTAACCAACGCTGCTTCTCAGTTCGATCTATCCAACATTCATTCTTGTCCAATTGTCCCACTTCCTGTTCCCACCTTTGTGCTTCGTCTATGGTAGCTTCTTTCTGTAACTCTTTTACACTTTCAATAGTATTGTCGAACACAGACGTTTCAGCCACCCACCGGGCTGAAGCACTAGGAAACATGGGAGTCATCTTAGTTTGTGCTGTTTCCTTGGCTACTGAGTCAGTGTTAGACCTAGATTACCCAAGCCTACATATGGTAGCTTGGCACAGTAGTGGTCTACAGCTAACTCAAGGCGTTGGCTAAGTACTTACAAGTCTCACTCACAGTAACTCAGTAATGAACCACTAAAATAAAGACACAACACCTCTGTTTGGAAAAATACCGTTACCTTTTATAAAAATAATATGTTTTTCTGTTATGCTATTTAGTCAGGGATGAAAGTCAATCAAATTACACCTTTTACATGGAATGCAAATCACACTTCAATATTTTTCCTGTTCAGAATTTAAGAATCAAAGGTACATTTAAGGTTTAGAATTATTCAGGACACAATACACTTCACTAGAACTTTACAGAAGGAAAATGCAGCCTGACAGTGCAATATGTATTTAAAGACTCATTAGCAGGTACATTACCCCACTCTCTAAAGCACTGCTCAACTCACAGAATGACCTGGATGTAGTTCTTCACTGCATAACCAACCCGCAATGTGACTAAAAAGGGGAGACACAATAATATTAGCCAAGTTCCACACACTCTAATTTAAAGGCTCAATTTGCTAAAAGGAGATCTATTCCTCCAATTTACCAAGAAACTACAAGGGTTTCTCCCCCAGGAACCCTGTAATTCCCTACACCGCTTCCTCCTCTTTGCTCCAATTACTTTTGGGCCACTGTAGTTATGATTAGGCTGAACACAAGCCCGTTTTCTTCACTTGGGCTTCCTGGTGCAGTTCAGTCTAAGTCTCAGTTATAGCCCCACTGTCTTGTCTCCTTTCCCTGGTGCTGCTGCCTCCCTTTCCCACACTACCAGCTTACTTGTAGGCTTCTGGGTGTGATGCGAGGGCTCTCCCCGCTCGCGCTGAAACCTGGCAGCAATCGGCGGTCGAGGAAGGTTGAGGAAGGCTTCCCTGGCCCCCAGGCTCCTTGCTGTGACGTCCGCTGTGGCGCTGGCCTCGTAGAGAGCGCTCGCACGCAGGGGGGTCACTGTGGACGAGGCGGCGCCCTTGGAGATCTTCCGGCGTCTCCTCAGCTAAGCCGGCAGTCGCGCTGAACCTCCGGGCATGCGCAGACGTTCTCGTACCTCTTCCGCCTCCGCACTCGCTCATAGGAAGGACGCTGCTCCTCACGTTGACGCTGATCTCCTGGGCCTGCCCGACCCTAGGCCCCTCCTGCTCTCGATAGCGGGCGCGCTGGGAGCATGCGCAGAAGCACTACCTGCTCTGCTTGACGCAGCTGGTGCCCCCGGGGTCCCGCAATCCGCTAATACAGCGCCGCTGCTCCTCCTCAGTCACCTACAGCTCCGGCCTCTCAGGAAGGTTGCGCAGACACGGCGCCCTCGCTCTTCAAGGCGCTAAGGTGCCACAGACGCCCACCTTTCCTACAGCTGAACCACAATACCGGTAAGCACAGCGCTGGATATGGTCAGTCAGGAATACCCACAGTTAAGGGTGTTCTGGGTGGTTTTGCTGAGGCCGCTGAGATAAAAGGATCTTCTTCTTTCAGTAGTTCGATTTCTTTGTTAGTAGGGGTTGTCTTGAGAGAGGGATCGGTCAAAGGCTGAAGGGGGAACAATCCTCTGAAGTAACTGTCAGCCTCAGTGACAAACTAGCTGCTCTCAGTGTGTCCACCTCCTCTCACCACTGCCTCACTCCTCTACTCTGGGGTCAGCACAAAATGGCTGCTGGTCACTGGCCTTATATAGGGTGGCCTGAGACCTGCAGAATTCTCTAGGGTATTCTAGAAAGTTCCCTAATGTTAACCTATGGACCTGTCCTCCAGTGGTGTCCGTTATGGCAGTTGGTGGACACCATCTTAGGTCTCTGGAGATTCCTAGATTTTCAAGGGGGCTGACTAGGCCTCACAGGTTATGAGGGAAAAATGGCGTCATCGCCAAGGAACACCTAGCCCCCTGACAGCATTAAAAAATTCCTGATGGACATATGTAAAAATAAAAATAGAAACTCTGGGAGGCTAAGGGGGACAAAAATAAATCACGATGGTTAGAGTCTTCCCAGAAGCAGACAGGTCTAACACGCGTCCCCCCCAGCTGAAAGTGGGGAGAACTACCCAACCCCTTGGGAGTCCTCATCACTAAGGCGGAAATATCTGGATAGACCGTCTGCGTTGGCATGGTCTGCCCCAGGTCGGTGTTCCACCCTAAAGTCCATTCCCTGTAGGGAGATGGACCACCTTAACAACTTGGGATTCTCCCCCTTCATTTGCATCAGCCAACGAAGGGGGCGATGGTCAGTCTGAACTAGGAAGTGCGAACCAAACAGGTATGGTCGCAGCTTCTTCAGAGCCCAAACCACCGCAAAGGCTTCTCTCTCAATTGTACTCCATCTCCTTTCCCTGGGGAGTAGCCTTCTGGACAAGAAGACCACGGGTTGATCCAAGCCCTCATCATTTAGCTGCGATAACACTGCCCCAATGCCATGTTCTGACGCATCTGTTTGGACAATGAATTCTCTAGCAAAATTAGGGGCCTTGAGAATGGGAGCGGAACACAATGCTTGTTTCAAGGTCATGAAGGCTCGCTGGCAAGCCTCTGTCCAGACTACCCGTCGGGGTTGCTTCTTGGAAGTAAGTTCAGTGAGGGGGGCCACGATAGTGCCATACCCCTTCACGAAGCGACGGTAGTATCCAGTGAGGCCCAGGAAGGCTCGGACCTCGGTTTGAGTCTTGGGGGGCTCCCAGGCGATGATGGTCTCAATCTTTGCCTGGAGGGGCTGCACCGTCCCTCTGCCCACCAAGTGACCTAGGTACACCACCGACCCTTGTCCGATCTGACACTTGCTGGCCTTGATGGTCAAGCCAGCCTGTTGCAGGGCATGAAGAACAGCTTGCAGGTGCTGCAAATGGTCCTCCCAGCTGCTGCTGAAGACAGCAATATCGTCCAGGTATGCAGCAGAAAAAGCTTCCATTCCCGAAAGGACCCTGTTCACCAGCCTCTGAAAAGTGGCAGGGGCATTCTTGAGCCCAAAGGGCATCACACGAAATTGGTAGTGTCCCTCAGGTGTAGAGAAGGCTGATCTTTCCTTCGCCTCCTCAGTAAGGGAAATCTGCCAGTACCCTGAAGTCAGGTCAAAGGTACTTAAGTATTGGGCAGCTCCCAGCCGGTCAATAAGCTCATCCGCCCGTGGGATAGGATGTGCATCAGTTTTAGTCACGGAGTTCAAGCCTCGGTAGTCCACACAGAATCTCAATTCAGGTGTGGTGCCTGGTGGGGCAGCTTTTGGTACCAAAACCACCGGGCTAGACCAAGGGCTACCAGAAGGTTCAATCACCCCTAGCTCCAGCATCTTGGCGACTTCACTTTTGATGTTGGCCTTCACCTTGTCCGACAGCCGGTAGATTTTAGATTTCACAGGTGGGCTGTCTCCTGTGTCCACGTCATGGGTACACAGGTGGGTCCTACCTGGGACAAGGGAGAACAGGGGAGAAAATTGCTCCAGGATCTGGCGGCAATCGCTTTGCTGTTCAGAAGTCAGGGATGGCGAGAGAATCACTCCCTCCACTGATCCATCTTTTTCTTTGTACGAGAGAAGATCAGGGAGAGGTTCACTTTCTTCTTCCTCTGCTCCATCGGTCACCAGCATTAAGACAACCTCGGGCCTCTCATGATGTGGCTTGAGGCGATTGGCATGCAGCACCCTGAGGGGCTGCCTCGGGGTCTTAAGATCCACCAAATAGGTAGACTTCCCCTTTTTCTCTAAAACCTCAAAGGGGCCTGTCCAACGGTCCTGGAGGGCATTTAGCTCGCCAGGTTCCATTACCCACACTTTCTGTCCAGGCTCCAGTTCCACTGGGTGAGCGTTGTGGTCATACCACTCTTTCATAACTGCTTGGCTGGCCTCCAAGTTGTCTGAAGCCTGCTTCCACAACTTAGCCATTTGGCTCCGGAAGGCCAGCATGTAGCTCACCACGTCCTGGGGAAGCTTCCTGGGAGTCTGTTCCCATCCGTCTTTCACCAGGCTGAGAGGTCCCCTTACAGGGTGCCCATACAAAAGTTCGAAGGGGCTGAAGCCCACTCCCTTCTGTGGCACTTCCCTGTAGGAAAACAAGAGACAGGGTAGGAGAATGTCCCATTTCTTTCGCAAGCTCTCAGGAAGGCTCCGTATCATACCTTTCAAGGTTTTGTTAAACCTTTCCACAAGACCATTGGTTTGTGGGTGATAGGGAGTAGTAAACCGATAGGTAACGCCGCACTCCTTCCACATGGCCCGCATGTATGCTGAAAGGAAGTTAGTCCCCCTGTCGGAAATGACCTCCTTGGGGAAACCCACTCTGGTGAAAATCCCCATCAGGGCCCTTGCCACTGCAGGTGCAGTGATGGTCCTCAGAGGTATTGCCTCTGGGTACCGGGTGGCATGATCCACCAAAACCAGTATGAACCGATGTCCAGCTGAAGTTGGTGGATCCAATGGCCCTACAATGTCGATGCCCACCCTCTCAAAGGGGGTGCTAACGACGGGTAGTGGTTCCAGGGGAGCTTTTAGCTTCACCCCAGTTTTCCCACTGGCTTGGCAAGACACACACGTCCGACAATATGTATCCGACGCCACTTTCATTCGAGGCCAGTAGAAATGGGGGACAA
Source organism: Lissotriton helveticus (assembly GCF_964261635.1). NCBI lineage: Eukaryota > Metazoa > Chordata > Amphibia > Caudata > Salamandridae > Lissotriton > Lissotriton helveticus. Next base: position 772,828,526 of record NC_136068.1, read on the forward strand.
GCCGGGCAAAGGTCTTGTCCTGTCCCAGGTGTCCTGCCAATGGTATCTCATGAGCCAGTTCCAGTAGAAAGGCTCTAAAGCATTGAGGGACCACCAAGGCTCTGGCTGAACCGTGACCAGGTGTCTTGGGCTCACTGTAGAGGAGTCCATCCTCCCAGTAAATCTGGTAGCTCCCTTCAATGTTTCCCGCTGCCTGGGCGTTGGCCTGTTGCCGCAGCCCCTCGAGAGTAGGACACTCTTTCTGAGCTTTGCAGAACTCTTCCCGGGAAGGACCTCCCTCCACATGCCATTCAGTTGGGATGGGTAGGTTTTCCAGGGAAGCAACATTCTCCCCGGTGGACTCCAGATCCACCTCCGCAGGTGGTCCAGTTGTCTCACGAGGTGGAGATGTCGAGGCCGGGTCCTCCGGCCTCCTGTCCTTCTCCTCTCTGGCAGTCGCGGACCTGGTGCTGACGCAAGTCCAGTCAGGGGGTCCCAGCATCTCAGAGTGAGTCTGGTACTCCACCCTCCTCCAAGCATTGTGCTCCATATCATTCCCTAACAGGCAGTCAACAGGCACGGCAGGGCTTACGGCAACTCGAAGTGGACCTGCAACCCCTCCCCACTCAAAGGGAACCTCAGCCACAGGATAGTGGCCCACTCTGCCGTCAGCCATTACGGCGGGATGGAGTACATCTGGGATGACCTGCTCTGGAGACACCAGCTGACTCCTTACCATAGTCATGCTGGCTCCTGTGTCTCTCAGAGCCTCCCCTCTACGGCCATTGATGGTGACCCACTGCTCATACTTAGTAGTATTAGAGGGCAGCTGGGTCTTGGGAACCATCTCCTTATCTCCTAGGGACACTAAGGTGACACCCGCCCGCTTCCCTCCATTAACCAAAGGCATCTCCTCCCCGAGCACTACACTAGTGATTCCCGGGGCTTTTCCTCCAGTGGGAGGGGGTGGTCTTTTTGGGCACCTCACATCTCCTTTATAGTGTCCCACACCACCACACTCAAAACAATGAACAACCCTTGGCTGCTGGCTTTGGCCAGGGGTAGGGTTGCGAGGGGGGTTACTCTTGGGGATGAATCCTCTGCCCCTTCCTTGCGAAGTATTTTGTGGCCCTTTTGAGAACTCCCTCTTAGTTTCCCCTCCCTCTTTCCTCTGGGGGGCGCCCTGTCCTTGCTTCTGGGAATTCCCTCCAGTCCCCTTAGTCGACACCCGGGTACTAACCCAGATGTCCGCCTCCTCAGCAAGCTTCCTGGGGCTGGTCAGCTTGCTGTCCACCAGATGCTGTCTTAGTTCGGGAAGACACTTCTCGAGTAGGTGTTCCTTGAGTATGAGGTCATATAGTCCCTCATAGTCTCCTACTTCGCTGCCTCTTACCCAACCCTCCAGGGCCTTCCTGGCGTAGTCCAAGAAATCTACCCAGTTTTGCGTGCCCAGCTTGTAGCTACCCCGGAACTTTTGCCTATATTTCTCAGGGGTCAACCCAAACTTCTTGAGCAGCGCTGATTTCATAGCCGGATAGTAGGTCTGTTCACTCTGGTCAAGAGCCAACAAAGTATCCCTGCCAGTGGGGGGCATGTATTTGTACAACCCACCTCCCCAGTGGACTTCCAGAATCCCATGGGCCCTTAGCGAGACCTCGTAGGCGGCTAGCCACTTAGCAATGTCGTCACTGGGTACATAACAAGCCATAATATCTTTTGGTAGGTACGGTCTAGGTTCTTTGATGTTGGTCTGGGTATCGCTGCCACCATTCTCTGATTTGGGGGATCCTCGGTTTAGGGCTTGTAAATCCATCTCTTTGATGGTTCGCTCATGTGCCAACCTCCTATCCTCCCTTTCCATGTCCATCCTGGCTAGTTCTATTTTCAACCTCCTCTCCTCCCTCCTATCCTCCAGCTCGGCTTCGGTTAAGCCCCTGTCTGAAACACTGCTGCTTGCCCTTGAAGGTAGCCTGGGACCTGTCAGAAGATTCCCTCTCCCCATTTGATTCAGCAATGCAGCCTCAGTAACAGTGTCCCCATCACCCACTTCCATTTCTGGTTCCTCCCTTAGGCGAGCTTCTAACCATGCCCTTATGCTTGTCAGCAACTCTCCTTTCTTGGCACCTTTATTGAAAAATACCCCGTTCTGCTGACACCAATCCCTGAGTTGGGCCACAGTATTGGCTTCCAACTCTTTAAGATTCACCTCCAGCTTTGCCATGGTATAAAATTACTCACAGGAGAAACCCACGAAGTGACTTGAGGTTAACCTCCACCCACCACCAGAAGTAAATTTAGAAAAATCAAAAATATAAATTAGGAGGGCCGCAGGGAGAAAACTCCAGGTGAGGTCTTGTGGTTAGCACTGCGTTACTAATAAGTGAGTGTAAGTACAAATCCGTGATCCCACCGCTGAAACACCAATTATGTTAGACCTAGATTACCCAAGCCTACATATGGTAGCTTGGCACAGTAGTGGTCTACAGCTAACTCAAGGCGTTGGCTAAGTACTTACAAGTCTCACTCACAGTAACTCAGTAATGAACCACTAAAATAAAGACACAACACCTCTGTTTGGAAAAATACCGTTACCTTTTATAAAAATAATATGTTTTTCTGTTATGCTATTTAGTCAGGGATGAAAGTCAATCAAATTACACCTTTTACATGGAATGCAAATCACACTTCAATATTTTTCCTGTTCAGAATTTAAGAATCAAAGGTACATTTAAGGTTTAGAATTATTCAGGACACAATACACTTCACTAGAACTTTACAGAAGGAAAATGCAGCCTGACAGTGCAATATGTATTTAAAGACTCATTAGCAGGTACATTACCCCACTCTCTAAAGCACTGCTCAACTCACAGAATGACCTGGATGTAGTTCTTCACTGCATAACCAACCCGCAATGTGACTAAAAAGGGGAGACACAATAATATTAGCCAAGTTCCACACACTCTAATTTAAAGGCTCAATTTGCTAAAAGGAGATCTATTCCTCCAATTTACCAAGAAACTACAAGGGTTTCTCCCCCAGGAACCCTGTAATTCCCTACACCGCTTCCTCCTCTTTGCTCCAATTACTTTTGGGCCACTGTAGTTATGATTAGGCTGAACACAAGCCCGTTTTCTTCACTTGGGCTTCCTGGTGCAGTTCAGTCTAAGTCTCAGTTATAGCCCCACTGTCTTGTCTCCTTTCCCTGGTGCTGCTGCCTCCCTTTCCCACACTACCAGCTTACTTGTAGGCTTCTGGGTGTGATGCGAGGGCTCTCCCCGCTCGCGCTGAAACCTGGCAGCAATCGGCGGTCGAGGAAGGTTGAGGAAGGCTTCCCTGGCCCCCAGGCTCCTTGCTGTGACGTCCGCTGTGGCGCTGGCCTCGTAGAGAGCGCTCGCACGCAGGGGGGTCACTGTGGACGAGGCGGCGCCCTTGGAGATCTTCCGGCGTCTCCTCAGCTAAGCCGGCAGTCGCGCTGAACCTCCGGGCATGCGCAGACGTTCTCGTACCTCTTCCGCCTCCGCACTCGCTCATAGGAAGGACGCTGCTCCTCACGTTGACGCTGATCTCCTGGGCCTGCCCGACCCTAGGCCCCTCCTGCTCTCGATAGCGGGCGCGCTGGGAGCATGCGCAGAAGCACTACCTGCTCTGCTTGACGCAGCTGGTGCCCCCGGGGTCCCGCAATCCGCTAATACAGCGCCGCTGCTCCTCCTCAGTCACCTACAGCTCCGGCCTCTCAGGAAGGTTGCGCAGACACGGCGCCCTCGCTCTTCAAGGCGCTAAGGTGCCACAGACGCCCACCTTTCCTACAGCTGAACCACAATACCGGTAAGCACAGCGCTGGATATGGTCAGTCAGGAATACCCACAGTTAAGGGTGTTCTGGGTGGTTTTGCTGAGGCCGCTGAGATAAAAGGATCTTCTTCTTTCAGTAGTTCGATTTCTTTGTTAGTAGGGGTTGTCTTGAGAGAGGGATCGGTCAAAGGCTGAAGGGGGAACAATCCTCTGAAGTAACTGTCAGCCTCAGTGACAAACTAGCTGCTCTCAGTGTGTCCACCTCCTCTCACCACTGCCTCACTCCTCTACTCTGGGGTCAGCACAAAATGGCTGCTGGTCACTGGCCTTATATAGGGTGGCCTGAGACCTGCAGAATTCTCTAGGGTATTCTAGAAAGTTCCCTAATGTTAACCTATGGACCTGTCCTCCAGTGGTGTCCGTTATGGCAGTTGGTGGACACCATCTTAGGTCTCTGGAGATTCCTAGATTTTCAAGGGGGCTGACTAGGCCTCACAGGTTATGAGGGAAAAATGGCGTCATCGCCAAGGAACACCTAGCCCCCTGACAGCATTAAAAAATTCCTGATGGACATATGTAAAAATAAAAATAGAAACTCTGGGAGGCTAAGGGGGACAAAAATAAATCACGATGGTTAGAGTCTTCCCAGAAGCAGACAGGTCTAACACGCGTCCCCCCCAGCTGAAAGTGGGGAGAACTACCCAACCCCTTGGGAGTCCTCATCACTAAGGCGGAAATATCTGGATAGACCGTCTGCGTTGGCATGGTCTGCCCCAGGTCGGTGTTCCACCCTAAAGTCCATTCCCTGTAGGGAGATGGACCACCTTAACAACTTGGGATTCTCCCCCTTCATTTGCATCAGCCAACGAAGGGGGCGATGGTCAGTCTGAACTAGGAAGTGCGAACCAAACAGGTATGGTCGCAGCTTCTTCAGAGCCCAAACCACCGCAAAGGCTTCTCTCTCAATTGTACTCCATCTCCTTTCCCTGGGGAGTAGCCTTCTGGACAAGAAGACCACGGGTTGATCCAAGCCCTCATCATTTAGCTGCGATAACACTGCCCCAATGCCATGTTCTGACGCATCTGTTTGGACAATGAATTCTCTAGCAAAATTAGGGGCCTTGAGAATGGGAGCGGAACACAATGCTTGTTTCAAGGTCATGAAGGCTCGCTGGCAAGCCTCTGTCCAGACTACCCGTCGGGGTTGCTTCTTGGAAGTAAGTTCAGTGAGGGGGGCCACGATAGTGCCATACCCCTTCACGAAGCGACGGTAGTATCCAGTGAGGCCCAGGAAGGCTCGGACCTCGGTTTGAGTCTTGGGGGGCTCCCAGGCGATGATGGTCTCAATCTTTGCCTGGAGGGGCTGCACCGTCCCTCTGCCCACCAAGTGACCTAGGTACACCACCGACCCTTGTCCGATCTGACACTTGCTGGCCTTGATGGTCAAGCCAGCCTGTTGCAGGGCATGAAGAACAGCTTGCAGGTGCTGCAAATGGTCCTCCCAGCTGCTGCTGAAGACAGCAATATCGTCCAGGTATGCAGCAGAAAAAGCTTCCATTCCCGAAAGGACCCTGTTCACCAGCCTCTGAAAAGTGGCAGGGGCATTCTTGAGCCCAAAGGGCATCACACGAAATTGGTAGTGTCCCTCAGGTGTAGAGAAGGCTGATCTTTCCTTCGCCTCCTCAGTAAGGGAAATCTGCCAGTACCCTGAAGTCAGGTCAAAGGTACTTAAGTATTGGGCAGCTCCCAGCCGGTCAATAAGCTCATCCGCCCGTGGGATAGGATGTGCATCAGTTTTAGTCACGGAGTTCAAGCCTCGGTAGTCCACACAGAATCTCAATTCCGGTGTGGTGCCTGGTGGGGCAGCTTTTGGTACCAAAACCACCGGGCTAGACCAAGGGCTACCAGAAGGTTCAATCACCCCTAGCTCCAGCATCTTGGCGACTTCACTTTTGATGTTGGCCTTCACCTTGTCCGACAGCCGGTAGATTTTAGATTTCACAGGTGGGCTGTCTCCTGTGTCCACGTCATGGGTACACAGGTGGGTCCTACCTGGGACAAGGGAGAACAGGGGAGAAAATTGCTCCAGGATCTGGCGGCAATCGCTTTGCTGTTCAGAAGTCAGGGATGGCGAGAGAATCACTCCCTCCACTGATCCATCTTTTTCTTTGTACGAGAGAAGATCAGGGAGAGGTTCACTTTCTTCTTCCTCTGCTCCATCGGTCACCAGCATTAAGACAACCTCGGGCCTCTCATGATGTGGCTTGAGGCGATTGGCATGCAGCACCCTGAGGGGCTGCCTCGGGGTCTTAAGATCCACCAAATAGGTAGACTTCCCCTTTTTCTCTAAAACCTCAAAGGGGCCTGTCCAACGGTCCTGGAGGGCATTTAGCTCGCCAGGTTCCATTACCCACACTTTCTGTCCAGGCTCCAGTTCCACTGGGTGAGCGTTGTGGTCATACCACTCTTTCATAACTGCTTGGCTGGCCTCCAAGTTGTCTGAAGCCTGCTTCCACAACTTAGCCATTTGGCTCCGGAAGGCCAGCATGTAGCTCACCACGTCCTGGGGAAGCTTCCTGGGAGTCTGTTCCCATCCGTCTTTCACCAGGCTGAGAGGTCCCCTTACAGGGTGCCCATACAAAAGTTCGAAGGGGCTGAAGCCCACTCCCTTCTGTGGCACTTCCCTGTAGGAAAACAAGAGACAGGGTAGGAGAATGTCCCATTTCTTTCGCAAGCTCTCAGGAAGGCTCCGTATCATACCTTTCAAGGTTTTGTTAAACCTTTCCACAAGACCATTGGTTTGTGGGTGATAGGGAGTAGTAAACCGATAGGTAACGCCGCACTCCTTCCACATGGCCCGCATGTATGCTGAAAGGAAGTTAGTCCCCCTGTCGGAAATGACCTCCTTGGGGAAACCCACTCTGGTGAAAATCCCCATCAGGGCCCTTGCCACTGCAGGTGCAGTGATGGTCCTCAGAGGTATTGCCTCTGGGTACCGGGTGGCATGATCCACCAAAACCAGTATGAACCGATGTCCAGCTGAAGTTGGGGGATCCAATGGCCCTACAATGTCGATGCCCACCCTCTCAAAGGGGGTGCTAACGACGGGTAGTGGTTCCAGGGGAGCTTTTAGCTTCACCCCAGTTTTCCCACTGGCTTGGCAAGACACACACGTCCGACAATATGTATCCGACGCCACTTTCATTCGAGGCCAGTAGAAATGGGGGACAAGCCGGGCAAAGGTCTTGTCCTGTCCCAGGTGTCCTGCCAATGGTATCTCATGAGCCAGTTCCAGTAGAAAGGCTCTAAAGCATTGAGGGACCACCAAGGCTCTGGCTGAACCGTGACCAGGTGTCTTGGGCTCACTGTAGAGGAGTCCATCCTCCCAGTAAATCTGGTAGCTCCCTTCAATGTTTCCCGCTGCCTGGGCGTTGGCCTGTTGCCGCAGCCCCTCGAGAGTAGGACACTCTTTCTGAGCTTTGCAGAACTCTTCCCGGGAAGGACCTCCCTCCACATGCCATTCAGTTGGGATGGGTAGGTTTTCCAGGGAAGCAACATTCTCCCCGGTGGACTCCAGATCCACCTCCGCAGGTGGTCCAGTTGTCTCACGAGGTGGAGATGTCGAGGCCGGGTCCTCCGGCCTCCTGTCCTTCTCCTCTCTGGCAGTCGGCTGGGCCATTGTTCCAGGCTCCAGCTTCAATGAACTCCCCCTTCGGGCAGTCGCGGACCTGGTGCTGACGCAAGTCCAGTCAGGGGGTCCCAGCATCTCAGAGTGAGTCTGGTACTCCACCCTCCTCCAAGCATTGTGCTCCATATCATTCCCTAACAGGCAGTCAACAGGCACGGCAGGGCTTACGGCAACTCGAAGTGGACCTGCAACCCCTCCCCACTCAAAGGGAACCTCAGCCACAGGATAGTGGCCCACTCTGCCGTCAGCCATTACGGCGGGATGGAGTACATCTGGGATGACCTGCTCTGGAGACACCAGCTGACTCCTTACCATAGTCATGCTGGCTCCTGTGTCTCTCAGAGCCTCCCCTCTACGGCCATTGATGGTGACCCACTGCTCATACTTAGTAGTATTAGAGGGCAGCTGGGTCTTGGGAACCATCTCCTTATCTCCTAGGGACACTAAGGTGACACCCGCCCGCTTCCCTCCATTAACCAAAGGCATCTCCTCCCCGAGCACTACACTAGTGATTCCCGGGGCTTTTCCTCCAGTGGGAGGGGGTGGTCTTTTTGGGCACCTCACATCTCCTTTATAGTGTCCCACACCACCACACTCAAAACAATGAACAACCCTTGGCTGCTGGCTTTGGCCAGGGGTAGGGTTGCGAGGGGGGTTACTCTTGGGGATGAATCCTCTGCCCCTTCCTTGCGAAGTATTTTGTGGCCCTTTTGAGAACTCCCTCTTAGTTTCCCCTCCCTCTTTCCTCTGGGGGGCGCCCTGTCCTTGCTTCTGGGAATTCCCTCCAGTCCCCTTAGTCGACACCCGGGTACTAACCCAGATGTCCGCCTCCTCAGCAAGCTTCCTGGGGCTGGTCAGCTTGCTGTCCACCAGATGCTGTCTTAGTTCGGGAAGACACTTCTCGAGTAGGTGTTCCTTGAGTATGAGGTCATATAGTCCCTCATAGTCTCCTACTTCGCTGCCTCTTACCCAACCCTCCAGGGCCTTCCTGGCGTAGTCCAAGAAATCTACCCAGTTTTGCGTGCCCAGCTTGTAGCTACCCCGGAACTTTTGCCTATATTTCTCAGGGGTCAACCCAAACTTCTTGAGCAGCGCTGATTTCATAGCCGGATAGTAGGTCTGTTCACTCTGGTCAAGAGCCAACAAAGTATCCCTGCCAGTGGGGGGCATGTATTTGTACAACCCACCTCCCCAGTGGACTTCCAGAATCCCATGGGCCCTTAGCGAGACCTCGTAGGCGGCTAGCCACTTAGCAATGTCGTCACTGGGTACATAACAAGCCATAATATCTTTTGGTAGGTACGGTCTAGGTTCTTTGATGTTGGTCTGGGTATCGCTGCCACCATTCTCTGATTTGGGGGATCCTCGGTTTAGGGCTTGTAAATCCATCTCTTTGATGGTTCGCTCATGTGCCAACCTCCTATCCTCCCTTTCCATGTCCATCCTGGCTAGTTCTATTTTCAACCTCCTCTCCTCCCTCCTATCCTCCAGCTCGGCTTCGGTTAAGCCCCTGTCTGAAACACTGCTGCTTGCCCTTGAAGGTAGCCTGGGACCTGTCAGAAGATTCCCTCTCCCCATTTGATTCAGCAATGCAGCCTCAGTAACAGTGTCCCCATCACCCACTTCCATTTCTGGTTCCTCCCTTAGGCGAGCTTCTAACCATGCCCTTATGCTTGTCAGCAACTCTCCTTTCTTGGCACCTTTATTGAAAAATACCCCGTTCTGCTGACACCAATCCCTGAGTTGGGCCACAGTATTGGCTTCCAACTCTTTAAGATTCACCTCCAGCTTTGCCATGGTATAAAATTACTCACAGGAGAAACCCACGAAGTGACTTGAGGTTAACCTCCACCCACCACCAGAAGTAAATTTAGAAAAATCAAAAATATAAATTAGGAGGGCCGCAGGGAGAAAACTCCAGGTGAGGTCTTGTGGTTAGCACTGCGTTACTAATAAGTGAGTGTAAGTACAAATCCGTGATCCCACCGCTGAAACACCAATTATGTTAGACCTAGATTACCCAAGCCTACATATGGTAGCTTGGCACAGTAGTGGTCTACAGCTAACTCAAGGCGTTGGCTAAGTACTTACAAGTCTCACTCACAGTAACTCAGTAATGAACCACTAAAATAAAGACACAACACCTCTGTTTGGAAAAATACCGTTACCTTTTATAAAAATAATATGTTTTTCTGTTATGCTATTTAGTCAGGGATGAAAGTCAATCAAATTACACCTTTTACATGGAATGCAAATCACACTTCAATATTTCATTCATCAAAAAACAAAAAATCAATTCAAAAACGTTTCAGCCACCCACCGGGCTGAAGCACTAGGAAACATGGGAGTCATCTTAGTTTGTGCTGTTTCCTTGGCTACTGAGTCAGCATAAGCATTTCCCTTTCCTGTGGAATCAATGACTTTCTTATGAGCACTGCATTTGATGATGGCAACTTTATCTGGTAGTGTCAATGCAAATAACAATCGGTCAATTAAAGGACCATGTTGAATTTTCTGGCCATGCGTGGTAAAGAAATCCCTTTCCCTCCACAGCCTCCCAAAACTATGGGCAACGCCGAAGGCGTACTGGCTGTCTGTGTAAATATTTACTCTCATGCCTTTACTGATTTCATATGCTCGTAACAAAGCTATTAGTTCAGCTGCCTGGGCTGAGTGATGTGAAATCCTAGCGGTTTCCACCACCGTTTCAGGGTCGTAATAGCATACGCAGCTGTTGCAGTACCATCTGGTAATTTAAAACAAGCACCATCAACATACAACTCTCATTGGTGTTCTGCTAAAGGGGTGTCGGTAAGATCTACACGCCATTTTGTTTCCTCCTCAGTCCTAAATATACAATCATGAATATCGTCCTTTTTATCATTGGAAGGGAGAGGCAATAATGTTGCTGGATTCAATGTAGCACATCTTTTGATTGTAATGTGGGGTGCAAACAATGTCAGTTCGTATCCTGTTAAACGAGCACTCGTAAGGTGTTGGGTTTTAGTTCTATTTAACAGAATATCCACAGCATGCGGTACCATGACTGTGAGATCTGTATTCAAAACTATACCTTCTGATTGCCGGATGGCCACCGCTACCACCGCAGTGGCCCTCAGAAAACTGGGAAGGGCTTGTGCAACCATGTCTAGTACTGATGAAAAGAAAGCACAGGGTCTCTGTTTTCCGCCAAACCCCTGGGTTAATACTGAAAGGGAATAACCGTCCACCTCATGCACATAAAGTGAAAAAGGCTTCCGGTAATCCAGCGTACCAAAGACAGGTGCAGAACACAAAGCAGATTTCAAAGAGTCAAAGGCTTCTTGACATTCATCCGTCCAGGGTAGGGGTTCATGCACATCTTTGGTAGTCAAATACAACAAAGGTTTAGAGAGGAGTGAATAGTTAGGATTCCATTGGCGACAGTAAGAGGTTATGCCAAGAAAAGCACGGACATCACGTTGAGTACGAGGTACAGACATGTTAGTAATTACAGATATTCGTTCTGGTGTTAGTCGTCTCCCCGCTTTCGACAGTAAGTGGCCAAGGTAGGTCACTTCCTGTCGACAATATTGAAATTTGGAGAGGGAAACTTTATTTCCTTTATCTGCCAAATGATGTAACAATTTCACAGTCGCTTCCTTGCAGCCTTCCTCTGTATTGGAGGCCACCAAAATATCATCCACATATTGGATGATCGCATTACCTGCAGGCAAAATTAATTCATCCAGTACTGCCTTCAAAGCCTGGCTATATATGCTGGGACTTTCTGTATAGCCTTGAGGTGCACGCGTAAATCTAAAGCTTCGGCCTCCTAATGAGAATCCGAAGATATGTCTGCTATCAGGGTGAATTGGGATGCTAATGAAATGGTTTTTTGAATCTATTACAGAAAAATATTGTGCAGTAGGGGGAATCATTGTAAGAATTGCTGTAATATCTGGTACCACTGGGTATCGAGGGACTACTATTTTATTGACCGCTCGAAGGTCAATCACAAAACGATATGCAGATTTAAAATCAGGGGCACCATCAATTGGTGTCTTCTTCAGAATCTGCAAAATTGGATGATTACACACATTAGCAGCTGTTTCTTCCACTACCCCCTTGTCAATGAGGTCACGAATGATATGCAACAAGGCTTGTTCACCTTCTGGTGAAATCTTATACTGATGAATGCGTGGCATCTGTGCATTCGGTTTCACTGTTATTGACACAGGGGCTATTCTTAACAGACCAACATCGGTGTCCCCTGTTGCCCATAATGTCTGAGGAATGGTAAGCAATTCAGGAGGCAAAGTCTCATTCTTAGCGAAGTATTGGGTCATTTCCACAGGTGGTTTCTGCATTGTTAGAAAAACCCCATCAGGGGAACAGTGAATACGTGCATGTAATCTTTTCAAGATATCCAACCCTAAGAGGTTTTCACCACAATTAGAAGTGAGAAGAAAGGGTGTGTGCATGGAGATGGAACCTATCGTAAAAGGCAGAGGTTTTGAAACGGGGCTCACCACCGGTATTCCAGAGAATCCTACTGATACATTATTTTGGCCAGTCAGAGCTGCCCCTGGGACCAGTGTATGGGCGACTGAACTACTCATCGCCCCAGTATCCACTAAAAACTTCCCTGATGTACCCGACAGTTCTCCTTTTACATAACGTCCCTCTTGGTCAACTGGTACTGTAATATGGCCCCCGCTCTGTCCATGACTTACTCATGCATAATCCCGTTCATCATACCTATCATCCTGATAAGTCTCGTTGTAGTATTGTCTGTTCTGAGGGTCATCAAAATGATTTTTACGAGAACCCTCATGTTGTGACTCCTCCCTTCTCATACTATTTCGATCTATGTTCCCTCGACCTCTTCCTCTTGCTCTACTAGGTCCGTTCCTTGCCAACAACAGAGGGCAATCCACCCTCCAATGTCCTTCCTCCTTGCAATAGGAACATTGGTTTATCCCAACATTCGGAGGGCCTCCTCTGCCTCGTCCTGTCATCTGGCCTTTTTGGAACGAGCCTCGCACTCCTCGTCTTGAATTTTGCCCTCTACTGACTTGCTGCAGTAGTACTCTAGTTTTGAGATCCTTAGGGCCTCATTTATGAAAAGTGACGCATCACTGCGTGAAAACAGCGATGCGTCACTTTTCACTGCGCTCTCCCTGCGACATGATTGATGCGTCATACTTATAATATGACGCATCATGTCGCAAGGAGTTACAGATACGTCAGTATTTCTGACGTATCTGTAGGCGCAAAAGTGACGCATTGCTGGAGTGTGTCACAAAAGTGACGCAACTCCAGCAATGCTTCCTTTCACATGGGGAAAGCCCCATGTGAAAGGGCTTGCGTCAGTCTTACGCCTGCTGTGAGGCAGGCGCAAGATTTTGACGCAACAGCATCCTAAAAGTGACGCAGTGAAATCTCATAGATTTCACTGCATCACTATTACGAGGCTTTTTGCGGGTGAACGCCCCCTCTGCATACATTATACCTGACGCAGGTATAATGTAGCGCAGGGATTTACAAAGTGACGCATCTGCTTAGATGCGTCACTTTGTAAATAGTGCGCATCAGGAGGCATTTTTTACGCCGCCGATGCGTCACAAAAAGTGACGCATCGGAAGCGCAAAACTCACGCAAGGCCTCATAAATGAGGCCCTTAGTCTTTTTCTCTGATCTTTCCTTACTCTCATTCTCACGATGTTCATAATATTGGGCCATACTAATGATAACAGATGGTGCACCCGTAGTCCAAGTGCTTTCAGCCAATTGGAGACGGGACATAACCTCCACGAGCAAATTTGTGACAAATCCATTTACAAATAATCGAATTCCTCCCTCTGTGGAGAGGTCCTGGCCAGTGAAATCTTTGAAAACTTTCTCAAACCAAGTAAAGAAATCGGACACACATTCGTCCTTTTTCTGTTTACACGCTGTTAATTTATCCCAATCTACTTTCCTAGGAGGGAGAAGGGTCTTCATGTATGTAACAATTTTATCTGGTACTGCTAATATTTGATCCCGGGGTTTTTCACCTGGCTTTCGTTCCTTATCCCAATTTTTTAATTGGTCCCATGTTCCTCCTAATTCAGGGGCATGGGCCGTATCATGTATCTGTCTCCAGATATCCACCGGAATCAGGAGACCAAAAAATAGCTTGTTATCAGCTATAGTCATGATGGCGGAATTGGCGGCTTCGGTCAATTCTTTGTAATAAGCTGTAGGATTTTTACGGGGGTCAGGGAGCTGGGCTTTTAGCGTAAGGACCTTGCTTCGTTTCCAAGGGGTGTAAATCCATTGTTCCTGAAGCCTAGCGTCCACACGTGCTCTAGTGACATTACCCCCATTGTCTTTTATCTCGGGCACTTCCGGGAAAAAGAGAGGATGCACATCTCTCATGGGGTGCTGAGCTCCCCATTCGGGACTCTTTCGGTGCATCCGTTCCCGATAATGCAAAAGCATTGTCACATTCTGATAGACTTCCTCAATTTCGAGATGGAATTCATGAGCGTGATCCCTTATATCACTCAATATTTGAGGCGGAAGTCCTTCCTCAAAATGCTGTTCCCATAAGGAAATCAATCGAATCGCCATGCTTTCTAAAGCCAGCTGTTGTGCAACGGGTTCAAAATCCTTCATAGCGCTCCAAATATCCTCCATAGTATAAATAGGATTCCGCATCCACTGGGATGCCTGAATTATAATAGCTCTCCTCTCCTCCTGTCCCAACAGCGACCGAGTGAAAGCTCGTTGATCACTCAAGTCAGACAACAGTCGTTTGGGCGTGGCACCCGGACTAATTGTATTCCGGAGATCTGAGGTTGTCTGAGTCGGAGGGGAGAGAAACACACGGTACAAGGGAGAAGGGACAGCCGCGTCCGGCCGAAGGGATATTAGGGGTGAGGTAGTTAGTCGAAGAGAAGGAGGGGAAAACTGAGCATCATGTCCCGATCTGCCAGCGGGGGCCGTGGTGACCACCCCTATCTGTGGTTTGGCGGCCGGAACGGCTCTCGTCTGGTCAGCTCGTAACACAGGTACGGCTGGATACAAGCCTTGTGGGGCGTAAGGGGGAGGTGGTCGGGCTTCCAGCAATTCCTCTAATTCATCTCCTGTCTCTGGTCTAGCCACATAGCTTTTATTCGTCTCTAATCGAAACTGTCTATCCATTCTTTCAATATTCTCTTCCACCTTTCCCTTATCGTATGCTACTGCCTTCTGAGTAATCGTCTGCCCACTCTTCAGCCTTCCCAACTTCTCTTCTCTGATCCGTCGTCTCTTTGCTTCCTTTAACCATAAGTTCAAGGAATCAAACATTGACTGACGGCTTTTCTTCATAAATAATTTATTCTGTATATAATTAATCTTTTTCTCATCAAAAGACCCCGTAAGAGGCCATTGTAAACCCGAATTATCCTTCGTATACTTGTTCCAAAGGGTATTAAACAAAATCGGTTGTAGACCATGTTTGACATACATATCAAAACTGGGACTGCCCTCGGGAGGGGCCGGCTGTCTTTCTTCAAGCCGTGTACCTCGCCGACAGCAGCACCCAAAACATATTTTACTAAAACAAGACATTATGCTTATTTTACTCATTCTGTCTATACAAAATCACAAAACACATACCCATTTGGACGCGTCCCTTCTCACCGGTCACTCATACACTCTTCATTCAATCATCACAATAAAGTGCTGTAAAACAGTGCAAGGCAAATACTTCTCAGAACCTATTCAAAGTAAATGACGTCTTCAAATACGAACAGAGCCCGTCGACTCCTGTTCGGGGAATCGATTCAAAAGAATTCCAGACCAACAACATTTCACCAAAAGGGAACAGTCGTCAGACTGTTCTGAGAACATCTGATAGGCGAACCACAAACTCTCTCACAGGCCATCCCATGGTCCTGTTCTGGTTGGGCCGGGTATCTGGACACGTCTCCCGAACCCTAGCTTACCCAGTTGCTCCCAGGGCTTTCCCGGAGAGAAGTCGGCCGAGCGAGCAACGCCGTACTCTGCTAAGGCATCAGATGTAGTCTCAATTATTCACCAAATAAGTCTGTGGGGTCTCTACCCGTGCAGCCCCTTCGCCGCAACGGTAGATCCCCAGATTCCCTCGTGGTCCGGCTTCTCCGGCCACCTTCCAACAAAGACTGTTAACTGTTATCCAAAAAGGAAACACTCCCTCTGAGTGATCCTTATCCAATTCAATCACAAATATCACTCACCTGGTGCACTCAGGTCAATTGCGAGTTCTCCACTGCCGACACCTAGACAGACAGGCACAGTCTGTTCTTCTCTCGGGTTAAGCCCGTAGGACTACGGCGTAGGGTCTTCAGTAGCTGGGAGGGATACTGGGCTCGAGAGTGGAACGGCTTGTTTTCATACCGCAGACGGGTGTCTCAAATCAGGATCCTCTTTCTGTCCACCCACTCAGCCAGAACTCCTCCTTGTCCCGTTACCCCTGTTTACAGGAGGGGACGACCCTATCGCGGAGTCGCCAACTGAAGGATTCAAAATAAATCTATCAGGCTATACTTACCAATAGCCCATATACCAATAAACGTTATAATAATTCAGTCGGCAATGGAGAAGGTTCAATCGTTTATTCTTCAAAATACAAGCCCTGACAGGGAAGCCTCAGTCTACACGACCCTCTGAGGTACGCAGAGGAGACTGATTACATGTTCAAAATACAAAGCATATATACGTTTCATGTGTTCAAGATGACACCCTACAAGGAGAGATACAACTTGTCAGTAAGCCAAGAGGAATACCCATATAAGGCTCAATTGATTGCTAGTAGCCTAGGCCTAAGCTATTCCGGGGGCAGGTCAGTAAGGTGCCTCCCTGTCTATCTGGAGCCCGGGGAGTACAAGAACGGGCTCTGCTAGAATGTGCGCATCCCACAAGAAGGGCAGGTGTGACCTTGAGTTTCCTTGAGCTACCAGCTAACAACTATCGTAGGGAGTTTGGCTGCCGCCGTGGTTTCGAGCAGAAAGCGTAATCACGTGATTTCTGGGAAACAGCATTTGCACATAGAGAAATGAAACAAAATGGCTCCGGTTATACCAATAGGAGCAAACAAATCAAAAGTGAATCGTTGGTCGATAGGTGACCATAGTAAATTCTAATTACATGATTATATAACTACGAGGTTATATTGAATATATTAGGCCAATGATGCATGTTATCGAATTTCGATCCCAACATACTTCTAGATATTGGACAACCTACAAACCCCATACAACCCAAAAACCAAAAGCATTTAGCCGATGTAATGGTACATTGTGTTTGTAATTTGACCATAGTTACAGAACGTTACAGATGAAATTATTGTCACAAATGGCAGTTTGTTCAACTTATTTTCAATATTTCTTTATTTCAACAGTTAGAATATTTGGGAAAAGCTTGGAGGATCTACACATATGACCCCTTGCTGAATTCAAAATTGTGTCTTACTTTTCCAAATCTATAGCTTTTCTGGCTCATCATGGGTTTCATACCGGTTTCCATCACAAACTAGAACTAGGTGGAAACCACAAAAAGATAGAAAAAATAGGCTACCTCTGAAAAATGTCAACACTGTAGTAAAAAAATCGGGTTTTTTGATTCAACTTTATATGTTCCTGTATGCTAAGAAGAGGATGACTTAAGCACAGTGAAACTTTTTATGCCATTTTTTTAAGTTCAAGAAAACTTTATTTGAGAATAATAAGAGAGAAAACCAGGTGTCAAAACAAAGTACAATGTGATATCAAGGTAAAGACTCTGAGCAGAATAATACGATCATACAAATGCAAGCATTATAATAAAAGAAATCTGGGTACAAGATGAGAGAAAAGGAAAAGGCAAAGAGAAAACACGTTAAGCATAAAATATGAAAAGCATGAAAACATTGGAAAGAATTAAAACAAAATGGTACAATGGAGGATAAGTGGAATGTATCGAGCGATTAAGGAGGTTTAGGAACTTCCTGTTGTGGAGGCGAAGGGTGAAACCAGCGTTTACTACATGAGTCCAGATAAAGTGTGACGGGAGTCCATAAGTCTATGCGTTTAGTAGCCATACATGCCGGGAAAACATGAGCAGTATCGAGTCTATGGTTGTGGCACACATTAAACCACCACGCCTTGAAGGAAATTTTGGAAAAGTCTTTCCAGTTGACCGTTATTTGTTGGAAGGCAGCGGCAAGTAATAGATCAACAATCTGAGGTTTGAGATCAACGTCATCCCAGCAAGGGGAGAGGTTACCCATAAAAACATGTGTGTGGGAAAAAGGGATAGAAGTGTGAAAAATTAAATTAATTTGAGCCCAAACCTGTAACCAAAAATTACGAACATGAGTGAATAAAAATAACATATGAAATAAATCAGCTTGTGGTGACGAACAAGACCAGCATGTGTGGGGAGTATTAGGAAAGCGTTTGTGAAGGGCAGAGGGTGTGAAGAGGAGTCTATTGTAAATAAAAAACAAAGTCTGAGTGAGGGTTGCTGCCCTGGAAGATTTGCGAAGTTTGATCCAGATTTTGTCCCAGAAGGAAACCGACCAAGAGACAGACAAATCATACTCCCAGGACTCTTCCACTTTAGATTTAGGTCTTGGAGTCTCACCAGCGTGAAGGTATTTGTAAATAGCAGCAGCTTTTGGTGTAGTGCGTAAGAAGGAGTGAAGTATGGAAGTGGGAGTGGATGAAGGAGGAGGAGGGCAGGGCTGAGAGAGGTCACTGTATTTCGTTAGGACTGTGTCTTTAAGCAATTGGTATTTGCGTGCAAAGGAAGTGGGCAGGTCGTAGAGGGAGCGAAGGGTGTCAAAAGATAGGAAAGAGGAGTGAGAAAAAAATTGGGAGATCCACTGAAGACCTCGAGTATGCCAAGTTTTCCAAAAAAAGGGTCTATCACGTATGAGTAAGGACGTGTTATGCCATATGGGGGAGGAGAGGAAATCAGCAATGGTAGTAGGATGTGAGTGAGTGGAAGAGAGGAGTAATTTAGTGGTAATCTTATGAATTGAAGTAGAGATAGAAGTGGGTTTGCGAGAGAAAGAGAGGTATTCAGCAAAGGAGAAGGGAGAGAGAAGGAGGCGTTCAAATTTGGCCCATAGAGGACATGGGGTGTCAGGGTCTTGTAGCCAAAAAGAGGCTTGCCTCAATTGGAACGCCTTGTGGTAGGCTGGGAAATCAGGAAAGTTAACCCCACCTTCTGATTTAGGACGAATCAGACGTGCTAGAGACATTCTTGACTTCTTTTTATTCCAAAGAAAGGACATTAGAATAGAGTTGATCTTTTTGAAAAATTTGGAGGGGACAGGGACCGGAATATTGGAGAGGGTGTAGAGAACAATGGGAGACAACATCATTTTTATAATGTCAAGGCGACCTCACCAGGATAGGTAAAGGGGATGCCACTTGGATGTGAGATCCGTTAATTTTTGAATGCAGTTGGACATACACAGGGAAACAGTGTCTGGGATGGTAGGGGTAATATGCATTCCCAGGTACTTGATATTGGAAGGTTTCCACGTGAAATTAGAGGCGGCAAAATCGGGTTTGAATGTGAATTTAGTCAAGGGGAGGATCTCGCATTTATCGTTATTGAGTTTATAGCCAGATATTTGGGAATAAGCACGGACTTCACTAAGAAAGGCAGGAATGGAAACGGAGGGGTTGGAGACAAAGAGCAAAATGTCATATGCATAAGCAGCTAGTTTGATGTGGGAATCTGACAATTGAAAACCATGGATGGAGGGATTTTGACGGAGTTTGGAGAGGAAGGGTTCTAAGGCCAGATTAAAGAGAAAGGGAGAGAGGGGACAACCTTGGGCATTTCTGGGAAGATGTTACAGGCGGCATGTCCAAGCCGCCGGAGATCGCACCGCCCCGTGAAGAGGTGAATGGGGATCGCTTCCCTGAATCATTTGGGGAATGAACGGCGCAGCTGGCTCTTCATTGCAAGGACAAAATTCCAACTCTGGGGCCCACTGGAGGGCAAGAACTGGTCCATGTAAATTGTTTTAACAAGCACGCAGCCACCCGAGGTAAATAGCAGGCCATGAAAACCACGAGCTCCAGCATGCATCTTAATGTTTTACTGGATCAACTGGAAAAGGCACACCTGAAGCCTATTAATATGACGCAATGCAAAGGAACTGTGTGGAAACCTGAGACAGGGTGTGCTTTTAAAACTGCCTCTGAGGAAAGAGCATGATTGCTCTGAAACGCGTAAGGCAAATGGACAGAAATGGCTGGAGTTTTAATTCTGTCCTTTTACAAATAAAGGTTTGTGACCTACCAGCTGGAGGAGTGCGCCTCTAAATGCATGGGCATTTCTGGGAAGATATATATATATATATATATATATATATATCTTCGAATCTTCATGTTCTCAGGTTTCATGACGGAAGTCACGGCACCACAACAGTAGGATAATTTAATTTAGTTTATTTTAAGTACACCATGTGTAAAAAAGTGCAAAATGGACAGCCTACGCGTTTCGACTGCAATCAGTATCCATACTAATATTATAAAGAGAGACCCCAAACCTTTGAGGCGGGTAATCTAAGAGTAACCACAGCACCAATCACAACACCCAATACAGCGTTGGAAAGGGCAGTTGCAGCAGAAGGTAATAGGCTATGCAGACGGCCACCATATACATTTAAGGTTAAAGAACCGTGCCAGCAAAGTAGTCCTTTATAGGCATGTCTGCGTTTTGCTGTGGGCGTGTGGTGGGGGAGTGGCAAACACTTGGGGCGTGTGGTACGTTCTGCCCTTCATGCCATGTGAGTCGTAATTGCGCCGCATCAATGGGCACGCTGGGGCCGTGACACGCTGGGGCCGTGACAAACGCTGTGGGCGTGTGTCCGCGCTGTGGGCGTGTGCCATGTGAAGCGCCAATTACGCAATTGCGCCGCATCAAGGGGCACGCTGGGGGTGTGACAAACGCTGGGGGCGTGTGCTACGTTCCGCACTTCATGCCATCTGGGTCATACATTAATCAGATCGTCTGCTGTGGCCGTGTGCTGGGGCGTCACAAAGGCGTTCACCTCGAAGCGTGGTAAGTAACCATTCGCAAGACTCCCTTGGGGGACTACCCGTTGTCTCACACATACTGGGGGTGCCGAATGCAGTGTGTGCCATGGCCTGGGTGCGTCTGAAAGGGCTGAACGCAGTGTGTGGCTTGGCCTGGGTGCGTCTAAAAAGCACTCGCGCCGAAGAGCGTCGGTGTGGGTCATAAAAAAATAGGAACAGCTGGAAACAATGATTCAAGACTCACACAATTCTAATTGTTAGACAGTCGCCGCTGGCCCTCAAGTGGGGGCACACGCGACTGAGCGTGTCTGCAGGGACAATTACTGCAGCCTCTCATGCGCGCTGTTACTGAACTATCACATTAAACCAAATTACACGCGCCTGCTAACATCAGCCAGGGCTGTAGCCGGGCTCAGGCGGCGGATCACTACACTAATTACAAGCACCTGCTAACATGAACCAGGGCTGCAGCTGGGCCTCAAGCGGGGGGGACACACGTCTGCTAACTTGAACCAGGGCTGCAGCTGGGCCTTAAGCAGGGGAACACGCGAATGTCCGTATCTGAATACACACATCACACACATTCTATTTCATACCCGGACAACGTCGGGACGGGCTACTAGTATATATATATATATATATATATATATATAAAAATATCCACAGTGTAGGTCCTTCTGGGATCGGTCCCAATTTCAGTTGGCGCACTCCCGCCAGGAACCCAAGCCGGTAAAAATGTCCAAAGCTTTTTTAGAAAATAAAGTGCGCACTCAGAGGAGAGTATCAATCACCAGATGTTTTAATGTTTATGTTTATGGGATTTATAAAGCGCGTGACCACCCTTGGACATCTCAGCGCTACCAGATAAGGAGAAAGACCGCCAACACTTAATCGTTCGGGAAAAGCCAGGTCTTAAGCCTTTTTTTAAAGGAGAGTTCATTTTCAATGATACGAATTTCTGGGTCTAAACTGTTCCAAAGCCTTGGAACCAGAAGGGCAAAGGATCTTCCCCCCATCTAGCCTTTATAGCTGGAACTGTTTTCATCAGAAATTTTGAGCTAGATCTGAGGTGCTGATCCGGTACGTAATGCGTAATTAATTTAAGCACCGGGCCTCTCCCCTGCATAGCCCAATGGGCAATACTCAGCGACTTGAATTTAATTCTAGCCTGTATCGGAAGCCAGTGCAATTTGCGTAGTCCTGCCCTGGCTGATTGACGTCTTGGAATGCTCGATACAGAAAAGGGGGTGGTGATGAACAGAGTGTCTGAATTAAGCAGACCACTCTTACCCAGTCCAAAGATCAGGGCTTGATCCATCACCGTTATTTATCTCACTGCCCCATCTCAGCTCAGAACCTGGCTATATGCAAATTAGTCTGTCCCTGGCCCAGTGCATCATGGGAACAGGGCAGACCAAACTACCAAGCCAATTCTTCACCAGAAAGGAGACAAGCTACCGGGGACCGGTTTCTGGCATTTCAGCCTCTTCGGCCCGGCTTGCTTGAATCCTGATGGAGCAGTGAGAAAGGGACTCATGTCTGAGTATACCCTGCCACACCTTTAGTGGCCAAAAACGATACAGAAAAGGGGGTGGCATACAGCCAGGTTCTGAAACTGGGATGGTGCAATGAGCTAAAAAACGGTGTTGGATCTAGCCCTGATCTCTTGACTGGGTGAGAGTACTCTGCTTAATTCAGAGACTCTGTCCATCACCACCCCTTGTTGTAAATAATTTTGTCCACCCTAAGCGTGGAAGGTTATACTCAGATGTGAGTCCCTTGCTCATTGCACCA
The DNA here is from genome assembly GCF_964261635.1 of Lissotriton helveticus. Classification (NCBI taxonomy): domain Eukaryota; kingdom Metazoa; phylum Chordata; class Amphibia; order Caudata; family Salamandridae; genus Lissotriton; species Lissotriton helveticus. The sequence continues at coordinate 772,850,809 of NC_136068.1, forward strand.
TCAGGATTCAAGCAAGCCGGGCCGAAGACGCCTGAAATGGCAGAAACCGGTCCCCGGAAGCTTGTTTCCTTCCCAGTGTAAGAATTGGCTTTTGTAGTCTGGTCTGCCCTGTTCCCATGATGCACTGGGCCAGGGACAGACTAATTTGCATACAGCCAGGTTCTGAAACTGGGATGGTGCAATGAGCTAAAAAACGGTGTTGGATCTAGCCCTGATCTCTTGACTGGGTGAGAGTACTCTGCTTAATTCAGAGACTCTGTCCATCACCACCCCTTGTTGTAAATAGTCTTGGAATGCTCAGCATCAATCGAGCTGCGGCATTCTGGACCACTTTCAGTCGCCTTACAACATAATTGGGTGATCCCAGAAAGAGGGAATTCCCATAGTCCAGTTGCAATGTAACTAGCGCCTGGACTATGGTTCTTCACGCTCCCTCAGGGAGCAAGGACATAATTTTCCTGATCATACGCATGATTCTGTAACATGTCCCGGCCAGTTTATTGGCCTGGGTCTCCATTGTTAGGTCCTGGTCCAGCCATATGCCTAGATCTTTAATTGCAGCCTTGGGGGAGGCTGAGGTACCCCAGCTTGATGGCCAGGGGATTTCCAATTTTGGGTTAGCTTTTTGCCCAGAATCATTAACTCCCTTTTACCTCTATTTAACTTGAGCTTACAATCTGCCATCCAAGATCCAATTTTTTCGAGACTTTCTTTGCCATTCCTACTATTCCCAACTCTTCCAGCCTCTGAATCAGCACTATGTGGTCTACCGTATCAAAAGTGGCCCTTAAATCCAGAAGTACCACCGCTGCTGTTTTACCTTGGTCCAGAATCGACTTGAGTTTTTCGGTGACCACAGTGCCGATTCAGTACTATGTTTGGGCCTGAACCCCATCTGGGACTGGTGGATGACATTGTTGCTTTCCAGGTATGATGAGATGACAGTGTTAACCTGCCTTTCTGCAATTTTTCCCACTATCGGTATAGTGATATTGGGCGATAGTTGGATAGGTTAGCAGGGTCCAAATCTGTTTTTTTCAACAAAGGCTTCACTGATGCATATTTCCAATCTCTTGGAACAACACCCCTTTCAAGGGAGAGGTTTATAACATTGCATAGTTGGATAAGCATTGAGCTTCCTCCTTGTGCGAGAATATGCGGGGGGCTGGGTCCCTTGGTGAGCCTGATTTAATTTCTTGGAGTAGACCAGAGATGAGATCTATATTGACCGGGGAAATGGAACTGAGAACAGGGTGGGTCCTTATCTCTGAGTCCCTTTGTTCACCTTGTGCATTTCTTTGGTTCATTCCTCCTGATGCTGGCATTGAGCTGGGGAGTAGGGAGTTGTAAATGTTTTCTACTTTAGTTTTAAAGAACATAGCCAGTTCATCACACCTTTCCTTGGAATATTGTGGTCTGACAATTCCCTCTTTTACCGTTGTCAGTCCCTTCACAATATTAAAAAGTTCCTTAGAGGAATTGGAGGCCTTGGTAATTTTTTGTTCGAAAAAAGCCGCCTGAGCTAACCTAATGCTCTTATGGTAGAGCTGTATTGCCACTTTATCGGCTCTTTTTAATTCTGGATCATATGACTTTCTCCAATCTCTTTCCATTCTTTTGCAGCTTTTTTTTTGGGGCAACCAGCGTGGGTGAGAACCAAGATTATCTATTCCGGTTTTTATTTGATAAGAGTCCTGGTTTCCTAAAAATTGTTTCTATAGAGGTGTTTACCCATTCCAGCCAATTCCTATATGCGACTTCTGGATCCTGAGTATCTGGGGGCACCGAGGACTCCAAATCGCTAAACCAAGTTTCTGACACAGTTCTATCTAGGCCATTTTCTTCCTACTATTGAGGGGTCTTTCTTTTGTTCTTCTCCCCCATTTATTCGGAGGTGCATTGGGATGAGGGCATGATCAGTCCAAGGCATTCTTACAGGATCTAATACCCTTAGTCTAGAATCATTTGAAAAAATAGGGTCCAAAAGATGGCCTCTCTCATGTGTGCCAGATCGTACCCTTTGTTCTAATTGAGGGGCCTCCATGTCTGCTAGGCATCTCCTAGCATTTGGGTCATTGGCATCATCCAGATGTATGTTAAAGTCGCCTAGCATTGTAATTGCACTTTTCTCGACAAGCATACTTGCTATTAAGTCCGGGACTGCCTCCAGGAACTGGCCACAAGGCCCTGGGGGTCTGCAGATTTGTCCTCCTGCAAAGGAGTTTGACGCCGAGATGGAGATTCGGAAGCTAAAGGCCTCCGCTTTTGCAATATTCTCTTGGCATATTATACAATCGAATGATGCCTTGTAGATGATGGCTAACCCTCCTCCCACTGCTTCTACTCTGTCCAAGCGGGAAATTTCATATCCCGGGAGTAGGGCCTCTACTATTTCAGGTGCCGAACTTTCTTTAAGCCAGCTCTCAGTAAGAAACAAAACATCTAGATCTTCATTTTCTATAAGCAGTTAATCAGCCCAATTTTCACAACTTCACTATGAGGCGATTGTGGGTTTAGATTCTGATCGTAATGTGAACTTATTGTTATACCTGCAAGCTGTGCAGTGTTGTGGTCGGTCGGGGTTCAGAATGTGTTTACATGGTCATTGAACCGCTATATTTAAAGATAGGAGCTTCCTCCTAGTATAAGTATGCAGATTACCTGGGTATGAGGTGGATTGGGCAGGGGTCCCGGTCCCTAGTACCGGAAGGGCGCGGACGGGCGCGGACGGGCGCAGACGGGCTTGACTTTGGCGCGCATTCGGCGCACCATCGGCGCGCCCGCTGCGTGCGTCCACTGCGCGTCCACGTCATGCCCATCTTATATACTGTCTGCCCCCTAATGAGGTGATCAACTAGAACGCTGACTTCAAGATGGCCGTTATTGCTGGCAACCTGGAAGTCGAGAGATTAAAGAGTGAACCCCCCTCCACATCAATCAGCTCTAAGAACCGCGGTGGACCTGGGAGTCACTTGCAAATAATTCCGCCCCAAAATCAGTTTTTCCAGGTACCAGAACACTGAAGTGACAATAAATGTGACACAATAAACAATTTTAAAAATATTTAAAAAGCGCACTCGCGCTGTCCAAAAAACGCTAGCAGCAAAATGTAGGTCTAAAAACAGCTTAAAAAGCACTCTCTGCTGGTTTGGCACTGGCTCTGGCCAGCGAGTAATGAAGTCTAGCCGCCTTTATCGTAACACGTTTCGACGCTCCATGGCGTCTTGATCACACGATATCAACAGTTTACACCGACGTGCTTAAATAAATAATAAACATAAATGAGGCATTGGAGTACTGCTTGCTACAGCCACTAACGTGGGCGCCATCTTGGAACGGGCATGTACATATATAAGCATAGTGCTCACACTGTTTCATCATGTTTATAAACCAAAATTAAATGAACATAGAAAATTGGTATCCCTATAATAGTGTTCATTTTAAAGCCGGTATTATACATATTTACATATTTACACTTTTAGATAGTATTGTACATTACTATGCACACTAATATAGAAGGATATTTTCAGTATAGACCATACCATCCTTCAGCCAACGACTCTTCTGAAGGAATATAAAGTTTATGCTATATAATGTTGTCGTAATATATCCAATATATCACTGTTACTTCGGTAGAACCCCCTTTGTACATACACTCGTCTCATGTAGATTCTCAGAATCGGGCCTGAACGGAACGAACGCCATCTTGGTTTCATTTCCTGAGGCCTCTTTTGTTAGTTGGGAAAGCACGTGCAATGCCAGAAACCGGTCCCCGGAAGCTTGTTTCCTTTCCAGTAAAGAATTGGCTTGGTAGTTTGGTCTGCCCTGTTCCCTTGATGCACTGGGCCAGGGACAGACTAATTTGCATGTAGCCAGGTTCTGAACTGGGATGGTGCAGTGAGCTAAAAAACGGTGATGGATCAAGCCCTGATCTTTTGACTGGGTATGAGTGTTCTGTTTAACTCAGATGCTCTGTCCATCACCACCCCCTTTTCTGAATCATTTTGGCCACTATAGGAGTGGCAGGGTATGCTCAGACATGAGTCCCTTGCTCACTGCACCATCAGGATTCAAGCAAGCCGGGCCGAAGACGGCTGCAATGCCAGAGACCGGTCCCCGGAAGCTTGTTTCCTTTCCAGTAAAGAATTGGCTTGGTAGTTTGGTCTGCCCTGTTCCCATGATGCACTGGGCCAGGGCCAGAAAAGTTTGCATATAGCCAGGTTCTGAACTGGGATGGTGCAGTGAGCTAAAAAACGGTGATGGATCAAGCCCTGATCTTTTGACTGGGTATGAGTGTTCTGTTTAACTCAGATGCTCTGTCCATCACCACCCCCTTTTCTTATTCGTTTTGGCCACTATAGGAGTGGCAGGGTATGCTCAGACATGAGTCCCTTGCTCACTGCACCATCAGGATTCAAGCAAGCCGGGCCGAAGATGGCTGCAATGCCAGAAACCGGTCCCCGGAAGCTTGTTTCCTTTCCAGTAAAGAATTGGCTTGGTAGTTTGGTCTGCCCTGTTCCCATGATGCACTGGGCCAGGGACAGACTAATTTGCATGTAGCCAGGTTCTGAACTGAGATGGTGCAGTGAGCTAAAAAACAGTGATGGATCAAGCCCTGATCTTTTGACTGGGTTTAAGTGTTCTGTTTCACTCAGATGCTCTGTCCATCACCACCCCCTTTTCTGAATCGTTTTGGCCACTATAGGAGTGGCAGGATATGCTCAGACATGAGTCCCTTGCTCACTGCACCATCAGGATTCAAGCAAGCCGGGCCGAAGACGTCTGCAATGGCAGAAACCGGTCCCCGGAAGCTTGTTTCCTTTCCAGTAAAGAATTGGCTTGGTAGTTTGGTCTGCCCTGTTCCCATGATGCACTGGGCCAGGGACAGACTAATTTGCATGTAGCCAGGTTCTGAACTGGGATGGTGCAGTGAGCTAAAAAACGGTGATGGATCAAGCCCTGATATTTAGTGTTCTGTTTAACTCAGATGCTCTGTCCATCACCACCCCCTTTTCTGAATCGTTTTGGCCACTATAGGAGTAGCAGGGTATGCTCAGACATGAGTTCCTTGCTCACTGCACCATCAGGATTGAAGCAAGCCGGGCCGAAGACGGCTGCAATGCCAGAAACCGGTCCCCGGAAGCTTGTTTCCTTTCCAGTAAAGAATTGGCTTGGTAGTTTGGTCTGCCCTGTTCCCATGATGCACTGGCCCAGGGACAGACTAATTTGCATGTAGCCAGGTTCTGAACTGGGATGGTGCAGTGAGCTAAAAAACGGTGATGGATCAAGCCCTGATCTTTTGAATGGGTATGAGTGTTCTGTTTAACTCAGATGCTCTGTCCATCATCACCCCCTTTTCTGAATCGTTTTGGCCACTATAGGAGTGGCAGGGTATGCTCAGACTTGAGTCCCTTGCTCACTGCACCATCAGGATTCAAGCAAGCCGGGCCGAAGACGGCTGCAATGCCAGAAACCGGTCCCCGGAAGCTTGTTTCCTTTCCAGTAAAGAATTGGCTTGGTAGTTTGGTCTGCCCTGTTCCCATAATGCACTGGGCCAGGGACAGACTAATTTGCATGTAGCCAGGTTCTGAACTGGGATGGTGCAGTGATCTAAAAAACGGTGATGGATCAAGCCCTGATCTTTTGACTGGGTATGAGTGTTCTGTTTAACTCAGATGCTCTGTCCATCACCACCCCCTTTTCTTGTGGGATGAGCACATTCTTGTAGGCGCCATGATTATACTCCCGTGCACCAGAATGGACGGTAGGCACCTTTGCTGACCTACCCCCGGAATAACTTGAGCTGAGTTTCGAATCAATCAGTTGTGCCTTATATGGGTTGTCCTGTGGGTTTCTCGTGAACTGGTACTTTTCCATGTACGGGGTTTCTATGAGGTATGCCGAAAGTATATATGCACTCTCTTGAATGTAATCCAGCAGTCTCCTCTGCACACCTTTAAGAGCTGTGGCGAGAGGGAGTCTCCCCTATATAGGGCGCTTTTGCAAAATAAACGATTGAACCTTCTCCATTGCCGGCTGACTTATTCTTGGTAACTATTGTATATGGGCTATTGGTAAGGATAGCTCTATTGTATATTTTTTTTAGTACTTCAGTTGTAGACTCCGCCGGGACTCCGCGATAGGTCTGTCTCCTCCTGTAAGTAGGAGAAGAGGGATGGGGAGGGGTTCTGGTCGAGGGGGTGGACTGAAAAAGGATCCTAATTGAGAAACCAGTTTGTGGTAGAAAAGGAAAATTCCACTTCCCGGCCCAGTGACCTTAACAGCTGCTAAATAACCCTTCGCCGGAGTCCTACGGGCTTAACCCGGGAACAGCTGACCGTGTTGGTCTATAAAAGACGTCGGCAGTGGAGAAAGCGCAATCAGACCTGAGTGCACCAGGTGAGTGACATCGTATGATAAACCCTTTGTGGAGTATGGAATGAGCACTTTTGAGAAGTGGCTCAGAAAACAGTTGCCTGAGTATGGTATGTAGTGGTTAGCGAACCACAGGGAATCTGAGGGTCTGACGTGGCAGAGGTGTAACTGCACGGGCAGATGCTCCACAGACTTGTTTGGTGAATAATTGGGATAACATCGGACGCCTTAGTGTTGCACGGTGGGTGCTCACTCGGCCGAATCCTCTTCAGAAAGACCCGCAGTAGCAACTGGGTAAGAGCAGGGTCTGGGGTTGCGCCCATAACGCCCGGCCCAACCAGCACAGGACTGCAGGATAGTCTGTAAGAGGGTTCGTGGTTCGCCTGTCTGGTGATCCCAGGGCAGTCTTTTTGGGGACTGTCTCTTTTGTGAATTCTTTTAGTGGTCTGGAATCCAGGGTGATCGATTCACAGAACAGGAGTCGACGGGCTCTGTTCGAGTATGAGACATGTCGTATGGAATCATGACCGGAGTATTCTTATCGATCGATACTTATGCACTTTAGGTATGTTATGCGAATAGAATTGTTTATAGTTGTACAGGTGAAAGAGTATGTGGTGAGAGGACGCGTCCATGAGTGTAACTTCAGTTGGAATGGTATGATTTGTGGAAATTCTTAAGAATGTCGTGTTTCAGTAAACTGTGTTTTGGATTTTGCCACCAGAGAAGTGTACGGCTGGAAGAAAGACAGCCTGCTCCTCCAGAAGGCAGTCCTAGTTTTGACATGTATGTCAAACATGGCATTTCTCCCATTTTGTTTAATACACTGTGGAATAAATATACTAAAGGTAATGCAGAATTACAATGGCCTTTAACTGGGTCTTTTGATGAAAGAAAAATTAATTACTTACAGAATAAATTGTTTTTAAGAAGGAGCCGTCAGACCATGTTTGACTCCTTGACCTTGTGGTTAAAGTAGGCAAAGCGACGGCGAATACGAGAGGAAAAATTAGGAAAGATTAAAGCAGGACAGACTGTAACCCAAAAAGCGGTGGCGTATGAAAAGAGAAAGTAGAAAAGAATATTGAGCAATTAGATAGACAGTTTTGATTGCAAACAGATAAAAGTTATGTGTTCCGACCTGAGGCAGAAGATGAGATAGAGGATTTATTGGAGGTTCGCCCTCAACCTCCATATGCCCCCCAAGGTATGTACCCGGCAGTCCCAGTGGACCGGACCAGAGGGGCGGGAGCAGCAGTGCCTGCGGTTGCTACCGCACCGGTGGCTGTGCATCCGCCGGCCCCGTTACCCACTCCTCCTACCCTCCGTCCAACTACCCCAGATGTAATCACTTTGATGCCTGGGGCAGGTGCTGCTTCTCACCTGTCCCCGGTATTTTTAACGCCCCCGGCCATCCCTATGGGACTGTTCGCTGCCTCATAGGATGTCACGCCGCGACGCCCTACGGGAGGGATGGATAGTCGGCAAGTTTTTACTCGATCGTCCCTAGGAGGAGAAGAAAGACGGGCTGTAGTGGTTCAGGCGTCCCAATGGATGCGGAATGCAATCTATACTCTGGAAGACATTTGGAGTACAATGAAAGATTTTGAACCAGTTACACAACAATTAGCATTAGAACATATGGCAATTAGACTAATTTCTTTATGGGAGCAATGTTTTCAGGAAGGATTGGCCCCCCAGATATTGTGTGATATCAAAGATCGAACTTATAACTTTGAATTGCAAGTCGAAGAAATGTTCCAAAATGTTGAAGTTCTGATACGGGATCGAATGAATAGGAGTTGCCCGGATGTAGGGACCCAGTATCCTATGAGAGAAGTGTACCCTATTTTCTATCCAGAGATTCCCGAGGTGTTAGATGGAGGGGGCCAAATAACCAGAGCGCGTGTAGAGGCACGGTTCCAAGAGCAGTGGGTCTATACCCTTTGGAAGCAAAGCGAGGTTCTTACTTTAAAAGCCCAACTTCCCGACCCACGAAAAAACCCTACGGCTTATTATAAAGAGTTGACAGAAGCCACAAATTCATCTGTTATGACTTTAGCTGACATCGAGTTATTTTTCGGTCTTTTAGTCACAGTAGATATATGGAGACAGGTGCATGATTCCGATCATGCTGCCGAACTAGGAGGAACCTGGGATCAGATAAAGACATGGGACAAAGATCGAAAACCGGGTAACAACCCCAAAAACGAGATATTAGCTATACCTGCTCGAATAATTACTTGCATGCAAGCTCTCATTCCTCCACGAAAGGTGGACTGGGATAAGCTAACGGCCTGCATCCAAAAGAAAGATGAAAATGTCTCTTATTACTTTACTCGCTTTGAGAAAGTGTATATTGATTTCAGTGGACAAGATTTATCTACAGAAGGTGGCATACGGCTATTCGTAAACAGGTTTGTCACTAATTTATTACCAGAAATAAAGACCCGTTTACAGGCTGCCGAAAGTACTTGGACCACCTCAACTCCCTTAGTTATTCTTAGCATGGCTCAGTACTATAAACATCGAGAAAATGAGAGTAAGGAAAAATCGGATAAAAAGGTTAAGGAATTGAAAACACGAGTACTGTTACAGCAGGTCAGCAGAGGGCAACACAGTAGAAGGGGAGGTAGGGGCTCCTTCCCTAGAGGAGTGATGATGAGAGGAGGAGGAGGCCAGGGTCACCCTATAAGGATGAACCAGTGTTCCAATTGTAGGCAGGAAGGACACTGGCGAGCCCAGTGTCCGTTACTATATGAACGGGGTGGTTTTAATAGAGGACAAGGAAGAGGAGGTACTGATCGGAATAGTATGAGACGTAGTGATAGGTTCGGTGATGAGTCAGGAAAGAACTATTTTGATGATTTTAAAAGAAGGCAATACTATAATGAGGATTACCGGGAAGATGGCTATGACGGAAACGGCTACGCATGAAACAGCCACGGACAGAGCGGGGGCCATATATCAGTACCAGTTGACCAGCAGGGGCCTTATGTACAGGGGCAATTGATGGGGACCTCTGAAAAGATTTTGGGGGATACTGGAGCAATGAATAGTTCCGTTGCACATACATTAGTCCCAGGGGCTGCTTTGTCTGGGCATAATAACGTATCAGTGGGTTTTTCAGGAATCCCCGTGGTAAGCCCCGTTTCGAAACCACTTCCCTTTACTATTGGCCCTGTCACCGTGGACTCACCATTTTTGCTTACTTCTAGTTGTGGCGAAAATTTGCTTGGATTAGATATACTAAAGAAATTGCATGCTCGTATTTATTGTTCTCCTGATGGTGTGTATCTAACAATACAGCCCCCCATTGAACATAAATCCCAATGTTTAGTTAAAAATGCACCTCTCCCTCCTGAGTTTTCAGGTAAACCCCACACTCTGTGGGCAAAAGGGGACACGGATGTAGGATTGCTAAAAATACTCCCTGTATCAATTACTTTGAAGCCAAATGCACATTTGCCACGCATTCCCCAATATCGAATTTCACCAGAAGGAGAACAGGCCTGGTTGAATGTCATCCGTGATTTAATTAAGAAAGGAGTGGTAGAGGAAACAGCTGCAAACATTTGTAACAGCCCCATTTTACCGATTTTAAAGAAGGCCCCCTTCGATGGTGACCCTGATTATAAAGATACTTATCGTTTTGTAATTGACCTTAGAGAGGTTAATAAAATAGTGATTCCTCAATACCCTGTGGTCCCGGATATCACTGCAATCCTGACTATGATTCCCCCTCCTGCCCAGTATTTTTCAGTAATCGATTTGAAGAACGCTTTCTTTAGTATTCCGATCCATCCTGACAGCCGTCATATTTTCGGATTCTCATTATCTGGCCACAGCTTCAGATTCTGCCGCGCACCTCAAGGCTATACTGAGAGCCCTAGTATTTATAGCCAAGCTCTAAAACCGTATTATATGAATTAGTCCTACCTCCTGGTAATGTTCTTGTCCAATATGTAGATGACATCTTAGTGGCATTGGATACGGCAGAGGGTTGTATGGAGGCCACAGTTAAATTGTTGCACCATTTGGCTGCGAATGGTAATAAAGTGCCCTTATCAAAATTTCAGTATTGTCGACAGGAAGTGACCTACCTTGGTCATTTACTGTAAAAAGCGGGGAGACTACTAACTATTGAACGGATAGCTGTTATTACTAACATGTCTGTGCCCCGTACTTAACGTGATGTTCGTGCTTTTCTTGGCATAACCTCTTACTGTCTCCAATGGATTCCTAATTTTTCTCTTCTTGCTAAACCCTTGTTGCATTTGGTTACCAAAGATGTGCATGAACCCTTGCCCTGGACGGATGAATGCCACGATGCTTTTAATTCTCTGAAATCTGCTTTTTGTTCTGCACCCGTCTTGGGTACTCTGGACTACCGAAAACCTTTTGTACTCTACGTGCATGAAGTGGACGGTTGTTCTCTTTCAGTGTTAACCCAGGGTTTTGCGGAAAGCAACGACCCTGTGCATATTTTTTGGCAGTATTGGATAATGTTGCCAGAGCCCTTCCTAGCTGTCTACGGGCCACTGCTGCTGTAGCGGTGGCCATTCGACAGTCGGAGGGGATCGTTTTGAATACTGACCTCACAGTGATGGCACCGCACGCTGTGGACATATTATTGAATCGAACAAAAACTCAGCACCTCACGAGTGCACGATAGACTGGTTATGAATTAACTCTATTTGCACCTCACATTAAAATTAAAAGATGTGCCACTCTGAATCCAGCCACGTTACTATCTCTCCCTTTGAGTGATCAAAAGGACGATGTCCATGATTGTATATTTCGGACTGAGGAAGAAACGAAGGGACGTGTAGACCTCACTGACTCCCCTTTATCTGACCCACAAGGGGAGTTGTATGTGGATGGCTCTTGTTTTAAGTTACCAGACAACAACAGCTGCTTATGCTATAACTACCCTTAGAACAGTAGTAGAAACCGCTCGAGTTTCTCAGCATTCAGCGCAAGCAGCTGAACTAATAGCCTTGCTAAGAGCATGTGAACTGAGCCAAGGTTTAAGAGTAAATATTTTTACAGACAGCCAGTACGCCTTTGGCGTAGCCCATAGTTTTGGGCGGCTGTGGAGGGAACGAGGATTCCTTACCTCCCATGGTCAAAGAATACAGCATGGCCCTTTGTGTTAGGAGAAGGACCAACTTCCACGGGAGCGAAGACAAATCCCTCCACCTCCAGGACACAGAAGCAAGAATGCGATAGAGGACACACACTCCTGTCTACTGTCTCCTAAAAGTATGAGGGAATTTACCCAAGGAGTGTCCACCACTCTCCTCATACGAGGGGTAACGAATAACAGAAGGCGTCTCAGGGGGTGGTCCAGGCTAGGAAACAAAACCAAGGAATAAACAATAACAATCCCCACAGTACTCTGAGTATTAAGAGAAATGCATTGAAATGTGTGATTAACTTGATTGATCTTACCCCAATTGTAGGTTGGGCGAGCTTCAACGATGAGTTCGTGAAACAGAGAACTGTAGATAATCCCAGTTGTGACAAGGATAGTTGAACTCACGAAGAACTCACCACACTTCAGACGTAAACTCAAAAAGGAGTAAAAGGGAGTGCAGTGCACCGCCCGGCTGCAAAGGGCAAACACAGCGGAGCAGTACAACCACACACATTCACAACTCAAAAGATAAGAAGGGAATGAGGTGCACCGCCCGGCTGCACGGGGGTTAAGTACAGCGGAGCAATACACTCTCAGGAGGAGAGACACCCGGCCCTTAAAGGAACAGGGCGGAGCGCTCACTCTCTTAGGAGTACTCACAAACAGAATGCCAAACTAAAAGGAATTGAATTCAGCCCCCAGGAGTGATGAGAAGGAAAGTAACGAGCTGAATACGCCCGTGAAATGCATGAGCGTTGGTAGGGCCGCCGCGTTCAGAGGCTCGCGGACAACAAGGAAATGCCGAGTACCGGCTGGCATTCAGGCACAACACACAAAGGCTAAATTCTCACTGAACAAGGTGGCAGCAACAGGAAAAGGGCGAAGGGAACCTCTCCGAAACACCAGAGGTCCAACAAACGCCAACAAACACACGGGCAGGAACCAGGAAGTGGAGAGGGGGCGTGGTCACGAAGAAGTAAGCCAAGCAAAGGCTTCCGTCTGCCGCTCCTCCTTATTCACTGTAGGGAGCGTCTACAATGTTCTAGCTCTCACATCCAGGGGTAGTGAAAAACTATCAGACCAGCAGTAATCACACAAGTCAAGGCTGCTAAACCCTAACACTTTGATTGAAAGATTGTTATATGCTATAACTTTACCAGAGAAGGTGGCCATTATTAAGTGTAGTGCCCACAAGAGAATTATCGACACTACAGGAGAAAGAAATGCCTTTGCCGATCAAGTAGCGAAAGAAACAGCACAAACTAAAACGTCTACAATGTTCCCTAGTGTAGCAACCCGATGGGTGGCGGAGACTACAGTATTTGATAATACTATTGAAAGTGTCAGAGAATTGCAGAAAGAAGCCACCCCTGATGAATTATTAAAATGGGAACAGGAAATAGGGCCGTTAGACAAGAATGATTGCTGGATTGATTTGACTGACAGACAGAGATGGCTATTGCCTAATGCACTGGTGCACGCAGTAGTAGTGATGGCCCTTGGCACTGCCCACATCGGAGCAAAAGGTATTTGTGCATTGTTGGACCCAGTATGGAATAACCTGAATATCTCCAAGACTGCTGCTCATGTGGTTAAATACTTCATGGTCTGTTTACAGCGTAATCCTGGTGGGAGAGAGACTGTTCTCAGTGGAAATTTTGCGCCCCCTTGCCGTTTGAAGTTCTACAAATGGATTATATTCAATTTGATTGGGTGAACAACTTGAAGTATGTACTGGTGGTGGTCTGTGCATTTAGCAAATGGGTTGAAGCCTACCCCACCAAAGACAATACTGCCTTGGCCAATGCTAAAGCCCTGATTAAGGAGTTTCTGCCTCAATTTGGTTTGCCCCGAATTATATGGACGGACAATCAGGTGCATTTCAATGCAGAACTCGTTAAATATGTTTGTAAAGGATTACAGATAAAACAAAAATTTCATTTAGCACGTCACCCACAATCTGCAGGATTGGTTGAGAAATATAATGGCATATTAAAATTAAAGATGTCAAAGATACAGGAAAGCACGGGTTTGAGTTGGCCTGATGCGCTGCCCCTAGCGTTAATGTCCATAAGAGTAACCCCTCATTCTCGAGCTGGGCTATCACCCTATGAGGTTGTGTTTGGCTCGCCAGCCAATGTGTGGGGTGTTCCAAGGCCTATATCTTTTCGTGATCTTGATTATCCTATGATGACGGACTATTTGTACGCTTTAACTGAAGATCTGCGTTCCATTCATCAACAGGTGTCAGCAGTATTGCAGCCGCTGCCGGAGGGTCCCGGACACTGCTTGGAGCCAGGACAGTTGGTTCTTGTACGGAATTACCAACGGAAATCGAGTCTGGAGCCCAGGTGGAGCCGTTCTTATCAAATCCTTTTGGCCACTCGAACAGCAGTTAAAGTGGATGGGAAGAAACATTGGATCCATGTGTCACATGTAAAGGAACTGCCCCTGCCGCTTCCTTCTGACCAACAGAATCGAGATGGAGTTATGACACAAGAAGGAGAGCAGAGGTTGAGCTTTGTGCCTTTCTCGGATGCCATTGAAATTGGGCAAGAGCGAGGGTTGTATATACCGCAAGGAGACGAATCAGCCCAGTTTCCGAAACTCGTGACAAGGCTGACCCCCCTGAGGTTTTGGAAAAACGTGTTGCACCAAATGTCCCTGCTGCTGTGTTGTTCGATAAGCAAGAACAACCTGGCCATCTTCGATACAATTTACGGCCCCGAAAACAGCGTGATACCCCAGTCTCGGATTACAGGAGATAGGGAAAGACTTGAGCTGTAAGGGCTGAAAATAGTTTTTACTGGGGTATTGAGCAAGACGCTGGACTGAACCCGTGGAGAGCACGAAACTGTCATATTGCTCTGTTCAGAAAGAACGACTGTGTTATATTAAGGGCCTAAATTGCAACGTTTAAAAGTACAGTGAAGATTACTTTTTCTGGATAAGAAGGCTTGGCATAAATTAATGACTCTGAAGCATTCAGCTTCACACGGTATTTGAAATAGTATGGCAGCTGGATTCGGTAACGCAAGACAACACGGAATCATGATTTCATTAACCCTGTGTAAGTCCTGCACTATTCTGTACTTGCCGCTAGGCTTTTGTAGTCCCATTATACGTGAATAACAGGGACTTCCTCTTATCTCCTTCAGAATGCCCTGCGCTATCATGGACTCAATTACAGGTCGTATTCCAGCCATAGTTTCTAGAGTCAATTTATACTGTGGAATTCGTGGAAATTCAGCATTAGCTTTGACCTGTATCTTCACAGGTTCAACACCTTTGATCAATCCAATGTCTCCACCTGTAAAGTCCCAAACTTTCAGTGAAATGGAATCTCTCAAGTCATGGGGTAAATCTTCTATTGTGAGAACCACAAACAGCTCTGCACATAGACTCATGTTTTCCATTTTACAATCAGCATCGTCATCAAATGCCTGCACCTCCACATCTATCGGAGTGCAAGATATATTGCAATTTAGTTTACTTAATAGGCCTGGTCCCAATAGACAGACCTGGCTGGAATCACACGCTAGAAATTGATGTTTATCTTGAAAGGGTACTATTATCACAGGTAGTGCAGTTGTCAATGGGTTATTCTTTTTCAACTTGGTTACTCCTACTACCTGAATCGACTTTCCTGACAAGGGTAAATCGGGGACCACTTCTGTCCTTACCATGGAGCGTGCCGCTCCAGTGTCTAACAAAAAGGTAACAGGATGTCCGTTTACTCTTGCATCTATGAATGGTCCACTTTTGTCCACTTCCAGGGCAGCACCCAAAGTGCATTCTCTCTGCTCCCCCCTTTGACACTCATGGGGATCGGGTATTTGATCTACTCTGTCTTGCATCTCAAAATAAGGCATTTGCTGATATGTCTGATTATTCATGGGTATACTAGGCGGTTGTGGTATCTGCATTTGGGACTCACAATTACCCCCATGCATGGATTTAGGTCTTGTCACCGTTTTCACCCATTCTGCCATTTGTCCCTCTCCGTCATATTGCACTTGATATGCTGGATTAGCTCCAGACTTGCGCTTCCAATGCCTGATTTTATGACAATAAAGACATGCTGTCACACGTTATTGATTTGCGACCCACTCAGCTCCCATTCCACCATCAGCACCTCTTCCTCTACCCTTTCCAGGTTGTGTCCCAATTTGTTGTTCATTCATTCGTCTACCACTCCCTCTTCCTCGGCCGATTCCTTGGCCCCAATCTGGCCATTCAGCATTTCTCAACTGTACTAACATCAATGTTTCCTTTGTTTTCTTTTGCTCTGCTTCTACCTGTTCACTGCAATATTTTGCATATAGTAACATTTCGCCTACAGACTTTTTCTGCCAACATATCAAGTGGTGCTATATTATTAAACTGATGTCAGTTCACAATCCTAACACAAATTTAGACACAAACTGTCCCATATCTTTCGGCTCAACCGTATCCAATCCACTATGTTGTTTAAATGCCACCAACAGTCTCTCATAATAATCATGTACAGATTCTTCAGGGTCCTGAGTAGTGCGATCAATTTTAAGCCAATCAACAGTCTGCCGAGCTACTTTAGCCTGCAACCATGTAATTACTTATTCATATTTGAAGGACCATTTGTTAACGCATCTCTAGGTGGTTCCGCCGTAGGCCAATCAACAGCAACCTTGCATGCAGTCCTGAGATCACCCGGAACCACTATATCAAACAAAGTATTCAAATCAATCCACAACAACTTGTAGATCTTAACAAACCAATCAATTTGTTTATACCAATCAGCAGGTTTTTACCTCAGCCGAGGAAAATCATTAGTAAAAGCCGCCAAATCACCCATGCTCCATGGCACATGTAAATATCCTCCGTTCTGTACTTCTCTTAGAGGGAGGTTTCCTGCAGCTCCTGTCCCTCCACCGGGAGGCAGATAGTCCCCTACCACCTTCTTAGTACTTTTCTTGTTGGCCCATCTTTCTTCCCATTTATTTAATGCTCTCCATGTTTTAATCGCACCTTTAATCCTGCTGTGCGCTTTTCCTCTAAATCCTGATCAGTATAGTTTAATCTGCAACTTCCTTGCATCAACTTTGTTTTTGTCAAATCCACCTCATACCGTCTTGCTAATTGTACCATTGCCTCATGAGCGTGCTTTGCTTTCTTCGTAACATCCTTTTTTTTTTTTATTATTTATTTTTATTGTTGCATCAGTAAGAATAAACAGCGAGATATTCAGCAGCCGGCAGGGCGTCAACATTCCGCCTCTGTCCGCTGTGTGCGCAACTTTTTGATTCCACAAGTCTCAGTATTTTTGATATAGTCACAACATGAACATTATAACAATACTTCAAAAAGCAGCATACATCCCCCCCCCCACTCCCCCGGACCCACCTCGCTTCCACCCTATCAAGTCTTTCTGTTATTCCCACACAATAGCGTGGTTAGTCGAGCTTCACATGTCCCACATTGTAACTTCTGACAAATCTGTTGTGTCCTGAGTCCTCCCGCCTCTCAGTTCTCTCCTCCTAGGCCTTCCTCCAATCCATGGTATTGTCTCCATTTTGCCCACACTCTCCTAAACTTTTTGGGGCAGCCCCAAGCTTTATAAGTCACTCTTTCTGCTGCCATATACAGGTCCATGCTCCTCCTCCAATCCTCAATGTCTGGCCTTTCCGCCGCACCCCAATATTTTGCAATGTCTCTTTTCGCCACCACCAATGCAAGTACCAAGAAGATAAGCAGGGGGCGTGGCAAGTCTACCTCGGTTGTCATGCCTAATAATGCTAATTTAGGTTCGCGTGTCAAAGTCACTCCCAGGACCTCATCTAGCTCTGTGAATATGTGCCCCCAATATGTTTGTATAGTGTCGCATGCCCAGAGCGTGTGGAAAAAATCTCCACGGTGGTGATGACACCTAAGGCACGCCGGGTCAGTTATTCTTCCCATTTTGAGGAGGCGTGCCCTGTCAAAATAGGTTCTGTGGAGCACGTTCAGTTGGATTAGGCGCAGCCTTGATTTAATCGCCACCTCACGAGGATGCATTAAGACAATCTCCCAGTCTAGATCTTCCATTTCTCCCACGTCAGCCTCCCACACTCTCCGTAGCCCTGTCAAGTCGCCTAACATGTGGTTTGTCAGGGTTTTATATGTGAGTGATACCACCTTTTCCATGACCTGCTCTTGGAGCAGCCTACCCTCCAGCGGTGCATATCCTGGAATATCTGCGAGCGTGATGTTTTGTGCCCTCCATGCATGTCTCAATTGGGCGTACTTGTAGAACTGAGCGTTGTGCAACCCAAACTCGTTTCTGAGCACCTGAAAGGACTTCAACCCCCCCCTTGCAATTACATCCCCAATGGTGGAGATTCCTATATCATCCCATCTCCGGAAACCGCGTAGCTTACTGAGTTCTCTCAACCATTGGCAGTGCCACAGTTGCGTCTGTCGGGTAGGCTTCTTGTCCCACCGCATACGTCTAGTAGGCCTGTTCCAAGCGTTTAGGGTGATCATCGTGGCCGGCAGAAGCGATGCCCGCACCGCCCCCCCGTATAGATAATAGAAGAGATTCCTGGATGACATTTTAAATCGTTCCAGCGCATAAGTGGGGTGGTCCGCAGGCGCGTGTAGCCATTCATTGATCGGGGCGAGGTGTTCCGCCCAGTAGTATGCCTCTAGGTTGGGAAGTGAGATCCCCCCGCTGTACTGATGGCGTTGTAGAGTCGACAGGGCCACTCATGGTTGTTTCCCCAGCCACAGGAACGCCCGGAGGTTTGCATGGATTTTGGTTATTGTTTTGGCTGGTAGCTGGTAGTACTCGTTTTGGAGCGCATACAGAAACTTCGGAAGGATAATCATTTTGTATATCGCCACTCGGCCCAATAGGGTGAGCGGCAGGTGTCTCCACCTAGTCATCTCTGTTGTCGTGCTATCCATGATTCGTTTTATATTTTTGTTAAAGGAGAGTTCCCTATCCAGAGTGATGTAGATACCCAGGTACTGGAATCCCTCCGGAGTATGTACTAGTTGCTCCGGGAGGTACTCCCCTCTCTCCAGACCCTGTGGGTCATAGAGGACCGATTTGTGCCAGTTTATGGTATGGCCCGCTTTGGCACCAAAGCCGTCCAACTCCCTGAATAACTCCGGGATTGTAGTCTCCGGCTCGGTGATATACAATAACACGTCGTCTGCGTATAGGGATATTTTTTCCTGTGTGGCGTCGCAGTCTCCCCATGAAAAGCCCCGGATCCCCGGATTCTGTCTGATCTTTACCGCCAGAATTTCTATGGTGAGTGTAAACAGAAGGGGGGATAGCGGGCACCCCTGGCGCGTGCCTCTGCTGATCTGGAATTCGCGTGACAGCCTCCCGTTGACCCGAACCCGTGCCTTTGGGGCTGTGTACAAAAGTCGAACCCATTTTTGGAACTTGGGGCCGAACCCAAATCTATGTAACGCTGCCATTAGAAACGGCCAGTGTACCGCGTCGAACACCTTCTCCGCGTCGAGGGAAAGGAACCAATGGGGCCCACTCCTCCCCCTAACCTCCTGCAACCAGTTATGAGTGCGACGGAGGTTCAACTTGGTCTCCCTATCCGGCAAGAACCCCGACTGATCCATATGTATAAGGTCTGTTATGACTGACCGCAGAAGTTTAGCTAGAATAGTGGCCAAGATCTTTACCTCCATATTAAGGAGAGATATGGGGCGGTATGAGGCACACTCCCCCCTCACTTGCCCTCTTTATAAATCGGTACTATCGTGGCCAACGCGAGGTCTGGTGGTAGGCACCCCTCCTGGTATGCCTCTAAGAAGAGGCTTTTTAAATGGCGTGTCAATAGATCAGCTGCCCTTTTGAAAAATTCCGCCGGAAAGCCATTCGGCCCGGGCGTTTTTCCCGGCTTTAGAGAGGCTATGGCGTCTGCTATATCATCCAGAGTTACCTCAGCCTCTAGTGCCGCGCAGGCCTCGGTGGACAGTACCGGTACCTCCGTGTCGCCTATATAATGCTGTGCATCATCGCCCGTGCCCAGTTCCCTGGCCTCATAAAAACGTTCAAAATAGGATGCAAATACATCTGCTATAGCCTCATCTGTATGCATCTGCCTACCATCTGCCGCCGTGACCTGTTCCACCCACCTCGCCGCCCTTTCCTTTCTGCTGAGCCATGCCAGGAGTTTGCCAGACTTGTCCCCCACATCGTATATTCGGTGGAGGGTTGCCAACGACAGAGTTCGGGCCTCATTGGATACCTTCTCCCTGTAGTGTCTTTGTGTATCAAGCAGTTGTCTGAGTGTCCCTGTTTCCTTCCGCTGTTGGTAGTCCGCCTCGAGGGCCAGGATAGCCGTTTCCAGGGTGGACACCTCAGCTTGTTGTGCCCGTCGTGCCTCCCCCAGTCTGCTCTGTATTTGGTCTCTCAGTACCGGCTTCATTGCCTCCCATAATGTGACCCCTGAGTCAACAGTCCCTTCATTTTCGGCTATGTATACCCTAATGTCAGCTCTGATGCCACGCAGTATTTCCGGTGTTTGGAGGTGCCATGCCGCTAGGCGCCATTCAACCCCCCTCCTTCCCTTCTCCCTTCCCAACTGTGCATATAGTGGCGAGTGGTCCGAGATTCCCCTCGCTTTATATTCCGCCATGTCGCTCGAGGTTAGATACTGTCTGGACGTGAATATGTAGTCTACTCTTGAAAAGAATCTGTGTGCCCCTGAGTAGAAAGAGTAAGCCGCTTGTGTAGGGTGGAGCCCCCTCCAGACATCAGTGAGTCCTATGGTGTGCATTTGTCGTGCTAGTGCCGAACAGGACCCCCCTTTACGCGCGGTCCCTGTACGATCCTGCGTTTCACACATGACATCATTAAAGTCGCCACATACTATCTGGATAGTGTCCGCTGTATCGATGAGAATGGAGGTGATTGCTTTGAGGGTGCGTTCCTGGAGTTTCGGCGGCGCAAGTACCGAAACAATAGTGTACCTACATCTTTTCCATGTCCCTTGCACCCCCACATAAGTCCCCTGTGGATCTAGCCATGTGCGGGTGATATGAAACGGGGCTGTTTTTTTATTAGAATCGCCACCCCCCTGGAGTCTGATGTGTATCCTGCATGCGCCAGTGCCACGTGGCGTCCCCTCGCTATAAATGCACACTTATTGCCTCTGAGGTGAGTCTCCTGTAGTAGGACGATGTCTGGTGCCACCCTTTTGATGTAGGCATTCACCAGCCCCCTCTTGATCTTTGACCCAAGGCCATTGACATTCCACGTCAATATGGAGATCCCCTGGTCACCCAAATGTGAGGTACTTAGTGTACTTGCCATTGTGTAAGGCAAATTCCTGTATTGGTGAGTCCCTGTGGTGGAAGAGTGGTGTGGTGTGTCAAGGTGTGCTGCTGCTGCCCACTAACTGCCTCCCCCCTCCCTCCCCCTTGTCCCTCTCTGGCCCCAAGTTGAGAGATATCGTAAACCTTCCCCCCCCTCCCACCCCCCACCCCACCTCCCTCCCCTTCCAGTCGTATCCCAACATGGGACCAAACTATCCACGGGAGAAGGCCTGTCGCCCTCCCACACATCCCTCCCATCACAGGTCAAAAAACAGTAAGAAAAACTGAAGAAACAAAGAAGGGCATGTCAACTTGCGTGCTCCCTTTCGTCGAGCTGCAATCACCCTGGTCCCCGAACACCATTGTTCATGAGTGTGAGTCTTGTGTGTCCATGGTGGGCACCTGCCCCGATAAGTCCTGTTCCAAATGCTGGATTTCTTTGACCAGCGGGTGCACCGAATCACCCACTGCATCCTCCTCCTCTCCTTCGGATGTGCGGCCCTCCGATTCTTCTCCTTCGTCTCCTTCCAAACGGATTCCATTCCTCAGGCTGCTGAACCTAGAGCCTGCCACAGAGCCATGGCCCGGCGATGTCGATCTGCCTCCTCTCCTGTCATCTGTACCACGGGTTTGGTATGGTGTCACCGGTGTCTGTTTCTTCAGCCGTCTCGTTTTCCGTCTCTGTGGTTTCGGCAGCTCCCAGCGCGGCCTTTCCCGTAGTGATCTATCCATCGCCTTCCGTCCCGCCGCCTCTCTACTATTCAGGATAGGGCGTTCCTCAAGCCACTGCCATGCGTCCTCTGGATGTGCGAAGAAGATGGACTTGTCCTTATAGAGCACCTTGAGTTTTGCGGGGAAGAGGAGCATGTAAGTTATGTTCAAAGACCTCAACTTTGCCTTCACTGAGTCGAAGGAGCGACGCTGTTTCGAGACTTCCTGGCTGTAATCCGGGAAAATCATTATGGTTGTGTTCTCCAAACGAATCTCCCCCAGCTTCCTGGCTTCTCGTAAGATTAAATCTCTATCGGCATAGTTCAAGAAGCGTGCTATAACTGGCCGCGGTCTCGCCCCCTCCGGTGGTTTGGCCAGAAGGGCCCTGTGCACCCTCTCGATGACGAAGCACGAGGAAAACTGTGCTGTTGGGAAGGTGGCTGTCAGCCAGGTGTGTAAGAAGGAGGACATGTTCTTTCCCTCGATTCCTTCCCTAAAGCCCACAAAGCGGAGGTTATTGCGTCTTGATCTATTTAACGCGTCGTCCACCTTCCACAGCAGCTGACGGTGTGAGGCCTGCAGCTCCGCCATATCTTTCTTCAGTGCAGATATTGCTGTATCATGGTCGCTTATTCCAGTTTCCGTCGCCGCCACCCTATCTGTTAGATTCCGAAAGTCTTGCCTCAACAGCGTCACCTCGGAGCCAACTTCCCCAATTTTTACCTCCAGGGCCGCCCGGGATGCCTGTATGTCAGTCCTGGATGCCTGGATGGCCTCCATCAACATCGCCGTGTCAGTCCGCGTTCCGGGTGGTCCGGACTGCTGCTCCGCGACAAGCCTTGGCGCCGCAAAGTTATCCATCGTGGCTCTAGGAACCTGGTCTCTTTTCCCCATGGCCACTCGTTCCTCGGGTATGGGCTCCCGCCGCGGGACGCAAGCCACTGACCTCAGGTGTAGCGCGAAAGTGTGCCGGGTTGATCAAGAAGTGGTGACTATCCGCTGCGCAGCACCTTATGTATTAGGGTCAGACAGTGTAGCACCCCTCGGCACCTCCTGCCCGTGGTGCCTCCGCCTAGTGTCTCCTCTCAACTCTCTGTTCCCAGCCCTGAGTTACTCCGCCCGGCAGGGGGGGGCGGCCCTTTGAGCTGCGGGGGCCGCGGTAGTAAGCACCACGCGTCCAGGGTGTCCAATTCAGGCTTTTCTCAAGGCTGGCGCCAATTTCCCCACAATAAGGGCCAGGTCGTCTGTGCTACATGCCCGGAATGCCTCGGCGGGGGGGGGCGGGTAGGGGCCGGGTGCCACAGATGGGCAGAAGCAGAGCCCTCACCGGCTGGCCACCTTCGCTGTTGTTCACCCCCCGAGCGTCCTCCGGTCGCTGTCGCCATGTTTCTGCAGTTTCCTGCGCTTGCAGAGTGTGCCCTAGTTTCCCGCGGCTCACTGTCCCGGCCAGACACCGCAACCTCACTTGGCCGCTCCGCTGCTCCGCTTTCAGTGGCCCCGGCCTCACTTCAACACGGGTACAGCATCGGAGGGCTGCAGCTCCTCAGGACCAGTCACCGATATCGCCGGCCGCCATCTTGGTAAAGGCGGCCGGTCATCAGCAGTTTTCCTGTCTCTCTTCTGGGCACCCGGCCGAGTCAACACGGTACCGCTGGGCCTGCTTTCGTGCCGCGATGTCGTCGCTAGCCTCCTTTGTCACTGTAGGGCTACGGACGGACTCTTAGGTGCTCCGGAGTCAGTCGGGTGTCGCGGCCACCATCTTGGCCGCTCAGGGATTCACCGGGTCGGATGTAAATCTCGTTTTCCTGTGGACCCTGGCTCAGTTTCGCCGCTGCAGCACTCCCCACAGTTTCTAGGGTGGCTGAGCTTCCGCGGAGTGTCGTTGGTGTTCCGTGGGGCAAAGTTTAACGTCGGATTCATGTGCCGCTCGGTAGGAGCTCCGGCAAGGCACGTCTAACCTGCCATGCTGTTGGCCACGCCCCCTCTTCGTAACATCCTTAGCTATAAATAGCAATTCACTGGGATCATATGTTTCAATCCTTTCTATTGGCAAGTTTCCTTCTATTACTTTATCTATCTCAATGTTCAATCTGACCACATCTAACAATGGTGCCTTTATCGCCATCTGTATTCTTCTCTGACTCTGCTCACTCCCAGTATCTTCCCTGCCCCTGTGCCCTTCTTGGACTTTTGCCCTCCTCCATTCTCATCCTTGGATGACTTTCTCTTTCACAACTTCGCCTTCTCCAATTATTACCCTCACACAGCCCCATCGGAGGAAACGTTACCCTAGGGGCTTCCTGTCTCATCTCTCGTTCTTCTCTTGGTAGCATTGACTCCCTCACTGGATGAACCCATATTCTGATATCTGATTTAGAATTTGCCAAAGCTCCTGTACGTCTTCGTTCCGACCCACTACTCATCCTTGATGGATCATCAGTAGCTGGTAATGGGGTGCTAGTTTCCACTGGCCCCTGAATCACACCTGTCTTGCTCATAGTAAGACTTCCCCCAGGCATCGTTTCCTCCCTTTCTCTGGGCTGTTGTGGTTGTCTTACTTATGCTCTCTCATTGGGATCATAATTCGAAACCACAGGACCAACTGTAATAGGTACCGTTAGAGAGTCTGGCAACTGGCTCGCATATGCACTTCCATTGTGCTCAGTATCCCCAAATCCGGACCCTCCAGAACCTCCTTTGATCCTGATTCCTACTGCCACTTTCCCATGTACTCCCGCTGTCTGGTCTTCTGAACCTGCCTGGTCTACCCTTGATGCTTCCCCAGACGGCTGTGATCTTTCATGCTCTAACCTGGAATCACTAGGTGGAGGACAATCTGCTAACAATCTCTTTAAGAAGCTATCGGCTGTGTCACTGTCTTCTTCTGTCTTACTCTGTCCTTCAGATCCTCCTTTATAGTGTCTACTCTCCACCTTTTCAACTGGGCATCCCACCTAGCATCCTGATATGCCTATGTTGCCCTTCTTATCTTTCCTTGGGTAGCTTTTCTTTTCTTCACCATAGCTGCTCTCATCCATGTATCTAAAGATTCAAATTGCGTTGGTCTAGGTGGAGGCTTCTGAGCATTCATCACTCCCCTGAGCTGGTACAAGACCTCCATCTGAAAGGATCCATAACGAGGAAAAGCCAAGTTCCCCTCTTTCTCAGTAATGTTATCCCAATATTGCAACCACACTATGGTATGGAGTCCTACATTGGTTGCCATATAATGTGCTGGGGTATCCTCTGGTGGAGCTTCTTCTTCCACCCAAGTTACCACTCCTTTATCACCTCTACACATATCGCATAATACTTTGAAACATCTCATTGTAAAAGCGGCTTATTGTAATACGAAATTCAGTGTTAATTCAATGTTACCACTATGGACGAACTTCAACCAATCCCAGTGTGGCGTTACACCAACCGACCTATCCCAGCGCGGCTCTTTCTGATGTCACAACTCACTCCTTGCAGCGGCTCACCCTCCTTTACAATTTCTCTTCACACATTCGCGCACAAGTAACTGTATAACCAAAGTTATTAACCAAGTAGTTGCTTCCTACTACAACCACAATAACTAATAGTCACATAAACAAGTAATTGTCCATCCGCTAAAAGATCGATAGAACACTTTCACAAGAAAATCCGCGGTAACCTCCGACCTGCGTTGATCACCCAATCGCTGCAGTCCACCCCTGGGGCCTGAAGATTTTCACTGCGACGCTACTCTTCATTTACACAAAGTTCCTTAAAACAAGTGGGTCGTCGATAGAGCTTCATGACGCCCACAATTCAACCGGACAATTACATATACAACTATCCCGGGATCTTGGACTTCTCTTGAGTCCATTCACCAAACTTCCTGATCTGCACGTGTTCACCAGACAAGTAAACCGATTAACTCACAATCACACAACATGCATTCTCACTTCGCAAGACAACGCACAAACAAATCATCACCACAATCTAACACACCACACGGTTTCATACTCACTCTACCACTGCGTCCGACGCATCGTCAGCATACACCGAACACTATCGATCACTGTTCCTTCTACACTGAGTCTAGAGCCAGAATGTCCTCCGCTTCTACTCTAAATCCCTCATTTCCTCTCATTTTAGAGGCAAACCATCCTCTGCTACCATTTGATAATGCCAAACTTGGGCCTTGCCTTACCATCCAAGTTCAGCTACGATGGTCTTTTATTTGCCTACTGAAAGTTGTTGAGAGGAAGAAACATATTAACATTATACTTACAATGCAATCATGCTGTAAAAACCACAAACTCTGAATTCCATTTATGTTTTTTTATTATATGGCCAAAAATAATTGGATAAAGAGGCACCTCAAAATCAATGAATATAGGTACGGGAAAATTAATACAGAGCCAAATCTGTGCATATAATTGATTCGGCAAAAGAGACACAAAACTATAAACTCCAGGATTAATACACAACCCCAGATGGATACGGAGTCCAAATCCCTTTTCATTAGGAAAGAAAGCATGAAATATCTTTCCCTACACTACTCTCATGAATGATGCTTCTAGTTGGCTTCCATATCTCGGTTCCCAAAGGTGTCAGCACGTGTAGACTTCCTTAGAAGTACTCACATCAAATGGGTCAAATAGCTGAAATCTATTGAGCCTGTTCCCAAGGTGCTCTCTCTTCTCCGAAAATCTAGAAGTCTCCTGTACTGTCCCGGCGCACAATACAAAAGGATAAATTCAGCCCCTTCCTCAATGTATCACGTGACCAATCATTTCACTTCTTTGATACACTGGTAGTTTTCCAAAATTTCTTCTTTGAAATCTTCTTTGCTTCATTGACCTTGGAGTATAGATAAGCCAGGCACAAATGATATCCTCCCTGCTGATTTCTCAGACGGTTTCAAGACATTCCAAGTATCTCCTTAAGCTAAAATAATGAGGATGCATTCCTTCTACCTTCAATGGGATGAAAACATACTGTTGTAGCATGAACAAAGATAGATTGAATTAATTCCACAGTAGCTGAAGAAGCGAAACTGTAAACACCCTGCAGCTCGAGGCCTAAATTGCAGGCAACTTTAACACACGATTATATGAATATGATTACAATTCTCCCTACACCTGTAGTTTTAAAATAATGGTGTCTTCTAATATATGCAAAGTAAGTGTAAACGACACATTACATTTCTTGGTTAACATGTAGAGTAAATGCATTTAATACATATTACAGGATGATACTAAAACATATACAGGTACGTTTAAATCATGAATATGATGCACCCTTACAATTAGAGTGCTGTATGCGCTCTATCATGGGGAATGGTGCAATGCCACCGGAGCGTCAGAAAAACTGACGCTCTGTTGGCATTAGGGGCTTGTAAATATTCCCCTTAGTCTGTGTGTCTTTATAAGTTCAAAACTTTCAATTAGCAAACATGGGCCACTTTTTCAGCTATTTAATTCACTACTTGGATCCACTTTTATGTTGATGTCTCGGCCTATTTTCTGTCCCAGTCCAACCCTGGACAACAGTGTGAAAGGTGGAACTGGCAAATGAGAGGGGGTAGCCAGATAGGAGAGTGGGAAGTTCGAGACCCTTATAGCGAGATATGATGGTTGTAGAGCAATAGAGAGAAAGAGAAAAAAGAAAGAGAAGCAGTAGCTTTAAAGCTGATGAGAATGTGGCCGCCAGGGGAAGTGAGGTCAGCAGACCAGTCTTCCCCTGGGGAGTTTGCGTGAGAAGGGACAGGGTGTTAGGTAGTGTAGGGGGTGGGTTTGGGGGTGGGGTTAGGCTAGAGTCTTTATAATGGGGCAGAGGAGGAAGTTCTTCCTTTTCCTGTCCCCAGCGCCTCAGGGAATAGGTCAGGGAAGTTTGAGTAGGGAAGTTTGAGTTGCAGGGATAGTTAGTTGTAGGAGTGCCCCTGGTCGGTCAGCTGGGTGATTCCTGAAGCCGCTGGTGCCCCGGTGCGCTTTTTGGTCCAAGGCAGTGTCGGTCCGAGCAAAGGCCCTCGCCGGCGGAGCGCGGAACTTGCTGGGCGCTTGGAGGCGGGATCATGGCAGAGCCGGATGAGGTGGTGCTTTGCACCGCGTTACTGGTGCTGGGCCAGGCCGGGAGGTCAGATCTCCTCCGGCCCGGCGTGCTGGATCAGGCGTGGGTCAGTATGACCCGTATGCCGAGGTCCGCGTCCGCGGGAGTAGCCACCACGGTGGCGGCATGCCGGGATGAGCCACCACCACCCAGAGCAGGTATGTCAGGGAGGGGGGCGGGGCAAGAGGCAGGGGTAGTCCAGCAAGTGCGGGGGCAGGCGTCACAGCCTCCCTGCGCGTCTCACTAATGTACCGGCCACGGGGGCGGCCCACATTGAGGTAGAGGCGCCCGAGGGAGTAAGGGATGGCGCTGCGCACGGGGGCCTACAGGCCGGTGTGTGGGTAGGGAAGGCCCTGGGGGCACGTCTGGGGAGTCCAGTGAGGCCTGTGGTGGGAGGGGGAGAGCGCTACAGAGGAACCGTCAGGAGAAGATTGTGTATTGCTCCTGTCGGATGGGGAGTCTGAGGAGGAGAGGGGGGGCCTTAGGGGAACACCCAGTGGATCTGTCCTGTGGGAGGAAGGGAGTGTGGAGGCCTCATAGCACTAAAGGGAATGGTCCCTTGAAGGCCCACACTGCACAGCCTACCCGGGTGCGCACGGTGGGGGGCCCCCGGTCCCTTCCCAGGGAGAGGGACGGGCTTTGGTTTTGCCTGGCCAGGAGTCCTGGGCTGATAGGTGGGATAGCATGTCACTGGAAGAAAGGATTTGTGACTAGCGTCGTGTCATTGAGGAGATGGAGAGGAGGTTGCACGTCTTGTGTGCAGCTAGGGAGACAGGTTAGGGGCCCCGTGCCCGGGGGCACGGGTTCCCCGTTGCCATGGGGGGACCCTGGAACAGGCAGGGGTCAGGTCATGGGGACCTCAGGGTCCTGTGGTGAATGGGTCTGGTTAGAGGGGGCAGGGAATGCTTTGGCAGCACAGAGACCTGAGGGCGCTGGGGCCTCCCCAGGCGCAGACAGCCTGGGGGGGAGCAAGCTGGCAGTGGAAGATGGCAGAGGCAATGGTGGGCCGACGGGGCACAAGACAGCCTCCAAATGCCGGGGCGAAGCAGCAGGGGGGTCCGCGGCGGCCTGCCCCCCACTGAGGGAGCGGGCAACAGCGGTTCTGGAGTGCAAATTTGTGCCTGGTGTGAAAGGGAAAGGAGCGAAGCGATTAGTGAGTGAGGTGCGGGGAGAGGTTGTGGAGGTAGTAGAGGAGGAGCAGCTGGATTATGCTGAGGATGGTGACGAACTGGAAGAGGGTGAGGTGTGAGAGGATGTGTGCTGGGGGAAAAATGAGGCGGCAACAGGGAAGCTTGGTGTTTTACAGGGGACGCAGGCCAGCACCAGTCTGACCCCGAAGGCGTGTCAGAAGACGGCGGACGCAAAATGGGAGGACCGGGAGGTGTCCACGAAATTTTCAGGCGAGGGTGCCTGGTGGGATGCGTGGCGCCAAAGACGGGCGTAAAAAGACCTGCTGGTCGGTGGGAGTGGAGGATGGGTCTGTCAGGGATGCAGGGGTGATAGGGGATGCGTTGGGGGCTGCAACTGATGGTAAGATGCAGGTGGTGGTGTCAGTGTGCAGACTGACAAGACTGAGGACCTGGTGGGAAGGAGGACGCGGGGGACAAACACCGGAAGAAACTACCGTACATGGGTTTAGTGATGCCACTCGGGTCTCATTTGTCGGAAAAGACGAAAGCTAGGATATGGAAGCATGAGTACGTAGACGTGTTCAAACTGTTGCATAGGGAGATTCAGGCCAAGGAGGGTCCAAAGGAGGAGGAATGGGAGTTGACAAGGCAGCCGAGGGTGCCTGTAACTATGGAAAATTGGACGTGATCTACGCCAGTATTTACTGTGAGAAGCATCTGGATATGGCGATATCTCTGTTTAAATATATGGATGTGATCAGAAAAGCACAGATGCATTTCGGTGGGTTTGCCTGGCTCAGTTACGATGAGTTTAGGGCCAGAATTAGCGTCAACCCGGATAAGGCATGGGGGGATATTGATCAAGAACTCTGGGTATAGTGGATGTCCTCCACGCAGGCGGCGTCATCTAGGCACACGGCCAGCGGCATCCCGGTTACCTATCAGCCGTTTCAGTCGCGTCCCGCCCAGACTGGGGTGGGTGGGCTGGGATCTTCCGCTGGATCAGGGAGTCAGGGTACATACACAGGGACCGCTGGTCAGCAACCCAAGCCTGGGGGGGCTACCACTGGAGCTTGCTGGAACTTTAATAAAGGTTTCTGCACGCGACACCCATGCAAGTATAAGCACGAGTGTTCCAAGTGCGGGGGACGCCACACTGTCACGCAATGTTTCACGCTGCCCACACCCTCTGAGCAGTGGAGGATTACTGAAGGATGGGGCAAACTGGGCCAAAGGGCCCCTACACCGGTTGATGTGGAGGCCATGTGGACCCTTGACCCTGCTTGCAGGCAGGTCGCTTCACACCCTGCTTGCAGGCAGGTCACTTCACACGCCACGCAGCTCCACCTCTCTGCGCCTGTGCCTCTCAGCCAGCCACCGCTGCCTGTTCGTGCCTGCTATTGTCCTCGTATTCCCTGTGGAGCTTGGATAATTGCGAGTATACTGTCTTTACTGTAGTTTTGATTCTGTTCTCTTTTGCTCCTATTTCTACTTTTGTACTTGTTGTTAGCTGCTCCCCATTTCCTTCTGTACCCTTTAGCCTCCTGTTTTTTGCCGCTGCGTCCCTGAGGCCCCGCTCCCCTCGCCTCGCCTCACACTCTCGTTCCCGCCACTGCGTCCCCTGCGGCCCTGCCGACCTGATCGCCCATTCGCCGAGCCCCCTCCCAGCTGATCCAGCCTCCCTCACCCCCTAATTATGGCGGCCACGCTCAGCGGGCGCGCCTCTGTTGCGCCAGAGGCACGCCAGAGGCAAGCCCATCTGCACCCGTTCTGCGCCCGTCCGCGCCTGGACCGTGCCCAGCCCCAGACCCCCTGGACCCCACACCCGCCACGATGCCAGACTCCGCTACAACGCCAGCACCCTCCTTGCACTCAACCCCGGACAAGACCACACCTGCTTCCAGGCCGCACCGAAGCGCACCCACGGACCCTTCTCCTGCCGCACCTGCAGACTCACCTGCGACAGAACCACCAAACCACCAAGGACCGTACCCAATCACCTCCGTTGCAACTCATCAACGCCCGCTCCGCACACAAACATGCCGTTGAGCTCTGGGACCTGCTCGACACTGCCGCTCCAGTCATAGCCTTCCTGACCGAGACCTGGTGGAACGACTCCTCGGCACCCGACATCGCCATAGCCATCCCAGACGGCTACAAGGTCACCCGCAAGGACCACAACAACGGAATTGGAGGAGGAATAGCCATCGTACACAAGTCCTCCCTCAAGGTCTCCACCCACTTGAACGACACCCTCAACACCGCCAAACACCTGCACTTCCGGAACCACACCGACCCCAACACCACCCTCAGAGGATCACTCTTCTACAGGCCCCCCGGACCCTGAGCTCAGTTCAGCGACTCCATCGCCGACCTCGCCAGCACCCACGCAATCGCCTACACAGACAACATCATCTTTGGGGACCTGAACTTCCACCTCGAGAACAACAACGACGCCAACTCCGCCACCCTGATAGCCAACCTAAAGAAAGTCGTCAACATACAACTGGCCCACCACCTCGAGGACAACGACATCTTAGACCCATCCCAGTGCGGATTCAGGCGGAACCACAGCACGAGAAGCAGTAATGATGGGACCCCCTCAACAAAAAAAAAAAATTCCGGCCAGGGAACAGAGGGGAAAGTTAAGGTACAATCAGAAAGAAGTTCCCTCGTTGGCCACAGCTATTTTTAACACGTGTACATCATATACTTAATGCAACTGGTGACAAATACACAACAATTTTTTGGGAGTTTTCTTCACCAATATATATCATTTTTATTTTTCTTGGGTATAATTTATTCATAGCGTTGCTTACACTTGTATATTTTCATTAAAGAAAGATTTCATATAAGGTACAAAATTATTCACACACCATAAATACATCTATAATAATTCAATAATACATACAAGAGAAAAACAATATTACATATCACACACAAATGGTAAGAGAAATAGAAAAAAGTAATTAAATAACTATCTTTCTGCCCCTGGCAATACACAACAGTCCAAAACATACATACTCATTCATACTGACATAGCATACACATACACTACGTGCGAAAAAAAGGAAGTCTGAGTACTCGACAGCAGGGAAACCCAGCTGATTAGCAGGTCTCAGAAATAAAGTATGAGACCCCGCACTCTGGTCTACGCGCGTTTCGGCGGCACATCCAGCCACCTTCCTCAGGACCTTTTTCCTTTTACAGACACAGGAAACCGAAGGTGCAATCGAAAATTCTCGAGTACTCAGACTTCCTTTTTTTCGCACGTAGTGTATGTGTATGCTATGTCAGTATGAATGAGTATGTATGTTTTGGACTGTTGTGTATTGCCAGGGGCAGAAAGATAGTTATTTAATTACTTTTTTCTATTTCTCTTACCATTTGTGTGTGATATGTAATATTGTTTTTCTCTTGTATGTATTATTGAATTATTATAGATGTATTTATGGTGTGTGAATAATTTTGTACCTTATATGAAATCTTTCTTTAATGAAAATATACAAGTGTAAGCAACGCTATGAATAAATTATACCCAAGAAAATTAAAAATGATATATATTGGTGAAGAAAACTCCAAAAAAATTGTTGTGTATTTGTCACCAGTTGCATTAAGTATATGATGTACACGTGTTAAAAATAGCTGTGGCCAACGAGGGAACTTCTTTCTGATTGGAACCACAGCACGAGACAGCCCCCATCGCTGCCAAAGACGACATCAGATGCCAACTGGACAACGGCGAAAGAGCTGCCCTCATCCTCTTGGACCTGTCAGCCGCCTTCGACACGGTCT
The DNA here is from genome assembly GCF_964261635.1 of Lissotriton helveticus. NCBI lineage: Eukaryota > Metazoa > Chordata > Amphibia > Caudata > Salamandridae > Lissotriton > Lissotriton helveticus. Next base: position 772,883,344 of record NC_136068.1, read on the forward strand.
GCCACCGCACACTAAAGACCCGCCTTCAAGAAGCAGGAATCCAAGAAAAGGTCCTCGACTGGACCACATCCTTCCTCACCGGCAGGACCCAGAGAATCTGCCTCCCACCCTTCCGATCCAAAGCCACCGACATCATCTGTGGCGTACCCCAGGGCTCATCCCTCAGCCCGACGCTGTTCAACATCTACATGGCCACCCTCGCACAACTTGCCCGCTAGCACGACCTCAACATCATCTCCGACGACACCCAGGTCATCCTCTCCCTCACCAAGGACCCGCACACTGACAAAACCAACCTTCATGAAGGAATGAAAGCCGCGCCGACTGGATGAGGATCAGCCGCCTGAAGCTGAACTCGGACAAAACAGAGGTCCTCATCCTCGGACCCACCCAATCAGCATGGGATGACTCGTGGTGACCGAACACGATGGGAACAGCACCGACACCCACCGACCACGCATGCAACCTAGGATTTCATAACAAGACACGGAGGCTGACATTATGCAAAGTCTTTTATTTGCAGCCCCAAGCAGCCGCCTACATCACAATAGACTAAGCTCTAAAGAGAACAATGGCAACACATAAAGCCCATGAGACAGCAATAATCTGCCTCTTTTAAATGCGGCTCCAAGACAGATAAGTTGACTTCTCCTTCTTCTTGCTAATATGGCTTATAAGAGATATTCTGTTAAATACCCTTAATTATTGGCTATTCTTAATGTTTTCTATAGCAGATAGACTGTTTGTGTACATTCAGCTAGCGATATTTCTAACGTTTTTACCTAGAATGTATTTTTTTATGGGAGTGTGTTATTCTTGAAGCGTGGTTACCCCCACCCTTTCCGCTACCCTTCCCCACCGATCTCCAATTTATGGTGATCTCTTTCCTCCCACTCCCTCTCCCCTGGATGCGTAACCGAAATCACGGTCAACAATCCCCTGCGCGATGAGCGCTCCTTCACGTTAAAGCCCCTCGCCTCTCCTCCCGCTACTGGGGCGAGCGGAACGGCTAAAGCCTTAATCCCTTTACAAAACACCCCCCCCCCCCCCCCAACAACGAACAGGGATAACCCTCGGCGTGCCTCTCCTTCACGCCCTTACCGCTTGTCCTCCTGTGAACGCTACTCTCTTCAGAGCACAGCGTGCGAGCGGAGCCTTCCCTAACTCTCGACGGGAACCATTTCCCAAAACCTTACCCTCGCCGCTTTAGAGGAAAGGCCGCTGGCAACACACGCGCTGCGCGTTATTGTTGCACAGGGCCTTTCCTCGACCCCCTCCACTCGCTCAGCGTTGCCATGACGACGGCCGAGCAGGCTCGCGCTGGAAACGGTTTGCCTCGACAGAAACCAGCTGCTTTCATCGGAGACACGCGTTTTAACCCTTAAAGCCTCATTTTTTATATTCACCATAAACAAATGGTAATCTAAGGGAAACAAGGAATATCACCCTTGCTGTAGAACGTTAACACTTCGCTAACACTTACTTTCTAAGTGGCTTCTATCTTCCCTGCCTGTCCCTTTCTCAAAATGTCAGAATCTGATTCTGATGGGGCCGCAGCCCCTACTCCAGGCTTGGGTGATGGATCTTTCAAAGCTATGCTCCACATGGAGGTTAAGTCCTGCATGATGGAGAGCCTATCTGAGCTAATGGGTCCCAAACGTCCACTCCCTTTGGAGGACGTCACTCACCCCCACCCTCATTCCGGTGGGAACCAGGGAGGTAAGAGACTGAAAAAAACTAATTACACCAATACCAATATTTCGGGAGGTCTTGGCACCTCAACAAATAAGGGAGGTCTTGGCACCTCAACTCGTAGTGGAGGCCTTCGCGCCTTTAACACCCAGGGTGTCCTTGGCGGCACTTCCTTTGATATGGATGATGACATTTCAACCAATTCCTCTGAATTTATTGATGAATATGTCTTTGATCTTAACGATGGTCAAGATCCTCTCGACGAATTTACAGATAATCTCCCTTCTCCCTCCAAAAGCACCATTCTGGACCCCTTGGGAGAGGAAATGCTCTCCCCCCAAAACCTTAAACACCCCAGGAGTTCTGACTGGGTACCCCAAGACCATGTCTCGAAATTTATCAAAAAATGGCTCAGAAACCTCCTTGACAGGGGAACCCGAAATATTCTCAGAGCTGAATGCTCAAGACCTTCCCTCAAAGATAAGGTTTGTTATACACCCAATTTGGACCCAGAGCTTATAAAATTCCTATTTAAACTTGGGCGTGACCCAAGAAAAGGGGTCGAAAAATCCTTTAAAGGATGCCAAGATCGCCTCTTGGACGTCCTTGGTCCTCTGACCAGAATCTTGGATTCGGCAGAGGATTCTCACATCAATAGTACTCCTTTGGATACTGAGATGATTAGAGGTTGGAGCCAGAGGGCCATCATCCTCCTGGGGAATGCTAACGCTTCCATTAACTCAGAGAGACGTAGGGTTGTCCTGAACAAAATTAACCCAAAACTGGGAGATCTGGCTGACAAAGAACCCTCAAGGAACCCTAAAGGACTTCTCTTCGGGGAAGACCTAATTAAATCCCTTGGGAAATACGTTTCCACCTTTACCGCCCTTGATAAAGCGCAACAGAACATGCGCAAGGTCTTTAACAACAACAACCTTTTTGGTCGGGCCGGAAGACGAGGCCAACCTTCCGGCCGTTACAATCAAAGGCCCTTCTCAAGAGGTCGTGGTTTCCGAAGAGGATACCAACAACAACAGTTTAATACCCCGCAATTCTACCCTCAAAGGGGTAGAGGCCAAGGTAGAGGCAGAGGCTACAGATCACGTGGATCGACCAACTCTAACACACCCTCAGGTGAGTGTTACCTCCCTCCCTTCCCCTTCTTTTCCACTAAAAGTGGGCGGAAGACTCAGACATTTTTCAATGAATTGGCATCTGATCACTCAAGACTCGTGGGTTCTAAACACGGTAAAGGGTTTCATGATAGACTTCACCCATCCTCCTGTTCAGACTTCCCTTCCCAGGAAGATTCACATGTCCTCGGAACAAGAAAAAATTATAGAAGAAGAGATCTCTTCTATGATTCAGAAAGGTGCAATCCTGGAGGTCCCACCCGATCAGCTGGGATTCATAAGCAACCTTTTTTTGGTGGAAAAAAAGGACAAAGGTTGGAGACCTGTGATCAACCTTCGAGACCTAAACAAGTTCCTCACATACAGGCATTTCAAGATGGAAGGCATCCACCTTCTCCGGGACCTTCTCTTGGAGAAAGATTGGTTGGTCAAATTGGACCTCAAAGACGCCTATTTCACCATACCCATGGCCAAGGCTCACCAACCTTTTCTTCAGTTCCTTTGGAAAGACCGCTTGTATCAGTTCCAAGCTCTTCCTTTCGGACTCTCTTCCGCTCCCTGGTGTTTCACCAAAGTGATGAGAGCGGTTGTGTCTCATGTAAGATCAAGAGGAATACGTCTGATTATTTACCTCGACGACATCCTCATTATGTCTCAAGATCCTCTCCAACTGGTTCAGGACTTGAATTTCACTATGAATCTTCTGGAGAAGCTAGGATTCATCATAAACAAAGAAAAATCGTTTTTAACCCCAACAATGTCCATCGAGTTCCTAGGTTTTACCGTGGACACGATGCGCTGTCTTCTTCTTCTCCCCTCGAAAAAAGTTTCCAAAATAAAAAAAGAGATAAGATATGTGCTGAGACACCAGGACTTGTCTCTGAGGGAACTCGCACGACTTTTGGGTCTTCTATCGTCCTCCATTCAGGCTATTTTCCCTGGACCACTCAATTATCGAGCCCTTCAAAGGATAAAAGCGAGGGCTCTGAGGTCCGGACTCTGGTACGAAGACCGGATTTCTTTAGATCCGGAAGCCCGCTCAGAACTAGATTGGTGGTTAGACAATCTGGAGGCTTGGAATGGCAAAGCAATCTTTGGCACCAAGCCAGAATTTGTCTTGGAATCGGACGCCAGCCTTCATGGCTGGGGAGCCTGTTTTCTCAACCAAAACACGGGCGGCCTTTGGTCTCAAGAGGAATCTTGCCATCACATAAATTTTTTAGAACTGACTGCCGGTTTATATGCCCTTATGAGCTTCAGGCATTCCCTTCAAGGGAGATCCGTCCTTCTCAAGATGGACAATATATCGGCCGTGGCCTATATCAATCGTTTAGGCGGAACAAAGTCCTTGGACTTGTCGAACCTAGCCAAGAAACTCTGGATGTTCTGCCTAGAACACAAAATATCCCTCAAAGCAGAATACTTTCCAGGAGAAGCAAACTTCTCAGCGGATTGGAATTCGAGGTTCCTTTTCGACCACAGCGATTGGAAACTGAACCCTTCTGTTTTCAGCACTCTGAACAGGATTTGGGGTCCCCTGCACGTAGATTTATTCGCAAGCAGACTGACTTCTCAGATCCCCAAGTATTTCAGCTGGATGCCCGATCCGGGCGCTCTGGCAGTCAATGCCTTCCTGCAACCTTGGAAGGATTTTCGGGGTTACGCTTTTCCCCCCTTTGCAATGATTCAGAGGGTCCTTCAGAAGGTGAGACAAGAACAATCTTGCCTCGTATTGATAACTCCTTTCTGGACCTCTCAAGCATGGTTCCCAACTGTTCTGGAACTGGCCTGCAGTGTCCCCTTCTTGATCCCTTCACTGGAAGATCTCCTCTCAGACATAGACGGTCATATTCATCCCCTTATTCTGAACGGGAGTTTGTCCCTTCTTGCCTGGAAAGTGTCAGGAGATCTAATGCAATCTCAGGTCTTTCGGAGTCGGCTTCAACCCTCCTCAAGGAATCCTGGGCTCCTGGCACGCACTACAGATACAACAGTATCTGGAGAATATGGGTACGTTGGTGCCTGGAAAGGGACTTGGATCCCCTGGAGGCCCCTATTGTTGATATAGTCAACTTCCTGGTTGAACAGTTTGATAGAGGTCTGAGTTATAGATCTATTAATTGTTATAGATCTGCTATATCGGCTGGCCACGTTCTTATTAATGGTAAGACAATCGGTAAGAATGTTATTGTCTGTAGAGTTATGAAGAGTATCCGTTTAAGGAGACCCCCTAAAGCCAAATATGAGACCCTTTGGGATGTCAGTTTGATTCTTAATCTCTTCAACAGTTGGCCTCCTAATTCCCTTCTGAACAGAAAAAATCTTTCCATTAAATTGGCTACCTTATTATGCCTAATTTCTTGCAGAAGAGCTTCTGATGTCAAAGCTCTTGAGATTTCAAGACGTTCTTACAATGTCTTTGGCGTCAAGTTCGATATTTTCAGAAGGACTAAAACTATGTCCGATTCTATATTTTACCCTCGTTTTGATCTTTGCCCTAAACTCTGTGTCGTTGAATGCATGAAGGAATATGATCAAAGGATGGCTCTCCTTCGCCCCCAGGGCGTTTCTCAATTGTTAATTTCTTTTGTTAAACCGCATAAAGCAATTTCCTCCACTTCTATTGCTAGATGGATTAAAATTGCCATGAGTCTTGCCGGCGTTGACTTACATAAATTTCAGGCTCACTCTTTAAGAGGCGCTATGGCCAGTAAGTCTCTTTGGTCCGGAGGTAAGTTAGAGGACATCCTAAAGGCTGCGGATTGGTCTAATGCAAGTACATTTGCTCGTCATTATTGTAAACCTATTGAGCATATGTCCAATGTTGTTTTAAGAAGCTACCAACATGCATAATGTAGCCTCCGTGTCTTGTTATGAAATTGCGATTCTCATATTTACATGTCTAGAGAATCTGGATTTCATTAAGGACACGGAGGCTGACATTATCCCTCCCTCCCACCCTCTGGTGGTGGTGAATGTTCTAATTGATATTACTGATTACTGTTTATAATATCTTTTCTATCGTAATGCTTCATTACGCTGCCTTGTTTATTACACCTGATTGTATTGTACTTTATTGTATTGCCTTTGCAATCTCCTTTGCCAGAACTTACTTCTGTTTTCCTTTACAGAAAATCCTTGACTCCTACTTCATTCATGATCTTCGTTGGATTGGATTCCGTTCCACCATCCAGTTTTTCATCCTTTCACTCTCCATCCCTGTTGGATCTGGACTTCGCAGTTCTTCATGAAAAGTTCTTTCTTTCTTGGACTATTCATTTAAAAGAGGCAGATTATTGCTGTCTCATGGGCTTTATGTGTTGCCATTGTTCTCTTTAGAGCTTAGTCTATTGTGATGTAGGCGGCTGCTTGGGGCTGCAAATAAAAGACTTTGCATAATGTCAGCCTCCGTGTCCTTAATGAAATCCAGATTCTCTAGACATGTAAATATGAGAATCGCAATTTGTCCTCGACTCCTCCCTCTCCATGGTAAAGCAGGTCAGCGCCGTCACCTCCTCCTGCTACAACACCCTCCGCACGCTCCGCAAGTGGATCCCAACTAAAACCAGAAGGACGGTAACACAGGCCCTTGTCAGCAGCAGGCTGGACTATGGCAACGCACTCTAAGCAGGAATCCCAGCCAAACACCTGCGCCGACTACAAGGCATACAAAACGCCTCCGCCCGACTGATCCTCAACGTCCCCCGCCGCAGCCACAGCACCCCCCACCTGAGAGACCTACACTGGCTCCTCATCGACAAGAGGATTACATTCAAGCTCCTCCCCCACAATGCTGGACCAGCCTACCTGAACAGCAGACTCAGCTTCTTCGCCACCGCCCGCCAACTCCGCTCTGCCAGCCTCACCCTCGCCTCTGTCCCCCACATCCAACAGTTGACCTCGTGCGGCAGATCCTTCTCCTACCTCGTTGCCAAGACCTGGAACACCCTCCCCACTCACCTTCGTCTGACCCAAGACCTACTCACCTTCAGAAGACTTCTCAAGACCTGGCTCTTCGAGCAGTAGTGGCCCCCCTCCCCCCCGCCTTGAAACCCTCACGGGTAAGTAGTGAGCTTTACAAATGCATTGATTGATTGATTGATTGATTGATTGATTGAGTCCATGGCTCTCTCTCGGTACCCTGATAGAGAAGCGGCGTTGAAGATACATTGGGGGTTTATGGAAGGGTTTCGGGTAGGCTATCAGGGTCCTTGGGAGCGTAGATGGGCGGAGAACCTGAGGTCTGTGAAGGAGTTACCGGGGGTGGCGGCGGCAAAATTGCAGAAGGAGGGAAGTCTTGGAAGGCAGGATCATGGGCCCGTTTAACACGTGGCCGGTGCCGGATCTCATTATCTCACCTTTGGGAGTGGTGCCTAAGAAGGAGCAAGGGGAGTTCAGGTTGATTCACCATCTGTCCTGGCTGGAGGGGAGTTCAGTGAATGATTTCATTGCGGAGGAGGACTCCAGGGTGTTGTATGCTTCGGTCGACGATGCCATCGGTCTGGTGCCGGTTTGTGGTCGGGTGGAAATGGCAAAATGTGACATCAAGTCTGCCTTTCGCCTCCTTCCCATTCCCCCAGCTGAATTTTCCTTGCTAGGGATGCAGTTTGAAGGGGCAAATTTTGTAGACAGGGTCTTGCCAATGAGTTGTGCGATTTCCTATGCGTTGTTCGAGACCTTCAGTTCCTTTCTACAGTGGGCCTTCATGGACAGGAGTGGGCATCGGCCGGTGTCACACTATCTTGATGATTTTTTGTTTGTGGGGAGGGGACAGACGGGGGAGTGTGGGGCGGCCCTGGGGCAGTTTCAGAGTTTGGCTCAAGATTTTGGATTTTGGAGTTCCTTTGGCGCCAGAGAAGACGGCCAGGTCCAGTTGCTGTTTGCCCTTTTTGTGTATTGAGCTTGATTCAGTAGCATGGTTGGCACGTCTGCCAGAGCAGAAGGTGGCGGAGATGCAGGCTTTTCTGTTTCAGGTGATTGGGGTACGGAAGATTGATATGAGGTCAATGCAGCGTCTCCTAGGACTGTTGAACTTTTGCATGCCGGGTGGTGAGGGCCGGGAGGACGTTTTGCAGGCGCCTCTGCATGGCCATGTTGGGAGCAGTACTCCCTCACCACAGAGTCAGAGTCACGCTGGGGGTCCAGTCAGATCTGCGCGCGTGGCTAAGTTTCTTGAAGGATTTTAATGGCATGTCCCTGGATAAGATGGTGTGGCAAGTGCAACTCTATTCAGACGCTGCAGGTGTGGCCGGATTTTAAATGTTCTGGGATGGGCGATGGTGCGCGGAACAGTGGCCGGCCCATTGGCTGGAGCAGGGCAGGAGCATTGCTTTTGTCGAATTCTTCCCCTTATTGGTGGCATTGAAGGTGTGGGGTCCTGAGTTTCAGAACAGGTCGATTCTATTTCATGTCGACAACAGGACGGTGGTGGATCTGGTTAACAATCAGAAGGCAAGGGACATGCGTGTGTTGCGCTTATTGCGAAGTTTTATGCTGCTATATTTGCGATTTAATGTGCTGTTTCACGTGCAACATGTCCTGGGTGCAAGCAATGACATTGCGAATACATTATCTTGTTCGCAGTGGCAGCATTTCAGGAGGCTGGCGACGGGAGCGCAAGCTTGCAAGACCAAGGTGCCAGAGGGTATCTGGGTCTGGGAGGAGTGAGAGTAGTGGGTTTGGTGGAAAAATCTATAGCGGATTCACGAAGCGCTCAGCAGGTTGGCGTGGTCTGAGTTTGGTGCCTTTTTAGGTTGGACCAGGGATGCATGGCGCATGCCCAGGCGTGACTGTGAGCAAGGCGTTGTTCGTTTTGTTTTGAATTGCATGGACAAGGAACTGTCACAGACGACAATCTCTGGGAAATTGGGAGGGATTTCCTTTTACAGCATGTTGTATTTAGGTTTAGATCCAGTTAGGAATGATTTGTTGAGCAGAATGCTGAAAGGTTGGGGGCGGGTGAGGGGGGAGGTTGGGGGGAGGCGCCGTGTGAGGCAATTACGTTTGAGTTGTTGCGGTGCCTGGTGGCGGAGTTGCCACATTGCTGTTATGATGGCCACGAAGTGGCTTTGTTCCGTTTGTGTATGATTTGGAGGTTTTTTGGGCGTTTAGGGTGTCTGAGTTGGTGGGGACAAGGGGGGGCACCTGGCAGGACGTTTTAGGATGTGCGTTTGGATGGTTCCCGTCTGGGTATTAGGTTGGGCCGTTCCAAGACGGACCAGATCGGACGGGGCAAGTGGGTATGGCTGGGAGAGAGTGGTTGTGCAGAGGTGTGCCCGGTGCGTGAGTGGAGAGTATTTTGTGGCAAGGTCCAGAGGACAGTTGGGGAAATATTTTGGCATGCCTCTCAGAAGCGTTTGACCTCCTTTCAGTTGTTGGCGGTGTTGAGGATGGCACTAAGGCGCATTGGCAGGGATCCAGCTCGGTATGGGACGCACTCGTTCTGGATAGGGGCGGCCACGACAGCAGTTAGATTAAGTTGGTCGTGGGATGAGATCAGGAGGATTGGTTGTTGAAGGTCTCGCTGCTGCGAACGCTACGTGCGCAAATGATGGGGGGACGTTTTGGGTAGGCAGGGCTGCTGCTGGTGCGCTCTGACTGCCTTAGCTGTGGTGCTAATCTCTTTTTTCTTTGTAGAATGCCTTCGGGGGCCGGGAGCCAAGATGGTTACCTGGATTGTTGGGCACTCCTTTGCTCACTGGGCCTCGAAATATGCAGACAGACAGGTGTATGGCCTTAGCCTGGGACTGCGGAGCAGCCATCATGAGGTCCATTGGTGAGGTAAGAGGGGAATGCAAAGGGGCGCTTTGTTGCCCTGGTTGACGAAGAAGGTGACTCAGCTGGGCTGCCCGGACATGATTGTTATCCACTGGGGGGAAAATGACTTGGTCAAGCAGTCGGGAGTGGCATTACTACATTTGATGCAACAGGACTTGGAGGCCATGAGGAGCAATCTGGCTGGCGCCTGCATTGTTTGGACTGAGTTTGTGCCACGACCTATCTGGAGGGCGGCACTGAAGCCTGCAGCCATTGAAAGGGCGAGGCGAAAGTTGAATAGGGCTATGAGACTTTTTTGTAGTGACCATGGGATCAAAGTGATTGCTCACATGGGGCTGCGGCTCGAGGAGCCCCTTCTTGTTCGTGACGATGGAGTGTACCTTTCGTATATGGGAAATGCATACTATTTGATGGAAATGCAGGATACTATCAGTTTGTTGTCGAACAAGTCTATCTGGTGCCGTCGGGAGTGAGGAAGAAAGGTGCACTAGTGTGGGGTGGGGCAGGCAACCGCCCTCTGGGGGTTTCCTGGTTGGCAGTACTAGGGAGGGGTGGGGAGTCCATGACGGGCATAATCACCCTTCCGGGGAGGGGGATACAGGTGCAGGATGGGGGTGTGGCAGGCAGGAGTGCGATGGCTGGAGATGCTGGAGGAGGCTGAAAGAGAAGTGTGGAAGTGAATGATATAAGTGAAGAGGTTGTGGTGTGAATTGGGTGTGAGTAATTGGAGTACGAGAGTGGATGATGGTTGGAAGACATGAGGTTGGGGATTGCTACCTGTTTATTCGTGTTATGTTAAATTTGGTTGTCAACCCCGTCCTAATAAATGGCCTTTTATGCTAAACTGACAGCGTGGAGTGGTTATTGCGCGCGGCTCTTTGTCGGCACTAGAAAAATTATTGCGTGTCACTTCGAAATGAGGCGTCAATAAATACAGTTACAGAATTACTTGGACATAAAACGTTCATCATAGATCCTCGAGATCCCGAAAGCGAAAAAGAATGTATTTCATGCTTCTGCAGAGATTCGACAGAATCTTTGGGAATGTGTCTATCAGGCCCGGTTACTTTAAAAAAAAAAAAACATTACCTTCAAGAAATGAGCCCAGACTGCAAGTCTCTGATCTAAAACTACTGTTTTTCACAGGCATTCCGTTCATTGGTTGGCCGTGTATTTATTGTTCATGTATTCATGTATACCGTTTTCTGCCCAAACATGAATTTACTGTCGCAAAATGTTAATGTGCATATTGTTTTAGTCCTTAAGAGTTTGATAAGATTGTCAGCTGGATTAAGAAGCAGAGCCGAAATGAGACTGCAGGGTTCACACGTGTTGCTGAAAAAGTTACATCCCTCTCATTAGCTCCAAATATTTTTTATGTTTCACACCACCTTGGCGTCAGAATGGAAGTGTGATGCGAAGCCATGGCTTGAAGTCAAGGGAACATATGGCAGACAGAAGAGTGAGTTCTGTGTCACAGTTGCAGTGTTGGAGGTGTTTGTGATTCGCCTCTCTTGGTGTCACTACTTTTAATTCGGTGCTGTTTGGCGACAAGCGGACAATCACAATGGCGTCAAAGGTGCCGACTTTCAGCTATTGAAACCCATCATATTTAATCTCCGGGGACCGGCAATCAGCAAGTAATTGGGGTCGGTGGGACAAAAGCAGGGGGCTTGAAGAAACACTGGATGTAGACCGTTCAGAGAAACGAAATCAAAACAGTAAGTACAAAACTAGTTTGCACTGCTTTGCTAGACAAAAAGAGAACAAAAGTTCTAGCATGATTCATTTTGAGTGTTTTGAAAGGCCTATTTGATTCCACAAATGTAGTAGACTTTTTTATACGTTCAACATTAGCATCTCCCACACATTGACACAAATCACGTTCTAGATTGAACAGATATTAACTAAAATATTGAAAACACGTTTGTTCTTTTTTCATTGTTGATCTATTCTTCCGGTTTTGTATTTGTTATGACATAACGCCTGATAAGAAATATTTGGATGTCTTTCATACAGTGGGTCCAAATCATCCAGGCGGTCACGTGTAGGTATGCCTCCTCTGGGGTGTAAGCAGGGCTGGTCTTTAGACCAACAGAGCCCTGGGTGAAACAAAAATTTGCGCACCCTCGTCTAAAGCAAAGCCCATATACATCACAACTTCATGATTCGGTGTACATAAGGCATCATCAGAGCAAACTCTTCTCATACTCCGATAAACCGCCTGCAACAGTGCAAACTCTGCTTCCCGCACAGTACGAGGAGCACAAACAGCGGTGCAAGGTGCAGAGATGCACACTCATTAAATATAGTACAGGAAGCAACATCGCTTCATTCAGGCATAGCAGCTACAGACCAAGATAATAATTATCCTGTGACACATGTAAGTAGTTCATTCTCTGGTCTGTGGATATTGCTCAGTTTAAGTTAAGTTTTTTAGTGTCAGAACTACAGGTACCAGCATGCACAGAGATCAGCAAACTGAACGCCATCGAATTGGGCAGAAGTAACAGTTGTTGCAGTGCTTAGGAACGGAGGCCCAGTATTAAGAAGTACTGCATAAAAACAAGTTATTAGACGATAATAGTGTGACCGGTAATAAAGCTAGTTTGAAAAATAATTGACTTGGTATACATCCATAAATGTAGAGAGCTTGCTTACCAAACGACGCCTTCCAGAGAGTGCATGCAGATGCTGAATTCAGCATTAGATAAACATTAATCTCAAACCAGGGCACAAGTCCTAAAAAAAGAAGTGGGGGGACTCTCCATGGTAGGCGTGGTCACAGGAAGTGACATCACGACAGGAAGTGATATCACAACAGTAAGTGACATCACAACAGTAAGTGACATCACAACAGGAAGTGACATTACATGTAAGGCAGATCTATCATTTGCATATAATACAAGATTTAACAATTGAAGCTGCTTGGTACTTAAGCCTGTGATTTAAGGTCCCTGCATGGAGGAATTAGCAGCCCAAATGTGGATGAAGTTTGGCGAAGGTGACATGAACACATTTTCAAAACGCTACAGGAAAGTTTGACTGCAAGATTTTGTATACATTACAGGTTCCCAGAGAGGCTGCTTCCCACACTCGACAATGACTATTACACACAGTAGGTCTCCATATTCACGTTATTCTATCGATGAGTGTTATATGTTATCTCCCCACCTATTGTAAACTAGCGACTCTGTATTAAATAGTTTTGTCCCAGCTGCCTCTCTCTAGCTGTGCCTAGATTTATTTATTTTATTTATAAAGTTTTATATAGCGCGAACTTGATCCCGAAGGATATCAGAACGCTTTACAATTTGCAGCAAAGGTAACAAATCAGAACATTAGTCTAACATTGGGAATCTAGGCTGAAGACAATGGAGCTGCCGGGGCATTAACTTGGGTCAATGCCTAAATTTTAGATATATTAACTGGCCATTGTATTTATTTTAGCAGATTTATTTATTTCTATTTATTTTAGGAAATGTATTTAGTTTTGGTATATTTTAGTTTGACTTATTTGCCTTCATTTACTTCAGTGCAACAAAATATAAACATTGCTTTACTTTGTATTAATACTGTTTATTTTTGTGATAGTTCCTAAAAAAAAGGGCCGATTATGACTCATGCATTGTAATGGTTGTTTCCCCCTTTACAGAGACTACTTACTATAAAATCGGGGTGGGCCTAGCTCATGATGTCATTTTGTGGGGACCCCTTGAAGAAAGCGGGCAGAACCTTTGCAAAACTTTGTGGCCCCCTATCCAGTAGTGCAATTATCCAAACACTGACAGGATTGAGCCTAAATTAAAAATATACTGACATACGTAATGCCAAGTCAGACGTCATCATGGAGTCATGTTTAAATGAACAATCCAGCGCCATCCTACACCTCCCCATTCCACAAAAATATACAATTCAGACCAACAACACAAACTAGAAGGGGGCGTTGCTGTCATCATTAAACATTCCATGTGGAAACAGCGACACACGGAAGAACACACAAGGGTACACCATCATACTACTTACATTTTGTAGCCTGGTGTCAATTGTTCAATGCAGGGCTTAATTTGTGCCAGTGCTTAGCGCCGGCACTTAATTGGCAGGGCTGGGTCTAGTGGGACTCTGATTCTACACGCACGAGGCGCACAGTGCATGTAAAATGTTTTAATTTAACTTACAGCACACTTGCTAGTACTAATACTTAATTAACTCCTCAAGTCTCGTGCAGCCGCATCACATTGTGTTTAGTTTTTCACATCTCAGTTTACCCTTAATTGTTCACGATCACTTGAATAATGAAATATTCTGAGTGGGAGAGCTCTTTGGCAGCACTCTGCCAGGTTTCTCTCTCGTCACTCTCATGCTGCTGTGTTAAAGAGCCTCGGTTCTACCGCACAAAGAATTAGGGTGACCAACTGGCATTGGTGCAAATTCAGGACAGTGAGTGTAAAAATTCAGGACAAAGGGTCAAAATTCAGGACACAAATTCTGGACAGGAGGTCAAAATTCAGGACAAAACTTCAGGACAATAGGTACGTTTTACAGACACATCAGAGGTCGCGCAATAGTATATAAGTAAGCCCAGCCATTTCCAAAAGTATTCAACCATTTGCAAACCTATCCATCATGTATCCTTCCATCTATCATTTCACTCATCCATCCCCTCATCCATCCTTTCACTCATCCTCCATTATCCATCCATCCATCCACCCTTTCACCCTATCCATCTGTGAACTTATCCATCCACTCTTCATCCCATCCATCCATTCACTCATCCATTCAGCCATTTACCCTTTCACCAATCCAGCCATCCTTTCACTTACTAATCCTTCCACCCATCCACTCTTTTAGTCATCCATCCATCCTCCCTTTCTCTCTCCATCGACCCTTTCACTTAGCCTTCCTTCCATCCATCCATCCACCCACCCATCCATCCATCTACTCATCCACTCATGAGTCCATCCATTGCCCCTATCACTCATCCATCTATCATTTCACTCCTTCACACATCTATTCATCCTTTTGTCCATCTACCCTCCCTTTCGCTCACTCATCCATACTTACACCCACCCTTTCACTCATATGTCCATTCATTCACCCTTGCACTTATCAATCCATCCATCATTTCACTCATCCACCTACCCCCCATCATCCACCCACCATCCACCCACCCATCCATCCTTTCACCCACCCACCATCCAATCCACTGATCCATCCTTTCACCCATCCACCATCCACCCACCCACTCATCCATCCATCCTTTCACCCACCCACTCATCATCCATCCATCCTTTCACCCACCCACTCATCATCCATCCATCCATCCTTCCCCTCATCATCCATCCATCCATCCATCCTTCCCCTCATCATCCATCCTTTCCCGTCATCCATCCATCCTTCCCCTCATCCATCCTTCCTTTCATCCATCCTTCCCCTCACCCATCCATCCATCCAATCCATTTATCCTGCCCTTCATCCATCCATCCTTCCCCTTACCCATCCATCCATCCCATCCATTTATCCTGCCCTTCATCCATCCATCCTTCCCCTTACCCATCCATCCATCCCATCCATTTATCCTGCCCCTCGTCCATCCATCCTTCCCCTCCATCCATCCATCCATCCTTCTCCTCATCCATCATCCTTCCCCTCACCCATACATCCATCCCATCCATTTATCCTGCCCCTCATCCATCCATCCTTCATCCTTCCCCTCATCCATCCTTCCTTTCATCCATCCTTCCCCTTACCCATCCATCCATCCATCCCATCCATTTATCCTGCCCTTCATCCATCCATCCTTCCCCTCCATCCTTCCCCTCATCCATTTATCCTTCCCCTCATCCATCCTTCCCCTCCATCCCTCATCCATCTTTCCCCTCATCAATCATCCAGCTACCCTTCCACCCATACATCCAGCTATTTACATTTTCTCTCCATCCTTCCCCTCACTCATCAATCCATCTATCCTCTCTCATTATCCATTTATTCAATCTTTCATTCATCCATTCACCCTTTCACTAATTCATCCAGCCATCCACCCATCCCTTCACCTACTCACTCGCCCACCTTTCCATATTAATTTTGAGCTGAGCCCTTTTGAGAATAGGCCCATCAAGAACTTCACCCTCGCTGCAGGAGCCATTCCAGGACTGGGACAGAAGCCACCCAGGGCGGAGACAGGATCCACCACAGGGGGGACAAGAGCCATCACAGGCGGGGGTGGACTGGAGCCACAACATGGGGGGACAGGAGCAGGAGTCATCACAGGAGAGGGAACGTGATCCACCAGGGTGGGCACAGGGGTGGGCATGCAGTATTCTAGTATCATCTTGGGCTTCTCGCCCCCTCCTGCACAAGACAACGAGAAGACAGGCTCTCTGTCCAAAATGCCATCCCCCACTGTGATATACAGTACTTACAGGAGATACTCCGAGAGAACTGATTGAACTGATTGTCCTCCATACTTTGTTAATCAGTGTGGGTGTGATTGTGCCATTTCTTTATTGTATTACATTATGCATGTTTGAAGAACCGAGGTTTGCTTACAAATTAGTGACAGTAATTAAGCTCGGTGAAGAGAAGCAGGTGCTGCCTCGGTGTAATCAGGGGTGTAATCTGGCCGAGTCTAGGATGTTTGGGGCCCTGGGTAGAAATGGAATGTGTGAGCCCCCCTCTAAATAGCAGATACAAGACGCATTCAGGGTTGTTTGCGTGTGAATGGATGCCTCCTGCTCCTGAACCTGCAGCCCCTCCCTCTCAGTCACCTTCAAGCACCTTTTAACAGCTCATCAAGGGCTGGAGGTGTGAGGGTTTGCCATCCCGCTGTGCCTCTACGGTGCTGCTGGGGGTCTGAGCTTTCATACAGCATCGGGGTCAAGAAGGGAGGTGGGTGTAAGCTGTGCCCGGTTAAAATCACGGACAAATGGCAGGGGCGTGGTGACCACCGGCGTGCTTGGTAACCTCCGGATTCAGCCAGCCACTCGCCCACCCGGAAATGCTTTATTTACTTTGTGCGCGCGGCGCTCCCGTTTTTTAATGGTGGACGCGGTTTTGATTTAGCAGGGTGGACAGCGTCCACCCTGAAAAACCCTCGGAAATAAGTGGGGGGATGCCGTCCACCCGCGTGGTACCCCGACTCGTGTCCTGTTAATGCTGCTTATCTTGGCGAGTACCACTGAAAGTTATCAGAGCGAGAGGTACCTCAAACAACCCAAACTGTACATTTCAGACGCAGAACGACAGCAACAGCAACAGCACAAATTGTGCCCACTGATACTCAACACGTTACTCACACTTCCAGCACGTGTTCTTAAGTTAATGGTACACAAATTCGCGATGACAAGAGCCCTCCTACTGAACTATATAAATTGATGCCAGGATCATATAGGATCATAAAGCAACATTAAGAAAATGATACACTGGGTCGCAGGAAGAAGATAAGAATTAGGAGTCCACTTCTAGTCAAAACAGTCAGTTTGACAAGAACCTTTTGGCTTGCAGACTACAAAAAGCCTGCAACAATAAATGTGATACTTGTTCAGTTATCTGCCCCCTTTTTGAGGTCCAGTCACCGGGTGCAATGCAGGCCACCGCGTTCCCCTGCGGGGTGGGGGAGTGCAGCCTCCAGGGCCCCCCTAATCAGCCGAAGCCAAATGACTATCTTTAAGATATAGGAGACTCAGGGGCCCCTCATCACATTCTGCCAGGGAGGAGGGGAGTGTCACCATTTTATGTAACACCAGTGGGTCCAGCTCGAGCCACACAGCTACCTTTTAGTCCCCTCGGACAGAGGCTAATGGAGTTTTGTGAAGAAATTGACAAAAGCGCCCCTGCCACAACAGACAGAGGAAAGCATTAGGGGCCTCATATGATTCTTTTTGTGTAGGAAGGTTTCTCTTCCTGCACAAAAATAATCATTCTTGAACTGCAGGCACCCTTGCACCATGGTGCAAAGGTGCCTGTGTTGGTGCACGGCAGCCCATTGTGCACCAGCACAGTGGAAAACGACACAAATACGCAGCATCTGATAGATACAGCACATTCCTGCCCTTTTCTTTTGCCATAGGGCTTATTTTATGGACTTTCCTACTCATATGATACTTCCAGTCCTGAAAGGTTAAAAGAGGATTCTGGATCACCGTCTCCTAGGATGGTGCACAAGTATTTTTAAATACGCATCAGCATAGAGGCTCCGTGGTCTGGTGTTGAATTGATAACTATCAGATCTATAAGTGAACCCTATACATAGCATTTCAATAAACATTATTTGCTATGGGGCTCCACAGTCTATAACCCAGTATCAGAATGCTCCCAGTGTCGGATCTTGTCAAACAAGAAAAGTCCGCGTGGTGAGGCTCAAGCGGTGTCCCACAGGCCAGCACCATAAAAACAGCAGCTGGCTGAACCAACCAAATAATGTGCTCTTCATGTAATGTATGTGTCTTGTAAAGCGCACTGCTGCCCTGAGGCGTCCTGGCGCTGTAGACCGCTGGGGAACCCGTCCTGGCTATCCCTGTGAGATGTTCCCTACTGGGTATCTCCAAGGTGAAACCAGGCATCCCCGGCGAATATGGGGGCCCATTGTAGAAATGAGACAAGCTAATGCCCAGAGTTGCCGAGTGTGATCCCTGGTTAGAGTAGGCACCAAGGCGAGAATTATCGAGTCCGCTGACCCTGGTCCACGACCCTGCCGTGTTGGGAATTGAACCCTGGTCCCAGGCCGTTCTCTGCTTCCGGGTCTGCCGCCTCTAACCAGTGAGCCACACCACTTCACCTTCATCCAGGCGGACACCACCAAAGAGGGAAAGGACACAGAATGGACCTCACTGAGATGCTGTAAAAGTGAACTGTAGCACCTGTTTGATGTGATTAACTTTTGCCCCACAGGTTCCTCTCCTCAAACGGATGTATGACATTACAACGCATGCTTTTACCACGCATGCCTTTACAATGCAGTTTTTACAATGCATGCTGTTACAACGCATAGCGCTTAGGGGTGCTGGATAGTGAATAGTTTAATTTACTATTCCAACTCCAGTCCCCGTGGAAAGTAGGGAAGGTGTTGGATAGTAAATTAAATCTATTCCCTATCCTAGAGCGCCCCCAGCGCAATGCATTGTAATGACATGCGTTGTAATAGTTGCGTTGTAAAGGCACTGCGTGGTAAAAGTTGCGTTGTAAAGGATGTTTCCCCCTCAAACAATTTATTCTGATGTCAATTTTGGGAACGTGTTGGATAAAGACTGTTGTCTAAAGATTTTGGCACCCATCTATGCTAAAGACACCCTGGGTGGCTGCCCAGCTCGCCTCTGCTTTGGGCCGACCCTGGGTGTAAGTTTCCAAATAAATGTATTCACTAAGAATATCCTTAGTTATTTTTAGAACAGATGTACACTAATTCATCCCCGTCAGCTAATAAAGTTCAGGGGAAATAGAATGAGTATGATTTACCAAGCACAAACAGCGAACCTGCACAGGTACTAAAGAGACAACAACATTGGACTAAAAGAACTGAAGAAAAGGATGAAAAAATCTAAAAAGTTGACTGAAATACTAGAGGGCTAATCACGAGTCGAGCGGTCCACAGCCTGCCAGACTTGCAAGGGCGGAGCGACGGTCTTCCGACTGCCCTATTACAACTAGGGGAGTCAGGCCGCCCTGGGACTACCACAACCACCAGGGATCAGAGATCCTTGGCAGTGACCCAGTGGTCTTGAGGTAGTATTAGATCTGGGGATCTCTAGTTGGCAGAGGTAGGTACCAATGTCAAAATAGGGACCCTTGCTTCTAGTTAGGGTAAGGGGGATACACTCTTTAGATAACCCCTGCTGACCCCCTTGGTAGCTTGGCATGAGCAGACAGGCTTATCAAAGGCAATGTGTAAAGTATTTGTACCAACACTCACAGTAACACAGTGAAAACACCACAAATGTACTCCACACCAGTTTAGAAAATAAAGTTATTTAATCTAAACTACACAAGACCAAAACAACCAAAATCCAACATACACAGTTCAAGAATATGATTTTCAAAGAGTTCTAGAGTTTGCGTTAAAATAATCCACAGTTGCCTCACGTTTAGCCAAAAGTACCTTTAGATGCGACAAAAAGTTCCAAATGGAAGCTGCAGCGTTGAAAAACAAGCGATGTGTCACTCCTGAGACCCTGGGGAAGCGATGCGACAGTCCCGCTGGACGCAGTGGGCGTGTTGCGATGAATCCGGTCTGTATGGGGAGGGATGCGATACCTTGTATGGATTCCGGTGAGCAGGTTCCGTAGGAAGCACCTCGCAAAGGCACGATGCGATGATCTTCAGGACGGCGACGATCTCAGGTGCGGCGGCGATGCGCGGCACAGCGCTGATCTTCTCCTCTCGTGGCCTGTCGATGCGATGGCTCTGCGACGATGTTAGCAGCGACGTGATGCGGTCGGCAAGCAAGCGGTGCGGCGATCTCACCCAGCAATGACAGGCTCTGCGACGGTACTCGCAGCGACAGGAATCTTCCCGCACCGGGCCGATGAGTTCCGCAAGCGAAGGATGCATCAGCTCTTGCAGCGGCAACCGCCGCTGCGACAATCTCGATCTTTGCGGTGAGTGGAACTTCCTCACACTGTCGGGGATGCGCTCGGCAAGCAAGCAATGCGTGAAAATTTGCAGATTGTCTTAGTTTCTCCTTATCCAGCTTCCCAAACAGCAGGTCACAACGTCAAGAGGCCCCTCAGTCGGATTTAGCACTCTAGGAAGGGCAGAACTCGCTCAGCAGAGTTCAGGGGGGAAGCTGGGGGTGAAGTCCTTTTGTTCCTGGGACTTCTTAACAGGAGGCCAGCTCTCTTCAGGCCCTTGGAGATCTCTTCAAGCAAGGGGACTAAGCACAAACAAATTCCTTCCCCTCTCCTTGGCAGCAAAGCAACTGCAGGTCAGCCCACAAACACACAGCAGGACAGTCCTTCCTCTTCAGTCTTCCAGCTTTCTTCTTGGCAGAGGTTCCTTCTTGATTCCAGGATGATCTAATTTTCTGTAGTCTGGGTAGACCTTCTCATACCAGTCTTTCCTTTGTCCTCTAGAGGCAGAGATGCCTTGGTTTGGTCAGAACCAGTTCAGGTCAGTTCCTGAGCACTTTGTTTTTCTGTCTTCTCCGCTCCTTTCAGAGAGAGGGGCAGGGTCGTCAGCTGCCCAGCAGGAGGTGGAGCCAGCATTGTGGAAGGCAGGCACAGCCCTATTCAGGCCCAGGTGCTATCCCCTTCCACCACTCAAGATGCAGACATTCAGGCTAGGGCTGACTCACTCAATTCACAAACAGGGCAAGGCACACAGAAAGGTTAGACAAGAGAACGTCACTTTCTAAAAGTGCTGTTCTCAAACACAGGATTTAAAAAACATCCTTCCTAAAAGATGTGTTATTAAATTCTGAGTTCAGGGATACCAAACTTTAAGTTTCTATCTTGCTCCTATGGGAAGATATGCAGGTAAGCATTATAGTCAGCAATCCCCATTATAGCCTATGGGCAAGATAGCCCTCTCAATAGTGAAAAACGAAAATGGCTGTAATTTACTACCAGAGCATGTCACACACACCAGTACATGCTCTACCTTTCATGTGCACTGCACCCTGCCCAGGAGGGTACCTAGGGCCTTTTATAGGGGTGTCCAATGTGTACAGAAAGGGAAGGGTTAGGCGTTGCCAGTGTGGACGCTGGCCAGGGTAGCATGGCAGTCAGCAACTGCCCACAGGCATTGTGGTGGCAGGCGTGAGACACCACTTTAGGGCTACTCATGTGGGTGACACAATCAGTGCTGCAGGCTAACTAGTAGTATTTGAATCTCCAGTCCTGGCACACTCAGTGCACTTTCTAGGGACTTCTTGGTAATACAAATATGCCAATCATGGATAACCAATCACAATAACAATTTACTCAGGGAGCACTTGCACTTTGACACTGATCAGCAGTGGCAAAGTGCCCAAAGCATCTAAACCAGCAAAATCGAAATCCAGCAAGGTGTCAAAAATACAGGAGGTTGAAGCAAAAAGACAAGGGAAACCATGCCAAAGATGTCAGGTCTAACAGTAGCAATATGCTTGATGGGACCGCCCAGGTCCCGCCAAGTATATTATGAGTTTCCTCTGTGCCACAGCTTTCATGGTGGTTCCACCACCATGAAAATCGTGGCTGAAATGAAACCAAGAGGGCCCTACAGGGCCCCCTATTGCCTTTGTCCCTGAGGCTGTATGCAGGGGGAACATGTTGTGCCCCCTGTGCGCATGCACCACAGTACCTGCACGGCATGGACTGCAGTAGTCCATGCCATGCATGTACTGATTTTGTTGTTCCCATTGCAGCGCCTATGCCATAGGCACCACTGTGGGAATGCCAAAGAACCGCCTGCCAGACCAGGAGAAATCTCCTAATGTGGCAAATGGCTTAACCACGGGGTTGGCAGTGCAAGAGCAGGTGGTTCCGTTACTGCACCACCTAACTCATAATCAGGCCCTAAGTATTAATCAGCTTTGTAGATTTGGAGTGAACTTCTTTATTGATCTGTTCAGGAAACAGGTTCAAATAATTTGCTGATGGAACAGAGAATGCAGTAGCGGCTCCTGGTGGGATTGCTGCTGGGTGGTGACGTGGGGTGGGGGAGGGGCAGGGTGAGGGGTAGTAAACACCGGAATACGGATGAATGCAGGTAAGTAGACAATTAAATCAATAAAATGAATTCAGTAGTGCGTGCTGCATCGCCAAATGCGATGCAGCACGCAACAACATTTGTTTTATTGATTCAATTGTCTACTTACCTGCATTCATCCGTATTCTGGTGTTTACTACCCCCCACCCTGCATCTCCCCTGCCCCACATCACTGCCAGCAAACACATTTTCCAAGATACAGAGCTATTTTCTAGAAGCAATGTTTCGGATCGTAGAATACAGGTGGGAGTTATTAAAATAAAAGGCTATGGACAAAAAAAAACATGATCCTTGAAATGTATGGTAAGCCATGCAAAGACATTGAATATGACAAGTTTTCTGATATGGAGACAATGAAGCTTAAAGAGATGGGTGAAACTCTAACTTTACTGTTGCAGCCTAAAATAAGCCAGCACCATGTTATAAAAGTCCTGGTGTCTCAATAATAGATACTTAGGTAGCGCTACACACAGGGAATGCTAACCAGTGCGAACGTGCTTGTGCTCTCGCCTTTAAAGATGCCTTACACACAATTAACACATTTAGGGCCCGATGTAGGTGACCTAAATACCAGTCGGTAACAGTGAAATTGGGTGAATTTAACCCTTTCCGACCGGTATTTAGGCATTCGTGATGTAGGGAAGGATTCGGTAATAAGGAATCAGTAAATACCGATTCCTTAATACCGATTCCTTTTTGGCCTTGCATTTAAAGAATCGGTAATACAGATTCCTTGAATGTAATGTAGAAAGCACATAAAAGAGTGCTTTTGGGCCTTAAGGAATCTGTAATTACCACCAACTTCAACTTGGTGGTAATTACTGAATTCCTTTAAAAAAGCACTTTCTTGCTTTT
Source organism: Lissotriton helveticus (assembly GCF_964261635.1). Taxonomy (NCBI): domain Eukaryota; kingdom Metazoa; phylum Chordata; class Amphibia; order Caudata; family Salamandridae; genus Lissotriton; species Lissotriton helveticus. Next base: position 772,906,485 of record NC_136068.1, read on the forward strand.
TTTGAATGGCCATGTGGCACACATGCATGCCCTTAGGGAATGAATGTGTGCCACATGTGCACACATGCACATTTCAGGGTTGCAATAGGGTGTCCTTTGGACACCCTGGCACCCTTGAAATACCTCCCGGTATTACCGATTTGGTAATACCGAATGTCTTCACATTCATTCCTATGGGCCTCCAAGCCCATAGGAATGAATGGGTAGGTATTCGTTATTACCGAATCTCAATTACCGATTCGGTAATAACGAATATTAAGGATTCGGTATTCTTTACCGAATTCTTACCTACATCTGAAATACCGACTTATATATACCGAATCGCTAAAATTCGGTATTTAGAATTCAGTATTTCACTATTACCTACATCGGGGCCTTAATTTGTAAGTCCCTAGTAAAGTGGTACTACAGGTACCCAGGACCTATAACTTAAATGCCACTACTGGGCGTGCAGCACTGTTTGTGCCACCCAGTTAAGCAGCCCTTTAAACATGTTTGAGACCTGCCATTGCAACCTGTATGCACAGTTTAAACTACCATTTTAACTTCACAAAATAAATCCTATTAATACACGTAAGTCACCCCTACAGTTGGGCCTAAACAGCCCATAGGCCAGGTACAGTGTATTAAAAAAGTTGGGCATGTACTTTTAACTTTTACATGTCCTGGTAGTGAAAATGTCTTACATTTATTTTTCACTACTGTAAGACCTAACTTTCTCATAGGATAATATTGGGTTAACTTATTATGCTTAATAGGTGATAACTTTCAATAGGGAGCAGGTGGGAAGTTTGAGTTTGGTGTCTAAAGAAGTGTAATGTAACACCCACTTTAAGTCAGATTTTGAGTCACAACACTGAAAATGCATTTTCTTGTTTTAACCATTTGGTGCCTGCAGTCTGTTTCCTGGGTACATGTTTAGGTGTTACTGGCAGTGGGTCTTTGTGTACTGCTCCCAGACATTGACACAAAGGATCACAGGTGTTGGCAGGAAGGGCCTTCTCTCAATTGATAAAAGGGAGAAGCTGTAAACTACCATACATGCATATTGAAAGAGCGCGCAGGTCTCCCGACTATAATTTTACCATACACGTATCGGGCCCATATAATTTCCAATTTACCATATTCATAAATCAGGCGACCTTGCACTCTACTACCAGTAATCCTTGTTCCTTCCTATTTTATTTCCAGTGTACCCGACTTACCAATCCACCATTTCGGGTACCTATGACCACAATGGATCAGGGAGCTAGCTGTAAAAGAAAGGCAGATACCAAAGGTACTTTGGGCCTCATTTATGAAGGCCTTGCGCCACCGGTGCGTCACTTTTTCCCATGTTAAAAGTGACGCATCGGCGGCGCAAGTCCTTCATAAATAAGGCCCTTTGTCTATATTTTCACTCAGATAATAACCAGAGACACGGGAAGTTTTAAAACCTTTATCTAAACTTCATCAGATTCCGAAAACATAAGATTTACAGTGAGTAAGCAATCAATAACCAAGATTACAAAGAGCACGTATCCATAAAGGAAGTATATGAGACCAACCATTTATGAGTCTAAAGGAAGGTAAGAACAGGGAACATACTAGTAAGAATTTTCAGGTTTAGACTAGGCGTGGAGCAGCTAAAGGACGAGGAAAATAAGGAACATACTAGAATATATATCCTTCAAAGGTGGACATGGTACGAGAGTTTTTATCAGTCTATAGAGACTCGAAAGATAACATGTGACTATTAGGAAGGGTAGAAGTGGCACACACACACTACTATTTCAATGCAGATTTATTATAATTTGCTAAAGGAGGGTAAAGAAAAGGAACATCTATATATCATGAACTGAAAACAAGAATGTACTTAAAGGATGGGTAAGAAATGGAACATGTTAGAATAACAACGATAATGTAGGACCTGTTCATTTAGTGGTGCATGAAGCATGGAAAATCAATTATGCAAGAGTATGACTTTGTTAAAGCAAAGAAAGGAAAAAATAGAAGATGCAGAATAGATTTCTCAGCTCTATATTTACCTAGTATGGTGTGAAGACCAACCCTGACCTCGGGTCAGTTAAGGACGGGAAGAAACCCCAAGGACAGACAGTCGCCAGTAGGCCAGCAGGTGCAGAATGGACACCCCAGGGCAGGACAGGGAAACCAAGTTAGGATCAGGACAGGACCACCAAGGTAAGACCAGCACCCGCAGTTCGGAAGCAACGCCTGCGCTCCACCCTCTCTGCAGCTATCAGTTAGAACCCCGATTGGGTTATTGAATTCCCCAGCAAAGTGCTCCGCCAGCACTTAAGGTCAAAACCCCGCTTGGGTCTCTGGAAATTACGGACAGAGTGCTCCGCAGCAGTCTGTATCAGTCACCTATTGAGTGCGTTGGGTCAGTGACAGGTCAGCTATTCAGACAAGTCGGACAATTTTTCCAGCTAAACCTAGGCTAGTTATACTGTTTTTGGGTCAGTGTACCACCCCCCAAATGTTGCAAGTGTAAGAATCCCCAATTTTGATTGGTCCACAAGTAGGCCAGGTCAACACACCAACCACATTTCCCTTCTACAAGACTTAATTAGCATATTCTGGGACCGCCTATTGAATTTGGGGTTCCCATGACATAAATCTTAACGTTACAATAGTGCATCTATGAATTATGATACATTTAGAACAGTTCAGCTTTTTCTGCTAGGCGAAGGTGCATCTTCCCAGGCACATCTTGGCTGGGACCTTGGCTTGGCAGGGTTTCAATGCCACTGGCAGAAGACTGTCATGCGCAGAAAGGCTGTTCAATATGGAGTATTTTCATCCCGCATGCTCACGGATTTTCAATACATGTAAAGTAAGCGAAAACAATTTAGAACATAGAAAATAAATGATTACACTGTATACCAGGAATCCCTATATGACTCCCCTTATTTTATATTAACTATAGCATTATTATTAATGCGATACGAACAGAAAGCAGAAAGCGGCAAGACAAGCTTCGGCATGTGGGAACACAAAGCGGCCATCTTAAGTCAAGTGCGCAAGCGCGAAAAATTCCCACCAGAACTGCCAGTACGTCACGTCACGTGATTGTGACCGACGCATGCGCAGAAGAAATTCCCGCCAAGCAGCGGCCATTTTTAGAGGCAAGCTTTGTTAAGGTTAATAAACACATAGGCAAGCATCACTCGGATACCCAAAATGTCAGAATAAAAGGGAAATTAGTAAGACAAACAAGTTGATTTAGTTCATTATGGTTATTCGAGGTTCATGAGTACAAGCAAGCCGCTTTACGTGCGAATTCTTGCTCCATCATATATATATATATATATAATATATAATATATAATTATTATATATTATATATTTTTTATTGTTATATATATATATATATATTTTTTATAAATATATATATATATATACAAAAAAATATATATATATTTATATACATATATGTGTTACTGGCAGTGGGTCTTTGTGTACTGCTCCCAGACATTGACACAAAGGAGCACAGGTGTTGGCAGGAAGGTCCATCTCTCAATTGATAAAAGGGAGAAGCTGTAAACTACCATACATGCATATCACAAAGGCTCTACCTGAGCACAGTCACACACTGTATGACACTAGTCTATTGTGGCCCCAGGCAAGCTAGGTCCAGGGCAGGGAATCAGTAAAGTTCAAACACCTCTTGGTGTGGAACTCTCCAGAATCCTCCACCACTTCAAAGTGGGCACCAGGTATACATATTGGACCCTCAGACCCAGCTCTCTGGATCTGAGGAAGACTCAGAAGGACTACTGTTGTTCTTTGCAAGAAGGGCTGCTACTCTATTGCTCTGCTGCCTTTCTGCCCCTCTACCCTGCTGCCTGCGTGAAAGGACTGGACCTGCATTTTGATCCCAGGAACACCAAAGTGAATCCAAGGGCTGGCTAACTGGCCTTCTGATTAGAGTCTCAGGGACAGAAAAGACTTCAACCACCTTGAACACCTCACCTGAACTAAGTTGTGAGTCCTACACCCAAGTGGTATCATCCCAGTCCTGGACCCTTGCAAGTGGGCCTGAAGGGTTTCTGCCAGCACTGCTGTGGTCCTGTAATCACTACTGATGCTGCGTGATGCATCAAGGCCAAGTGGCAGTCATCATTGAGCAGTTATAGTTAGGGTAACATTTACGTAAGAATTCTAATAACTTTAGCATCATTTGACAAATCTTCATGAAACTTTCCCAAAACGAGTGCACTCCCTCAGTTCCTCCCTGGGAAGTTATGTTGTTGTGTCATGCTATGTTAGAGATTTGTAATTCGCCTGGTTACTGCAGTACAGAGTGTCCCATTGCTGCATTCCAACTGAAAGCCGGGTGAGAGCGCCAACTATATGCTGACTAGTGACCTAAGGAATGTCTACAGAACCCGGTTTTCAGATTTTTCCAGAATAGAACTTCAGAGGGTTCCAGTACAAGATATATAGAGAGCAAATTCCAGAGTTTGGCAGGCAAGAAACTGAAGGGACTGCCACCTAGGCGTACTCTACGGGTTTTAGGGATTACTGTCCGAACAGTCCCTGAAGATCTCAACCGTTGCCTTGGAAGATATGTTTTATTCAGAGGAAAGAGATAGTGAGGTCTTTTCTGACTGAGGTTTATATGAACAAAGCGTAGAGCTTTGAAATAAATTCTATCCTCAACAGGAAGCCAATGAATTTTAGCAAGAGCTGTGCCAATAGACAAGCATATAGGAATGTTCAGGAGCAGACTTGCCACAGCATTTTGCACCTCTGGAGCATTTTCAACCTGCCCTTGGAGGCCCCTAAGTAGAGCACACTGCAGTAATCAATGTGTGATACCACAAATACGTGGGTTACAGTTTGTTTTAGCAGAATCAGGCACAAGCCCATATATTTTTCATAGCACCTTTAGTTTTCCAAAGCAGGAACCAGCAAAAGCGGAAATCTGGTCATCAAAAGATAAGGTGGTCTCAAAGCAGATGCCAAGGTTTTTCACCTTTTCTTTAGGAGTGGGCATAGGGCCTAATTCATTCAGCTACCAGGCAGTAGACCACAAAGCAGGTTGTTTTCCTACCACAGAAATTTAAGTTCTGCTTGCATTTAGTCAAAGGCAGCTGAAATCCATCCATTTGGCCGGATCCCCGAGACATGCTCTAAATTATTCGGTGACTTTACCATTGTCCTGTGCTAAAGTTATAATCAATTGGGTGTCATCATCGCAGGACTTAAAAAAGGTCTGACTCGAGGCAGAGTCCTGTGGCACTCCCTGCTGCAGAGGTAGTATCTCGGAGGTGTAGGGCGGCTGAAAAACCTGGAAGGTTCCACCTTGGAGAAGGCCCACAATTCAATCCAGTACACAGCGCCACACTAAGCATCCAAAGCTGTTCTAATAGCAGACCGTGGGACACAGTATCAAAAGCTGCACTTTAGCAGAGCATGACTAAGGCAGCTGTAGTGCCCTCATCAGCAAGGAGGCACAATGACTCAGAGGTAAATAAAAGGGCAGATTCTATGCTGAAAAGCAGTCTGAAACCAGACTGGGACTTATGTAATAGTTCCCTCTCTTCCACAAAATTCATCCACTGCTGTCTGACATAATTTTCAGCAACCTTAGTGAAGAAAGGTAACAGAAATATTGGTCTTAGGTTCTCTGGTTTGGAGAGATCAAGTGAGGGTTTTTTAAGAGGGGAAATGCCATGCCATGTTTACAATTGGATGGTATGCCTGCAATGGCGTAGGACAGATTTAGTAGATTACAGAGCAGGGGGCAATGGCCCCCACAACCCGTACAAGTATAGAGAGGGAAGCTGGGTCAAGTGAAGATCCAGATTTCACTTTAAAAAGTAAAATGTGAGTCTCAGCCATTGATATCATTTTTAAGCTAAGAAAACTTCCAGAAGAAGTATATGGTAGTTGCCCAAATATGGGTAACTGAAAGTTTCAGGGTGATCCATCAAGCAGGGGCAGAGAAAAGAGGGAGTCCCAAAAATGTGTTTCCCCCATGCAAAGCGTGCTTTTTGTGATTTGGTATACATCAGTTCAGTATTTTTTGACAAATTAAGATGCAAATTCTTTTAGCTATCACTTTGTTAAGGCTCTGTGGTGCCTATACATCTAAAGATATGATCTGATTGTTTGCCACCCCATCAACAAAGATGTGCCAGCCCCCATGTTAAAACTCGAGGACTCAGTCACCTGTCCTGAAAAAAAGTAAAGAAAAAAAAACAAATAAGGTTCAGAGGATAGGGTTGGAATACCTGCCCCTCTAGGTCTGCTGAGGGAGGTTCCAGAGGCAATTTCTTTTTTTTGTTTTAGCTGTGCCACAGATCCACTCCAGGATGGGGCAGAGCCTGGGTTGGCAAGCCCTTTTTTTACACCCTTAGACTCCATCTCCCATGGCCGTTCTTCTAATAATGAGGGGAAAGTGCAATACCCCCCTCTCTGAGCCTTTCTTAGGCCCTGGGAACTCAATCTCCCAGGACCAAACTACTTTTTTAGGGTAGAGGGTGTGCCACCTCCCTCCCTGAGGTACACTACGTGCCCAGGAGACTCAATCCCCTGGGCCATGTTTCTTTATTTTAGGGAGGGGGCATGCACCCCATCCCCCAGCCGCAGTACAGCTCCAGGGACCCCTTCACCTGGGGCTGTAAGTAGGGGTCCCGCCTTGGTGGATGGAAGCAAACATTATTATTTTTCCTGTGATTAGACTAGCTGCAACATGAAAAGAAAAGGTGTAATTGCCATTACAGGACTCGGTGACTTGCCCCCATATTGAAAATGTTTGGAAAAAAAGAAGTAAATGGGCAGGGTAGGGATATCCTGACTCCCCAGCCCTTGGACCTAAAATTATTATTATTATTATTTTTTTTTAAGTCATTGGTCCTGGTGTACTCTTGTGGTAGCACACAAAATAAAACTAAGAAAGAGTGCAGGGGCCCTTTTTCATAAAACTCCCCCGTGTGTATATATATCTTTAAATGGGGAGAGGGGCTTGCATGGCCCTCTCAATGAGCAATGTAATGGCACCAGGGACCCCATCCCTTGGGACCCCTAGCGAATATTGTGTATTTATGTAAATAATTCTGTGTGTGTTTATGCACACATTTATGTGTGCAAACATTCATAAATACATATTTAATTTAAATAATTTTACTAATGCGAAATATAACTAAATATCATACAAACTATTAAACTAATACTAATATTTTAAATATAAATGAGTTGTACTTTATATTTCTTTCAATGTAATATTAATTAATATTTATTGACTTATTGTTATGGAATTTTAAGAAACTGTAAAAATTCCTTGCAACAGCCTACTCTACCCCTCATTAAACCCTAAAACTCCTTTCCAACCCTATAGTCTAGCCACTCATCCATATATATATATATATATATATATATATATATATATATATATATATATATATATATATATATATATATATATATATATATATATATATATATATATATATATATATATATATAATTAACTGTGAAGTAAAAACATTCCTAATGTAAATTATTGTGATGTAAAGGCACTTCTGATGTAATGAATCCCTAAGTGATTACCTTCAAAGTCCCTACTAGCAAACTTGTTACCCATCACTTCCATGTTAGTTGAAATCCCCAGCATATGGAATCTTTTTGTCAAACACTTACAGCATATTCAACAGTGGATGAGGGTAAGATTATTTTGCCTCAACAGATCTAAAACGAAATCTAAAGTTTAGGTGGTGAAGTCTCATCACTATAGTATCGGGCCACTACTCTGAGTCCAGCTCCTGCCGCCACTAAGAAAGCTAAGAACCTCAGGCTGATTTTTGACTAGCAATTCTTGCTCTCCATACTGAGGTCAAGGAGGTAAACATGTAACAAACCTGATGCCACAAAACTTTCTGTTTGTTGCCAAATTGAATTGAACGCACATGTTGTCTAGTTTTTGGACTTATACACTATCGTGATGTGACTTACACCAACCAACTAAAGAATCTCATTGCCAACTGTCAGATGTACTTGCATTCATGAAAATTTGACCATGGACACCTGGCATTCAAAATATTATTTTGGTTCTCAATTGAAAGTCAGTTTAAAGTCTAGATAATTTACAACATCCACAAGTCCCAATGGAAAAGCAGATCATATATACTAATCTGACACCACATCTCCATAAGAAACCTCCAGTCAGCATTGTCACACCTGATCCTAATTTGCCTTTTCAACCATGAGTGATTACTGGTCCATGCTCCAACTGAAAACTGAACTCATCTACTGCTGAATCAGGAAACATCTTTAAAGCAAACTTTTAAAGACAGCCTTGAGTATGACTTATTGCAAGGGTAGTGACTGAAGATTGTCACTAGTAACAGCTACCTCATCTAATGCCCTAAAGGTGAAAGATACCTTTTTTTAATAACTTCACAGCGATTTTCCATGAAATCTTTGTGAATATCTCTGTGAATTGAAAAAAAGAACACACAAGTGCAGTCTCCTCCACTTGCTTTTAATACTGCCCCAGGGTAGGCAAGGTCCTGGCTGCACATGTATTTAAAAAAAGGAGTTGGTACATGGGGTGCCCCTTCTAGGGCTTATTTAAGACCCAGGGACCCCCACCTCCCCAAGGCCCTCGTGTATGGTACTGTGTGGAGGCCACACAGACATCCCAGGCCCCTGGGATTACCATCTCCCCAGGCCTTTAACTTTAAAATAGATGGTGGAGCACAAGGACACCACTGCCCTGGGGACCACCACCTACCCAAGTCCAATTAGTACTTTCAAAAGAGGGAGGGAACCACGTGGCCACCCTCCCAGGCCAAATATGGCCCAGGGGACCACCACCTCCCCAGGTCCTGACCTTGTAACCAGAAGCCAATAATGGCCAGGGGGACCACTACCCCCAAGAGCCAGCTCCTGCTAAGTTCCAGAGTGCCACCCCCATGACATAGCTATTTGCTTTTGCTTGGCGAGAGCTGTGACAGCTCCTACCAAGTAATTGCAAACACTCCGCTACCAGCAAGCAGGAGCTGTCATAGTGCTCCTGCTTGGTGGAAGCAGAGTTTTCATCACTTTCCCTGCCGGCATACATGCGGGCAGAGAAAGAGATGAAACTATTTCCAGCAGGTCCCTGTGTGCAAGTGCAATGCTGGCTCCCGCAGGAAGAGGGGGACTGGCTGGGAACGGCGGGCCTTGAGGCTCCCCCTGCAGTCTCTATCCTAAACACTCGGTGGCCTGGGTGAGACCAAGGCATCTAGGGACACATAGCTAGACCACGGGGGATAGGGACTCAATGGCCAAAATCCTACCTGATTAAATTAAGGTCAGGCTCCAGGGGATAGGCCCCCCCGGGAGAAATTGGCCCAGGGAGGGGGTTGGGTGGCCCCCTTTCTCCAATGATATGTTCTCAGGCCCCGATAATAGGGTCCCAGGGGCCAAAACCCACGAGAGGAGTAGGGCCCCACGGTACTCCCTCCCTCTGTTATGTTGTTGCCAACCTCAGGAGATGGGGTCCTTGGGGCCGTTCTGGCCCTGTTGCTCATTTAAAGAAAATAAACCTCAACTGTAAGTTTTTAAACATAGAAATATAGCAGGTGCCCCAGTTAAAGCTCCACTTCTGTAAAGGGCATTTGGGTTTGGCGAAGGCAAATCAAGTGTTTCTTCTCTGCAATTCCAATATTGAAAAACAATATGAAATCTTTCATGGAGGTGACTACATCATTGATCTATTGGAGCACAATCTGTATGTGACTTTGATGAGTGGGTTATTTCTTGTCCTCTCCTGGTGAGAGCAGAGTCCATGGTTCTCCCTTTAAATTGCTAGAAGTATGCAAATGGGGAAATCTCTTGGATGTTTACCCATACGTCTCCACCCCCTTAGTAGTTTCCAAAGGTATTCATGCCTTCTGCCAGTATGATGTACAGCTTAAACGTTTGTTGGCAGTGATATCATCAGTGATGTCACTGACCATGTCATGAGTGATGTAATATGTAAGGTCATAAGCAGTGCATTGTGGGGGTGTAAGTTATAGTTAGCTCGGTTAACTATAAATGCTGATTTTAACTGGTTTGGAATGAGGGAAATCTGAGCCTAACTATAACATCCCTATAATTTTTGTTTTTTTCACATGAATGTATATATATATATATATATATATATATATATATATATATATATATATATATATATATATATGTAAAGTTTCTCTTTTCTGTATGCTGACACAGTGCTACCAAAAAGCCAGTGGTGATCGTGTTGCAGCCCTCTGCCACGTGCTGCGTTTCAATATAATTCAAAGGTTTCTTCAGTTTTTAAAGAAACCATGGCACTCCAGTGCTGACTGATCCAATTACAACAAGAATCATGTGGTCAATTTAACAATAAACATGAAGAAAGGACAGCAACAACTTCATTCTCATTATTATTTGGCCACCATATATTTTTTCTTTTTTTTTTTAGACCACATCAAGCAGATTTCCTAGGGGTATAGAGGAGTCTAAGGCCTCAATATCCATTCAGTGCTTTACTGCAGGTAGTCCAATTCTGCCCTGGATGGGATATTGTTTAACCTTGTCCTTTGGAGCCCCCTTTTGTCCATCCTCAGGCACACGATTTATGGAGGTGTTGGAGCTAGTCATTATGACTACTCAGATCAAGAACCAACTTGAAATCGTTGTTTCCTTTGCCTTAATCATTGGACTCCCTAATGTTAGTCTGATTGTATCTCTCCCTGATACTCCTTAATTTGTTTTTCTTAGTGCTCTTCCCTTGTTTCTCTAATTTATACACCCTTAGTACCGAGGTTTGCCAATCAGGGTGTTTTGGTGGCATTTGTTTAATACAGATCTCCCTTCTAGCTAACAAGTGAAAAGAGAATGTTTTATTGGTCTTTAGACAGTGTCAGAGGATGTGTGTTACATGGAATCCCAAAAATAACCATTTCCATGCTTACCTCTATGTGTTGTTCTATCACGTCAGAGAGGGTCTTACCAATCTGGTCCCAATAGTCTTTCAACATTATGCAGCCCCGGAACATATGCAGGTCGTCCGCTCTTTCTTCTCCACATTTGAGACACTTTTTTACTGCTGCTGGTCATCTTTGACAATTAAGGGATCCAGTAAGATCTGTGGATCGTGACGAGATGTTTTTTCTTCAATGGAGCGGCCTTTGTTATTTGCCCCATGATTGCATTCGAGGTTTGCCAAAAGTGTGAAATGTCTAACCTGGGCATGTCCTTCTCCTAGATATCATGCGGGGCTTTGTATTCTGTTTCACCTGCTCTTATAAGTGCCCAATAACAGGAAGATATTTCTTTTTTTAAATATCTCTGGGTTCAGAAGTTTTTTCTCGATAACCTCATCTCCTTGTAGGTTTTCCTTTAAGGCTTTTATCCAGCTGTTTAGTTGATAGTGTTTGAATCTGGATATTGACCCTTGAGACTCTTTGTGTAAGATTTACCATTGTACGATTTGATTATTCTCTATCAGCTGTCCCCAGTAATTTACGTTACACTCTCTTAGTGGGGTCGCTAGGGCATCTTTTAGGCATTCTGGGTTGCCTGGTGATTCCCAAATTGGCGCATGTTTGCTGTAATACGGTATTTTTAGGATTCTCCTTATTTCATACCAGGTTCTTGCTGCTGATTTTATTGTCTTTAGTTTAATCTTTTTAACGAATTTGGGGTGTCCAAATTTATAGAGATAGTAATCTCCTTCAGAGCCTATGAGGGCTTTCAGGTACATAGGCCAGGTTTCCCATTTGTCCAATAGTCTCCTTGTGTTTTTAAACTGGAAGGATCTACAGTACTCAAATAGGTCTGGGCTGGCAATTCCCCCCTGTGCTTTGTTTCTTCTTAGCTTTCTCCATCCGATTCTGACCCCTTTGGCTGCCTAGAAAAAACTCGATAGCTCCCCTTGCAGATTTTTAATTTGCTCTGTCTTAAAACTCATTGGGATGGAGTTAAATAGGTACGTACATTTTGGTACTATAGTCATTTTAATTAAGTTGGACTTTCCTAGAAAGGATAGTTGTAAGCCTGACCAAGCCTCAAGTAGTTTCCTTATATCTTTGTGGATCCTGGACAAATTCAAGCTAGCTACCTCGTCCAATTCCTTAGTCTACTCTATTCCTACGTATTTTATTTTATCTTTAAGTAGAGTGTTTCCTGAGGTGGTATTCCACTCAAGAATTTCCGATTTGGATTGATTTACCAAATAGCCTGAGACTGCTCCAAAGTCACCTATAATTTCCTCTATTTTGGGGAGTGAGCTGGTTAGATTGCCAGTGAATAACATTAAATCGTCCGCATAGAGAGCGACTTGTTTCCCCCAGTCTTGATGTTTAAAAGCCACGATCCCCTCTTCTCCTCTCAGTAGGCAAGCTAGGGGTTCAATATAAAAGTTAAATAAGAGGGGGGCAGGGGGCACCCTTGCCTTGTGCCTCTTTTTATTTGTAGGTTGTCTGTAAGGGCATCATTTACTAATATTTTCGCCACAGGATTTGTATAGATATTAATTATTGCGTTTTCTAGCTTGTCCCCCAGATTGAATTTAGCAAAGGTGGCATTCAGGAAAGGCCAGCTAACTCTGTGGAACGCTATTGCGGCGTTGAACGTTACTACTGATAAAGGTAAAGAGTAATGGGTTGCAATATCAATGATGGTAATGAGCTCATGTGACAGTTCATTTATTTGCCTACCTTTAATGAAACCCTTTTGATCTGGGTAAATTAGGGACCCTGCCACTGCCCCTAACCTTTTTGCCAGTATAAGCGTGTAGATTTTGTAATCTGAGTTCAAGAGGGAGATGGGCCTGTATGACTGACATTTGGTTGTATCTTTCCCTGGTTTTAGAATGCGTCGTTCCAAGAGTTTGGGAGCTCATGGTTTTCTAAGAATATGCAGGTTAGTAGGTCTGTAAGAGGTGCAAATATTATTTCCTGAATCTGTAGATAGATTTTGTTAGGTAAATTGCCTGGGCCTGCGGCTTTGCCTCTTTTTATACTTTTTATTGCGGCTCTGACTTCCTCTTTAGATATCGCTTGGTTAAGACCTAACTTCTGTTCCGGGGAGGCCACAGGAGTCGTGATTTTATCTAGAAAGTGCTGTATTTAATGTTTAGAACCAACTGACTCTTCCATGTAAAGATTGTCAAAGAACATTTTAAATTCTTGCCTGATTTCGCTACTTTCAGAAGAGTATCCTGGCCGGCCATCTCTCTGTATCTTTGTGATCCTATTTCTGGTTCTTTCAGTTTTTGCTTTCTAAGCCGGGATCCTCCCGCAACCTTCTCCGTATTCATAGTGTGAGAGTCTACTGGCTTCCCATTTTTCTCTGGTAATCATTTCTAAAAAGTTGTTCAACTCTGCTTTCTAATTTTCTATGCTTCTCTCTATTTCAGAACTTGTCTTACTGGTCTTGGCATTCTTAAGATCTATATCCTGAGCCAGCAAGTCCTTTTAAATTTGCTCAATGAAACATTTCTTCCCCTTATTCTTGTGAGCAGCCAAACTAAAATTTTCCCGCTGATAAAAGCTTTATATGCGTCCCAGTCTATTTGCTTTGTAGTTCCTGCGTTATTTAAATCGAAAAACATTTTTGTTTTATCTGCCAATTTTTCGACGCAGGTCTGATCTGAGAAAATACTCTTGTCCACTGTCCACCTCTGGGGTGGGATTGAGGTTCTTAATATCAGGCTAAGTTGTACCGCTGAATTTTTCTGAGATGTGGGCTGGGAAATGTTTGGCTTTTCTTGTTCATTCCACTAGGCTCCTGCTAATATGGAAAAAGTCTATTCTGGAAGCATGGCCTAGCCTTTTGGTTTTATAAGTGAATCTATGATTCTTATTTCCTTTTTCCTTCCACACATCCACAACTCCTAGATCCTTTATGGATAACCCAACTCATTCTCTCATTCTAGGCAGATTGGGGAGGTTTTTTGCTGGGTACCGGTCTTCTTTGGAATTTAGTATGACGTTGAAGTCTCTACCCATTATGATTGGTGTGTTAGTTGCCAGAAGGTTAGAGTATAGCTTTTGAAGCAGATCAGGGTCGTCGACATTTGGACCAAAATAACCCACCACGGTGTATGAGTTATTATGGAATTTTGCTTTCACAGTGACCCATTTCCCCTTTCTGTCAATTTCTGTTTTCTCGTTCACCGCTTACAGGAATTTTTTAAAGATGATCGCGACTCCCTTTGCATTACAGTTTTGATTTGTACAAATACAGTGGTCTATCCATCCTTGGGTTTTACATATCGGCTCCCATTCCTCTTTTGTTAGATGTGATTCCTGGATTATAATTATTTCGCTCTCACAGTTTTTCAGGTATTCCAGTATCTTCATTCTCAGTTTTTTAATTCTCAGGCCATTTGTGTTCCATGTTAAGATTTTGAGCTCCTTTTCTTTTTCTGATCTCTTACCCGTAACTGACATCCTTAATCAGCACTCCATACTCTGCATCTGGGCCATTGTACTCCTCTTGTTTTGCTTTTAGGACTTCTTTTTTTCCCCATTTTGGTCCCCACCATGTGCTTAGATTTTTTATTTTTTTTGAACTTTTTTCGTGAGCAGTTATGCATAGAGTCCCCCCTCCCCACCCTACAGAAGCCTCCCTTGTCTTCTTTCTTCTGGGCATTGATATGCCCTTTTGATCTCCTTGCCCTTCAGTTTAATTCAAGTTTTCCTCTTTTTCCCACCGGTTTCAAGCCCGCATTCTGGTGTGTGGGTTACACGATTTATCTTGTTTGAGAGTGATCTTCCAGTTGTGTTTTGATTTGCTCTATTAGCCTTTCTGCTTCCTTTGGATCTCTTATGTTTAGCATTTTATTGTTCCACATCATTTTCAGTGAAGCAGGAAAGCGCATCTGAACGTTTGCTCCTAGTGCCCTTAGTTGCGGTATATGCTGGCCCAACTCCCATTGTCTATCGTGGGTCGTTTTTGGATATGTCCAAACTAATTTTGCAGGACCAGTGAACCTTGGTGAAAGATACCCCTTTTAGGCCTTCGCTTAGAATTCGCTCTTTCAGAGAATACGTCATGAAGTTAATCAGGACTTTCCTCAGGTTCTTCCTCTGTTTTCCCTTCCTGAAGGGGTCCCGGTGTATCCTTTGGATATCTTCACTGAGGTTAACTGATGTAGTCCAGGGCATTTTTTCCTCTAGTAGCTGGATTACGAACCCCTTTATATCTACTCCTTCGATTCCCTCCGGTATATTCAGGATTTTGATGTTGTCTCTCCTGGCATGATTCTCTAGAGATTCTATTCTCTTGCTAATCTCAGCTTCCCTGGTCCTCAATCTGGTTATTTCTTTATGGTTTGCCTATGTTTTCTTGTTAAGCATCTCTATTTCGCCTTCTGCGTGGGTTACTCTGTCTATGAGAATGTTTATTTTATGATCCAGTACCTCACAGGCTTCCTGTATTTTAGACTGGTTCTTTTCCGAGATTGCAAATTTAGCTCTCATCTCCTTCATCATCTCTTCAAGAATCTGCTCCACATGAGAACCATTAGAACTATTACAACTGTTAGAGGCTGTGAAGGGAGTAGAAGATGCAGAAGGTGGGGAAGGAGTTTGGACTTGCCCGGGGATGTCGTTTCCAGTTCCCTCCTGGTGGCTACACCTCCAAACTCTGCTTCTTGGGTAGAGAGGACTTGATACTTATTACTGGTAGTTGGGCCTGATGCTCCTTTCTGTTTCTGCGCCATTTTTTCCCTTTCTAATTCTGAGGCTTTGCCTCGTGTAGGTAGGGCTAAATGTGGGGCAACTTCTGTGTTGGTTTTCTCTGAGTTGAGGATTTTATCCTGGACTTTAAAGTAGGTTCTTAATAATGGAGTGATCATAAGAGTTCTGTGCCCTGGCGTTTTCAGGCATACCCAGCTGGCTCTGGATAGGTGGGCTTGTGGCTGCCCTAAAATGTGTCTTTTGCTTTTCCTTTTTACCCCCCCAGGAGAAGTACCGGCTGGTGTCTGGCTTTTCTCTTTGGTGGTTTTGTTGGCCCTTGCCTCAGAGATTTTAGTTCTCAAACTCTATCCCTCTCTCTCATGTGTTACACCTTCCGTGACTCTACCAGATACCAGGGGGACCTTGGTGGTTTCCAGGTTTTTTGGCACCGTTATGATAGATTTAAGTATAGCAGGGGGGGTGGTCTGAGGTCCTTACCTGTCTGACCCACCTCCAATTTTTCCTCAACAGAGGGACCTGAGAGGATAGATGAGCCAGGGGCAGACCCCCTCAAACTTACCAGGTTCAGTGGTCGCTGCAGCGCTGCCTTCCTCCCCTGCCTCTCTCAGCCTCCAGCCTAGGGCGTCAGTGTCTCTGCTGCAGTCACCTTGCGTTGGGCTGCTCCTCCTTTTTCCTCCTGCCACCTCCTTGCATTCATAGGATACTCGGCGCCCGGCTCTCCGATTGATGCGGTGCGCTTTAGCCGCTTCTGCCCATACTCCAAATGAGCGGGAGACCGCTATAACAGGCTGTTTTCCTGCTCTCGCCGGAAGGATTATTGTAAGAATCACCTCGCTCCCCTTCAACTCCCCGCAATCGTGGTTTTACTGGATCGGCAATTCTTCGCGGCTGGGCTCTCCTATTTCGCACCCCCGCTTTCACTTTTGGTTTTCTCCCTAAGGCGGCTTTCTGGCACGACGGTTTGTGTGCTCGCTGTGTCTGTGCCTTACGCGGAAGAAAGTGGTACAAAAGGGGGTGGTGATGGACGGAGCATCTGAACCAATCAAACACTCACACCCAGTCAACAGATCTGGGTTTAATCCATCACCGTTCTTTAGCCCACTCTGCCACCCCAGTTCAGACATGGCCATATGCAAATCAGTCTGACCCTGTGCCTCATGGGAACAGTCCAGCCCGAACTGCCAAGCCATGCCTTCCCTGGACCGGAAAAAAGCTTTCGAGGACCGGTTTCTGGCATTTCAGCCATCTTCAGCCCGGCTTGCTTGAATCCAGTGGCAAAGTGAGCAAGGGACTCACGTCTGAGCATACCCTGCCAACTTATGGCGAACAAAGTGGTACAAAAGGGGGTGGTGATGGACGGAGCATATGAACTAATCAAACACTCACACCCAGTCAACAGATCTGGGTTTAATCCATGTCTGAACTGGGGTGGCTTGATGAGCAAAATAACGATGGATTAAACCCAGATCTGTGACTGGGGGTGAATGTTTTGCCATTGTGCAATCATTCCGTCCATCATCTTGTGTATTTTGCTGTTCACCCTATGTGGGAAGGGTATGCCCAGACGTGGGTCCCTTGCTCACTAAGCCACTGGAGTCAAGCTATCCTTGCTGAAGATGGCTGATAGCCAGAAACCGGTCCTAGGATGCTTGATTCCGGTCCAGGAAAGACTTGGCAGTTCGGGCTGGACTATTCCCATGAGGCACAGGTTCAAGACTGATTTGCATATGGCCATGTCTGAACTGGGATGGCTTGATGAGCAAAATAACAATGGATTAAACCCAGATCTGTGACTGGGGGTGAATGTTTTGCCATTGTGCAACATTCCGTCCATAATTGAGTGTTTTGCTGTTACGCGGAAGTAAGCCACTCAGTGGTACGCGGTAGTGATGACAGGCACGGAACACAGAGCCTCGAGCCCTCAGAACTCAGAGCCGGCTCCCTGCTGCTCTCATCACTCATGAAAATCAGGGCAGTACAATGCCTTACCGGCAGGGCGATCACCGCAACGAACGCCGCCATGTGAACCCAAATGCACTCAGCTCACTGATTGATTTTCGGCGATGCTCAGCAGACCGTCGCCATTGGAGTTCGGAGCCCGGAGCTCCAGTTGGCCAGGTAGGGTCAAATCAGGACCGTTATTTTCCCTTTTCACTAGGGAAGACTTGAGTTCTTCAGAGGTTGTACAGGGTGTACAGCGTTCATTGTCCGATGTCTGTTGCCCGGTGGGCGCTATATGTGCTGCATTCCCTTGGACAAGGAGCTCGCGGCTGAGCTCTTCAGTCAGCCGCCATCTTCTCCTCTTGGCCACCATATTTGAACATGTTTATGACACATAATTCAAGGCATTTAATCACATTGTTTCCTGTGTAGAGCATGCTCTGCCCCAAAAAATTAATTATTGATATTATTCAAGTATAATCGATAACACAGGTAGTGAAACAAAAGGCATTAATCGCTCAAAAATTCATATATTCTCACTGCCTAAGTGAGCTTTGGTATTAATAGAATACAATATGTATAATATTTGTGCTTCCTAGTGTTAGTCACTTACTAAATGGTTCATTTGACAGCCTGTTTTTTCAATTGTGTTCACAAATACTGCCCCAGTGTGCCCATGTCATCGCAAAACAAAAAAAATCATATTTGCTTGGAAATCAAATTTCAAAATATTAATCCAAAATATAATTCTAGCTTGTAACAGGACATTGTGCAGTGATCACCACTGCAGAATTCTCTCCCAGGAAGTCTACTCTCAACTTGCCAGATATCTTTAACTCTACAGTACCGCTGCTTTAAGCTGTTCTTTCCTAAGAAAAAAATACACCCTTTTTAAAAACTTCAACTATGAACCTAGGTTCTGACTGAAAGAACTTATTAGGCTAACGGTATGATGCAGATCATAAATGTACAAATAATTCTTCATCTACATTCAGCCCTAGAGGCTCTTTGCTGTCCATTTCTAAAATGTATCTGGATTCTAACATCCTCAGTTCCTTCTCTCTGTTTCATCCCCTTGATTTTCAAAGCACATTATCTATCACGCTATATGTCAAAAAATTGAGGTCACTATTTTGTTGTTTATGAAAATGTCTTGCAACTCGGTAAGTTTAGTCCTTATTTTTGACTACCCTTAGATGTTGGCGAATGCGTTTATGTGCTGGCAAGATAGTACAGCAATATACATTTTTGGGCTGGGGTATAATAGCATATAGAGTGTATTTTCAGTTTTGCAAGTTAAATTTCTTTTGATTTTCAGTTTCTTTCCTAATGTGGTGATAGTCAAATTCTTCCCATTCTCCCAAGCTTTGCACTAGCACATTTTTTTAATCCTGGGGCTGGTCTCAGCAGGTCTTACTTGTTGCTGTTACATCCCTTTTTACTAGTAAATCTCTCAAGAACCTCGCCCTTCTAAACGACTGAAGAATCCTTTGAATTATATATATATATATATATATATATATATATATATATATATATATATATATATATATATATATTACCTACTGGCGGTCGCCAGTAGGTATATATAGTTAGGATTTTTTATCTATGGGATTTTTGAAAATTCTATGTCTAATAACTTTGGCGTTTGTGGACGGAATTGGCTGAAATTTTCAGGAAAATGGCACATTTTGTTTCTGAGCAGCCCCTGAAAATTGGGGGGGGTTCGTCCAGGGGGGGTCGAGAAAAAAGGGGGGTCCCAAAACGTGTTTTTAACATTGAGTTTTCCATAGGGCGGTTGGCCTCACTTTTAGCCCGAACGGCTGAATGGATTTGCACGAAACTTGGCAAAATTGTAGGGACTGGTAGCCCGATGTGCCTTTTGTAGGTCTCAATATATGTGCTTCAGTGGATTTTGAGAAATTAACGTTCAAAAAAAGATATATATCTGTAACAGCGGACCGGGAAGCGCTCCGGTTCGCGGACTTTTCGCGCAACGGAGCTTTGTGAAGCGAAGCTGATTGGTTCTCCGGCGTCTGTAAACATTCCAAACAGTCCGTAGCGGCCGCCATCTTGTCTCTCGGTAGGATCGAGATCGAGAGACAAGAGGAGGCCAAAGCGAAGGGGCAAATGACCATAAGGGGGCATAGTAGATCCTCGCTGACCCCCTAGGTTTGATGTGGAGGTTTTAAAAGGGCCCCGCGGGGCAAAAAAAAATAATAATAATAATAATCGAACGGCTGAATGGATTTGCACGAAACTTGGTAAAATATTAGGGACTGGTAGCCCGATGTGCCTTTGCTAGGTCTCAATATATGTGCTCCAGTGGATTTTGAGAAATTAACGTTCAAAAAAAGATATATATCTGTAACAGCGCTCCGCTTCGCGTAACGGAGGTTTGCGAAGCTGATTGGTCATTCTGTCACTGGGCTATAGTTGGGCTACATCTGGCTGATATTTGGGCTACATTTGTTTTTTTTGTCTCTGGCGGCCATCTTTGGGCTACATTGGGCTACATTGGGCTTCATTGGGCTTCATTGGGCTACATTGGGCTACATTTGGGCTCCAACATATATATAGGCCAATGTAGCCCAATATATATTTTTCAAAGTTAATTTTCGTAAAAACCACTGGAGCATATATCTTGAGACATAGCAAAGGCACATCGGGCTACCAGTCCCTACAATTTTGCCAAGTTTCGTGGAAATCCATTCAGCCGTTCGAGCTAAAAATGAGTCCAACCGCCCTATGGAAATGAAGGAAATGAATGGGTAATTTGTAATTAGCAAATAGCTCATCGCAAACTAGGAATGGTAAAGAATCGCTATTTATTCCTTAAAGTTCGCTATTTAGGAAATGCAAAAAACTTTGATAATACATATGGCGGTTCATCTCGAACAAGATAAGAAGTATAGGGATAGATTTATGATGACTGGCGCATCACCAGGGATGTGTTAGTCATTCTGTGCCGCTGTTCCGTCACCTATGGTGTGCTGCATTTACAATGCGGCGCATCATGGGGCAAAAACAGCACAGATGCGTGATGTATCTGTGCCGTAAAGGTGGCGCATTGCTGGAGTTGTATCGCAAGTGTGATGAAGCTCCAGCAAGGGTCGGGGGTGCCCCTGTCGCAGGGTTTCTGTTCTCACACAGAACTGTGGACAGAGGATTGGAACCTCGGCGAATTAGGGTGCCCCAAAACTCACCTTAGTAATCAAAAACCCCTTAGCAAGCTAGGTACAGTGTCACATTGGATATAACAAACTCTCAATGTTTAGACAATCCAGAATATGAACTTATAGTACCTCAGGATACGTGGAACTCATGAACAGTCGGTCGTTATATATTTCTTAGAAACCAGAACATGGAGTTAAGAAGAACACATGTGTATTTGAAATGTTTATTTACTAATGCCGTCTTCTCAGGCGTAGTATCTTAGTTAATACAAGTACACATATTATCAGTAGCAAAATTACCAGCATAGTTACTAGTACATAAAAAGCGAATGGTGACAGTATGTTAACATGCTGTAAATGAATAAGAGTTATCAACACTTATAAGCAGCCACGGGCCGTGGAGGGAGTTACGGTAGGGCAGGGAGGCGGGGAGGGGGAGGGGCAGGGTGGAGAGGGCTCCACCCTGCCCCTCCCCCTCCCCGCCTCCCTGCCCCACCGTAACTCCCTCCACGGCCCGCGGCTGCTTATATCTCACCCTCCCTAATACACATATTATATTATTTGTTAAGAAGGTCTCTTTGGGTTGGTTTAGGGCGGGCCCATACCTTAGTGTCCTAGATTTGAAGGAATCACATCAGCATACACCAGCTCTCTCTTCATGTGAACCGCATCAAGTGTTGTGTATGTGTGTTCGGCAAAGCAATATAAAACCCGCCTCATGCCCAGAATTGGCAGAAGCTGCACTTATGTTATGAGTATGAAGTCGTGCAGATCAGACCTCATAACAATTCTGTATCGTGTTGTTCTTGAAACTTCAGCACTCGCTGTACAGATATAGTTTAACAAGCAAAGCAGATAGTAGAGCAATAACATATTATTCTCATGTAAACCACGATGAACTACTAGGTTGAAAGCTAAAGCAACAACTAAGTGTCGTGTGCAGAAGTTGCAAAAAAGGAAAAATGGCGTTTAAACCGGTAATGAGCCCATGCTAACTTAACACGGTGTAAAGATATCCAGGACCTAGATGACACCTCCCCATGATCCGGAAACGAACTGAATAGGATAATAGAAGTGCCATCTCATGAGAGCAGATTGCAACTTTATATGTGGACGGTCCGCAAGGTAAAACATTAAAAACTAGGAAAATTTAATGCTAAAGAAAAATAAAACAGCCAAGTACTTTATCGAGTCTTAAGCCAATAGGCAAGCTAAATAATAAAAACTTGACAAATAAGTCAATGAATTGTCAATGAAATGCTAGTACTCAGCATATCAAACATGAAAAAGGTCTATGACATAACTGTGTATGCAAAATAAGCTGCAACAGCCTCCAATAGGAAGTCACCGTCTTCATCCGAAAAGAGTTCAGCCATCCAATTTAAAAGCGCAAAAGAACATACGTGCTCTCCCAGCACCGGATCCTCTATCACCATCAGAGGACAGCTCGGTGGGTTTTCAAGAAAGCTCTGTTCCAAGAAAGACTGTGTTGCCGCCAGTAAATTCCAGGGACCAATTAGTCCATGCATCAATGCCACAGCCATAATCCTTTCGCCAGGACAAACCAACTCGTGAGTAATGATAGGAGTCATCAGCTGATTAAAGTCGACGTCAGGAGAAACCGGTCCGCAGAGACACAAATCAATGGCCCAATCGAAATCACAGGTCAGGCAGTGAAATACAGGCTGGACACAGGTGAAGTAGGAGAATCGAAAAGATAATCCGTATGCCGTGCTTAATATCGCCAACGGCATTGTGCCATAATATTCTAGCATGCGATTGCGGAACAGTGTCAGCAGCTGCAGGGCGGGAGCTTGCACAGGAGGGACATCCATATTTAAAAATGTAAAAAAGCACAAGAGCGTCCGCTGGTAATGCAAGTAAAAATGGCAATCCACGAAGCACAGTGGAGAAAATAGAATGAAAGAAAGCAGGGATGACTCCAAAGATTTTCTCAAATGAAGTCACGAGACCACTGGTAACAACTTTAAAAAAGTGCGCCAGGGCCTTTGTGGAGGACGAGTTAAAGATAGTCCGAACCATCTTGCTGAAATGCAAAGGCGAATCAGTATTGAAAAGGGTCTGCACCTCTGTACGGGTGTTCGCTATGTGAAGCACGAAAGTTTCACGGGCCGAACTCAAGGCCAAGTCTCTCTGAGACAAAAGAGCTCTTATTCTTGCCATGCCGTTGAAATCTGCTCCCAAGGTTGGTATTTGTGGCCAGATTGAAAACTCCCTATGTTCATGTGTGGGAGGAAATAGAACATTTTTGCAGCAAATAACCCGTTCACTTACTGTTACGATAAAAGGAATACTTTTAATTAACCCAGAACAATCTTCATTATTGAGCATCAAATAACTACCATTTTCCAACAACTTGAACGTGGGGATGATAGCAGGAACTGGCGTGCCTTGCAACACGCAAGCCATATTTGGTCGGTGTTTGTTGCATGAACCGTGTAACTGTATGTGCCTACACATTAGTGAATGATCTGGCGTCTCAGTGCATTCCTCTCCATTCAGATAAACTTCTTGATCATCTTTGAAACATCTGTATGTGTATGGAAGCGACCAGACCTCATGAAGAAAAGCACTACCTAAAGGTTCATAACGACCTATTGGTATATATTTCATACAATTTGAAAACTTATATAAAGCAAAAGGCAGCGTTATTAAACCGTGGATAAGGCACGTTGCCAAAAAAACCCGCAATCCTCTGCTGATGATGTCACTGAGCATGTCATGAATGATGTAATATGTGACATCATCAGCAGTGGATTACGGGTAATAGTATCTCTAGTTTACTCCCCTATAGCTGTCTTTCTTTTAACATAAGTGTCTGTTTCCTTCCCTTATACTTACTGTTTTTGGTTCGCTTCCGGTTCGCGTACCGGCGAGCGAACTGGGAAGCGTACTACGAGAAATAGAGGTTGGCACAGTTCCAAATATTGTACCAATTTTTTAATAACGGGGAGGTAGTTCTGAAAAGAACTTTTTTTTTTATTGTTTTTGTTGTTTTATATTTTTTTTATTATTTTTCTGAACATTTTTTTACTTTTTTTGAATTTTTCTGAACAGTTTTATATTTTTTGGGGTTTTTCTTGCAGGGGGCAATGAAAACGATTCATTGTAAAGGGCTCAACAGGAGCAACAAAACAAAAAAAAAGTATTTATTATTTGGGGCGTTTCGTACAAACTTGCATATGATAGTCAATAGCTCTGTTGATCAGAGTGATGCTTCTTTCTCCGTAGCAAATGAATCCACTGCAATGTACGCAGACTTGTTTTACTTCATGAAATCTCGTTTGAATATTTGGCACCATCTCCCTGCCCTCTGGTCCCGTTACTTCCGGTACAACAGATCTTCTGGCCATAATAGGGAGATTATCTAGGTCGTTACGAAACTGTGCAGCACTGTAGTTGTTAGGATGCCACCTAGTCATATGGCGATGCATTGTGTAGTTTCCGAAACTGTATTTTTTGTCGGTCCCTCTGGACAGTCTATCTTGACATATAAGGCAAGTTACGTATCTTGCATTTACTTTTTTCTGACCTTTGGGAATTTTAAAAAATTGCCAAATGAAGTTTTCTTTCCGGTGAGACGTCCTGGGCTCCTCAGGCAAAAAGTGCCTCTCTTCGTGCTCGTCGTCCTGTTCTTCTTCTTCCTCTTCTTGCTGAATTATAACTTGAGCAGGTGGTCCACTCTTCCTTGGAGGTGGTGGAGGTGGTGGGGAAGCACCAGCTGAAGCTACTAAAGAAGCCATTGCTCACTGGTAACAAAGGGTCTTTCTCTCACAATGATGAAAGTCAGAGTGAGGAAAGAAGGAGGGATTTTCATCATTTGGGAAAAACAATAGTTCTCAACCAATGAAAAGTGTTCATTTTAGATTATATGACCTAGTCTTACATCATTAGGAAACCAAAAGTGAAATGAACCAATGAAAAGTGTATTACCAAGTCACATGACCTGCTGTGTTTACGTTAAGCGCTTTGCAGGGCCTCCCGCTTTGCTTCCAGAAACCTGTGCTTTGCGAATCGGTAAGCGTACCAGTTCGCTAACGTAGCACGTCATATGACGTATCACGCGACAACGTGAAACGTCATGCGGACGGGAGGCGTCACGATGTTGTTTTCTAACGCGGCAGTTGCGGTAAAGAAACGTTTACCGGCTCGCGGTCTATTTCGCGGCATCAAGGTCAGCTAACGGGAAGCTTCCCGATTCGCGAAGCGGGAACGAAGAAAAAAAAATATTTAAAAAAAAAATTATTAATAAACATATAAAATATATTTTTGGATTTAAAGAAGAATACATTTTACAGCTACAGATATTAGCTGTTAAAAAACCAATGAAATTCACTGAAAAAACCATAGGTTATAGACCATATATAGTTAGGAATTAGCATTTACAAAACCTTGAAAATTCACTGAAAAAACCATAGGTTATAGACCATATATAGTTAGGAATTAGCATTTAGAAAACCTTATTTTACTCACACAAAACCATTGAAATTCCATATATAGTTAGTTGCACTAACTATATATCGCGCACCCGCAATCCACTGCTGATGATGTCACATATTACATCATTCATGACATGGTCAGTGACATCACTGATGACATCACTGATGACATCTCAAATGACATCACTGATGACATCACTGATGACATCTCATTTGACATCAATGACCACTTCACTGATGATATCATTCATGTGACAATACAATGCATCTCCTCACATTTTAATATAACCTCTGTTTCACCCAGTGTTAAATACAGAGTATAATTTTTGAAACCATTGACACACCAATACTAGTTACTACATACGCACTCACTGATTCCTATGTCTACACACACATTCACTCATTCACCCATACAATCATTCATACACACAATCACTCATCTTTACAACACTATCATATGCACTCATACACCTATACAGACACTCACAGTCTGCCACTCATCCATGGAGTTACTCACACACCTAGTCAGTCCTGTAAAGAATCAATGACACTTCCATTTTCTTGTCTATACAGTTAAACATAGAGCACCTTACATTTTCAAACATATACTAACACACACTTACCTTCTTATACAATCATTGATACAAGTACACATTGATCTGCACAGAGTCACACACCTCCCAGCCAGCCACACACACACTCAGTCTCCCATACAAATACTTGGACAATCAATCAGTAACCCATATAGTTAATCATATAGCTACTGATCAACACATGCAGCAGTTTACAGAACAACAGACATAATGATGCACAAATTAAGACATTTTTGTCACTAACCCATGCACTCAGTGAGACACATTTAATCACTCACTCATACATTCAGTCATGCACCTACTAAATCCTTTGTCCAGACACTTATACTTGCACTCATTCTTCAATATGTAAGACACATTTTAACTTTACAGAAACATACAGTCACTGGATGTTGTCATCAGTGATGTCATCAGTGATGTCATCAGTGATGTCATTTGAGATGTCATCAGTGATGTCATCAGTGATGTCACTGACCATGTCATGAATGATGTAATATGTGACATCATCAGCAGTGGATTGCGGGTGCGCGATATATAGTTAGTGCAACTAACTATATATGGAATTTCAATGGTTTTGTGTGAGTAAAATAAGGTTTTCTAAATGCTAATTCCTAACTATATATGGTCTATAACCTATGGTTTTTTCAGTGAATTTTCAAGGTTTTGTAAATGCTAATTCCTAACTATATATGGTCTATAACCTATGGTTTTTTCAGTGAATATATATATATATTCACTGAAAAAACCATAGGTTATAGACCATATATAGTTAGGAATTAGCATTTACAAAACCTTTAAAATTCACTGAAAAAACCATAGGTTATAGACCATATATAGTTAGGAATTAGCATTTAAAAAACCTTATTTTACTCACACAAAACCATTGAAATTCCATATATAGTTAGTTGTACTAACTATATATCGCGCACCCGCAATCCACTGCTGATCATGTCACATATTACATCATTCATGACATGGTCAGTGACATCACTGATGACATCACTGATGACATCACTGATGACATCACTGATGACATCTCAAATGACATCACTGATGACATCACTGATGACATCTCAAATGACATCACTGATGACATCACTGATGACAACATCCAGTGACTGTATTTTTCTGTAAAGTTAAAATATGTCTTGAGTGGATGTATAAGTGTCTGGATGAAGGATTTAGTAGGTGCATGACTGACTGTATGAGTGAGTGATTAAATGTGTCTCACTGAGTGCATGGGTTAGTGACTAAACTGTCTTAATTTGTGCATCATTATGTCTGTTGTTCTGAAAACTGCTGCATGTGTTGTTCAGTAGCTATATGAGTAACTATATGGGTTATTGATTGGTTGCCCAAGTATTTGTATGGGAGACTGAGTGTATGTGTGGGTGGCTGGGAGGTGTATGACTCTGTGCATAGATGTGTGAGCAGTTGATTCACTAGATGTATGGGTTCAAAAGTGCATGTGGAAACAGCTGTATGGGCGGTTGACTGTGTGCATCAGTGTATTGGTGAGTGAATGGATATCTCAGTGCTACATGTCAAAGTAAGTACATATGTAAAACACAGTACATGTGAGACTTGACATATATAAATAACTGTGCATAAGAGCCAGTGAATGTGTGAGTGGCTGTATGCATCATTGTGAACTTGTATCCAGGATTGTATAAGAGAGTAAATATGTTTTAGTATATGTTTGAATAAGTAAGGTGTGTATAACTGTATAGTTGGGAAAATGGAGGTGTGATTGATTGTTTGCATGACTGATTAGGTGTGTGTGTGTAACTTCATGGATGAATGACAATCTGTGAGTCTGTGTTTACACTGAGTGTATTTAAGGTTATATTAGAGTCTGAAGAGGTTCATCGTATTATCACATGAATGATGTCATCAGTGATGTGATCAGTAATGTCAAATGAGATGTCATCAGTGATGTCATCAGTGATGTCATTTGAGATGTCATCAGTGATGTCATCAGTGATGTCATTTGAGATGTCATCAGTGATGTCATTTGAGATGTCATCAGTGATGTCATCAGTGATGTCACTGACCATGTCATGAATGATGTAATATGTGACATGATCAGCAGTGGAATGCGGGTGCGCGATATATAGTTAGTACAACTAACTATATATGGAATTTCAATGGTTTTGTGTGAGTAAAATAAGGTTTTTTAAATGCTAATTCCTAACTATATATGGCCTATAACCTATGGTTTTTTCAGTGAATTTTCAAGGTTTTGTAAATGCTAATTCCTAACTATATATGGTCTATAACCTATGGTTTTTTCAGTGAATTTCAATGGTTTTTTAATAGCAAATATCATAAGCTGTCGATTGTCAAGTACGTGGTAAGAAAAAACATGTTCGTGTTTATGCACACTGATCTGCTTTCAATGCTGCCCCCCCCCTCATTTCTATTAGGAGTACTCTCTCTTTGCAGATAGTGAAGGGTAGTTAACGCAGGCCTTTGCCCCCGTTGTAATCCGTCGTGCCTGCTTCTCTCTCCATTTGATTGATTGTTATCCAAGCATTTACTGTTTTAGAATTGGTTCTCTTTGGTTCATTCTCTATTTACAAACAAGCACAGAGTCGCAATACTCTGTTTAGTCTTTGCAGATAGCGAAAAATCGTGTAAAAAAACAAAAGGAATCGAGCAAAATCAGTAGGCCACTAATGGGATCTCTTTTTGACCTCGCTAAAATAGAAACATTAGGAGCAACCTGTTGAAAATAGCAATGTGTATGTACATAAGCGGCGTTCATTTGTGTTCACAGTACCCCTTGTTGATTGTTTGAATCGAGCATTGAATTGTTCGAAGTTGGTTCTCTTAAGGATCTTCTCTGCCTGCAAACGGGGAAGAATAGGAATATTCTCTCTCCCTTTGCAGATAGTGAAGGGTAGGTAACGCAAACCTTTAACACGTCGTGCCTATTTCGTTGCTCATTGATTGATTGTTTGCCCGAACATTGACTGTTTGGGAATTGGTTCTTTTTGGAGGTATTCCCTGTTTGCAAATAAACGTAGGAAAATCTTTGCAAGTAGTGAAAGGGTAGGTAATGCGGACCTTTCTCCCCCTTTGTAATCTGTCATGCCTATCTACTCCGCACTGATTGATGCACCTGTTTCACCCGGACCATTTACTAGAGATAGGTCATCTGGCCCGACCAGAGAGCACCCCTAGTGAAAAGGACATATGCAATAATAACGAAGTGATCACTGTATCCTATTAACAGAAACTTTAGCATGAAACAACCTGGAAAGAAAGGAATAGGAAAACGAAAATCAGTAGGCCACTGATGAACTTTTTATTAAATAACAAACAAAGAAATGATAACAATACGTAATGATAAAACCTATTATTGTCCTAGAAACAAGAAACGTTAGAAGTAAGCCCGTAATAAGAAACCTGAAAACAGTAAGAGAAACCAAGTGTGACATTGCAACGGCCACAAGGCAACGAGGCTTCATCGCCCCTCACTGCCCCAAAACGTGTCTGTCCCACCGCCTGCCACGGCCAAATAACGGCAAACTGGGAAAGATACAAGTCAGCAGACATCCGCCCCATTCTGGAAACTTCCAAAGTGCAACAGGTTTGCGGCTACGCCCAGCCGGAAGCAACACATATAAGGCGGGACCTGCTGCCAACCGTCGGCAGAAGATCATCACGTAGGGTGTAGCCGGAGGAAAGGCCGAGGCCAATGGGACCCGGCCAGGGGGATTGCTACGACAACCCTGGAGAGTTGCAAGGGGGGGAATGTCTGTGTCCTCGACCCTCCCCTCTCTCTCCCAGTCCGGCCACCATCAACCAGAGGCCGAGGCCGACGGGATCCGGCCGCGGTGGCGGTAACCCTGGAGAATTGCAGGTTAGACCCTCTCTCTCCCAGTCTGGGCCAGCATCCATGGAGGGCCTGGGAGTGGAGAGGCCACTGCACGAAAGGCCCAGGAGAGGCACCACACGCCAAGGCCTGCCCCACCGGATGAGCCAAGGAACCCGTTCATGGGGCCAGAGCAAAGGGCGTCCGGCCGCCATCCACCGGAGGTCCGGCCCAAAGACGGACGGGACATTTCTTCTTTCTTTTATAATGGCTGCGACCACACTGGGGGGGATGTCTTGCACATGCCTCCGACCCCCCCCCCCTCGTCCTCATCGCCTGGTCCGGCCATAACAAATGTCAAGCGAGACGCCGTGGGGTGCACTGGGTGGGAGAGACGGTGCGAACAGGCCTCTCCCGCCTCCCCAGGTGGAGGCTTCCCAGCTGCACCCTCAGCGCTCCAGGCGCCCGGAAAAGGGTTCTTCCACTGTGGCGATGCTGCAACGTCTCGCCCGGCAGGGTGGAGCCCGTCCGCTCATTTGACCCCGCGATCGCCGGTAGCTACCGAACTCTCAAAATGGCGGTCGACCTGGCAAGAGCGGGCCCAGCATAAAGAAATGGCCCGGTCACTGGTTGACTCCACCACCGTAGTCCTCCACGACCTTGAAGATTCTAGAGGAGCCGCGGGAGTCCCTGACCACTGCAGACACCCCCGATGGGGAATGACTGCCATGATGGCCCGTGGAGTGACGAAACTGTAGCCGCGGGATGTCGGCGCTCCCATGCTGGCGCCAGCCTCAGTTTGAATGACTAGAATCCTGCAGACCACAGTTCGGATCAGTTCCGGTCAAAGCACAGTGTGACCCGGTAGGAAAAATTGTTGCACCCCCTCCCCTTTTTGACTGATGGTTCAAACCACCGATCCTTTCCTTTGCCCTTTTAACGGAACTTTGGACTGCCTCCCCCCCCCCCCGGGGCGCCCCACGCCATTATTCGGAGGGCGGCAACTTACTGGACATCACCTTGGTGCCATCCACATTTCAGCGCGTTCTGCTGCCTTGGAACTATTCGCACAACAGACCGCTACTGACGACCCACCCCCCGGGACGCCCCACGCCGGAAACCCAAATCAGTGCGGCACCCAGGCAACATCACCTGGGTGCCGTCCAGAAATCTGGACGTTGTGCTGCCTTGGGACTATTCGCACAACCGACCGCTACTGACCATTGTTCCTTCTTTTTCCCTAAAAATGTTTAAATGTTTTTACTGTTTTTGTTTTGTTGTATATATTTATAAGTTATTAAAGTTTTATATTCCTACTACTTTGTTGGAGTGCTATATATTTTTAATGTGACACATAATTGTAAAAACTTTGATGTACAAAGAGTCATCCCTGGAATCTGCCGCTTCAGGCTCGGTCCCCTCCCCAATCACAATACAGGATGGTTTTCAGATAGTAGGAACGCGTGTGGTGTGACGGATCTCATCGGGTGTGGGCCTTGATCTACTATAACTCCTTTGAAGAGGGGTGATTCTTTACAGCTGGGGCCATAAACTACATCTGCAGGGCTAGCTGATAGCCTGGGACCGGCCTATACAATCGGACACAGAGGAAGAGGAGTGTCAGAGGGTGCGGCAGTGAATAGGGCGAAAGGGAGGTGTCGGGCGGGCACAGAGTGTGATTCTCAGGGAAGAGCAGCGCAGATGGGGGGAGGTTTATTGCCCATGCATAAGACAGAGAGCGGGGGTGACCAGTGCCTGGGGGAGATGCTTGCGAGGGTGGGGAGCCATGCTACGGATCGACAGCGTGCAGAGAGTGGGTCTGGTCAAGGCATCTAAAATGGCTGCCGTGCACGACAAAAGTGTGGCATTTGAAAAAAGGCAAGATGGCGCAGACAATGTTTTTCAACACTTCCTGATTTCCTTCGAATCGAACGTTAACAGACGTTGGGGCATATTACCAAAGTTAAGCGATATTTATCGCTAACGATGCTTAGCAACAAATTTTTTACCGCTAAGCATCGTCAGAAATTATCGCAGATAAACCTTGCTATTATCAAGGTTTATCGCAAATGCGATAAAAAACGGCCGCAATGCATGAATATCGCTGAAAAGTCAGCGATATTCATGCATTACCGAGCTAATGCTCTTAGCCATGTTATCCACCTCCCATTGGATAACATGGCTAAGAACTGCTCAGGGCAGGTGTTAGTTTTTGGAGATATTCGCGCTTAGCGCGAATATCTCCAAAAGTTGGTAATAGGAGATAGATATCTTGCATGTTGTAATGCAAGTTATTGTGGTATATGGAACTCATACCATAATCTCTCAGGAAAGCAGGAACTGATCCTTTTGGGACCGCCTGAGAAGGCCTAGGGGGTGAGGGGTACTCTACTTTGCCCCCTTTTCACGTTCTGAACTATTTTATTTTACTCTCTTCTGTAATTACACAAAATGGCAGCGATAGGATGCATCAGAGACAGACAGTGAGAGAAAGGAGGCCGGAGATGAAGAAGAGATGTCAAATACACATTGGAGATAATATAGTGGGAGAAGGGAAGTAAATATGAGTAAACTTACTATGTAAAATAAAAATGTTGCACTCTATACTATAAGTCTCATTTTATACTACAATCACTTCGCTACAACCTCATAAATTAAAAATAAAAATGAATAATGTCTCAAACAATTTTTGATTTCTAAATATAAATTTATTCTTCTGAATTTTCATAATTTGAAAGAACTAGTAACATGTCCTCATCAGGAATTTCCTCTTCAATCATCTCATCAGGAATCTCCTCATGAAAAGTCTGCAATGATGATTCTTGTAACTCTATGGTCTCCAAACATTCGATAAATTCGCCGTCAAGAGATTGATCAAAAAAATCATTCAAGTCATCTCCTCCTTGTGAGAATATTTCATTATTGGTGCTGTCAATTTCATTAAATGTAGTGGATAATTCAAAAGAAATTGCCACGGTCTCTTCATTGAGATCCATTTTATTTTGAAATTTCTTGCTGTAAATTGCAGAAAAAAATAATTACTTTCATTTATCGTTTTTAGTAATACATAATATAAAACTAACGTTATCAAGTATTTAGTATAACAGAAGGACTGTAAATAAATAACAGAAAACATTTTTCAAATT
Source organism: Lissotriton helveticus (assembly GCF_964261635.1). Lineage (NCBI taxonomy): Eukaryota > Metazoa > Chordata > Amphibia > Caudata > Salamandridae > Lissotriton > Lissotriton helveticus. The sequence continues at coordinate 772,939,288 of NC_136068.1, forward strand.
ATCTTAAAGTGTACAACATAGTTCCCCTTACAAATTAACAACTCACCTTTTTGAAAGTAGGAGAAGCGTTAGTACTGTGTAAATCAAACACCAGAAATTGAGCACCAAAAATTCCTCACAAATGTACCTCAGACAGTAGTATCACAAAATGGCTGTGGTTTCCTCTCATTTTAGATATGTACATAACCAATTAACTTTCATCACACACAAATACAAAACCAAAGTAACATTTTAATTGGTTCTAAATTTCAACACTTTCAAATGTGTTTTCCCCATGCAATTTTCCATAGGACATTTAGATACGTCTACAGCCTGATTGGCTGAACGGATTTACACCAAACTTGGCAAAATGGTACATCAAACCTAGGGGGTCAGGGAGGATCTACTATGCCCCCTTATGGTCATTTGCCCCTTCGCTTTGGCCTCCTCTTGTCTCTCGATCCTACCGAGAGACAAGATGGCGGCCGCTACGGACTGTTTGGAATGTTTACAGACGCCGGAGAACCAATCAGCTTCGCTTCACAAAGCTCCATAACGCGAAAAGTACGCGAAGCGTAGCGCTGCCCGGTCCGCTGTCACAGATATATATCTTTTTTTGAACGTTAATTTCTCAAAATCCACTGGAGCACATATATTGAGACATAGCAAAGGCACATCGGGCTACCAGTACCTACAATTTTGCCAAGTTTCGTGCAAATCCATTCAGCCGTTCGATTATTATTTATTTATTTATTTTTTTGCCCCGCGGGGCCCTTTTAAAACCTCCACATCAAACCTAGGGGGTCAGGGAGGATCTACTATGCCCCCTTATGGTCATTTGCCCCTTCGCTTTGGCCTCCTCTTGTCTCTCGATCCTACCGAGAGACAAGATGGCGGCCGCTACGGACTGTTTGGAATGTTTACAGACGCCGGAGAACCAATCAGCTTCGCTTCACAAAGCTCCGTAACGCGAAAAGTACGCGAACCGGAGCGCTGCCCGGTCCGCTGTTACAGATATATATCTTTTTTTGAACGTTAATTTCTCAAAATCCACTGGAGCACATATATTGAGACCTAGCAAAGGCACATCGGGCTACCAGTCCCTACAATTTTGCCAAGTTTCGTGCAAATCCATTCAGCCGTTCGGGCTAAAAGTGAGGCCAACCGCCCTATGGAAATTAACATTGGAAAAACGCGTTTTGGGACCCCCCTTTTTTCTCGGCCCCCCCTTGACGAACCCCCCCCAAATTTCCAGGGGCTGCTCAGAAACAAAATGTTCCATATTCCTGAAAATTTCTGCCAATTCCGTCCACAAACGCCAAAGTTATTAGACATAGAATTTTCAAAAATCCCATAGAGAAAAAATCCTAACTATATATACCTACTGGCGACCGCCAGTAGGTAATATATATATATATATATATATATATATATATATATATATATATATATATATATATGTATATATATATATATATATATATATATATATATATATATATATATATGTATATATATATATATATATATATCCAATTAGCACAAGTTGCCCTGCATAGAGACGCCAACACGGAAGTAAGTATCACCTTCTTTATTTGCAGGCAGTAGGCAAAATGCGAAGACACATTTCCAGCAATTCGCCAAACGTTTCGGGCTTCATGCCCTTGCTCACTGGCGTGTGATGAAAGTCCCGGCAGCTGTGTGGACTTATTTCCAATATCGCTCCGCCCATGTTGGGACTTCAAAATGCAGAGTTGCTTTATGGGTCAGGTAGTCCTACTTAGCCCGTAGTGGGTGCTCCGGGTACTTTCAAACACAAAATCAATCCCAGGTGGGTGCCAGAAAGGGGATAACGCACTTTGCCTGCCAATGTTCATTCCTGCAAAGTTCGGCACCTACTTCTCCTCAAAACGCCAGTGTCGTCAGGCGCTGCAGGCCCGCTGGATATGCGGGGGGGCATCTCTGCGGCGAGGCGCGCCGCTTTTTAAATCCAATTAACACAAGTTGCCCTGCATAGAGACACCAACACGCAAGTAAGTATCACCTTCTTATCACCTATTTTGAAGTCCCAACATGGGCGGAGCGATATGGTAATAAGTCCACACAGCTGCCGGGACTTTCATCACACGCCAGTGAGCAAGGGCATGAAGCCCGAAACGTTTGGCGAATTGCTGGAAATGTGTCTTCGCATTTTGCCTACTGCCTGCAAATAAAGAAGGTGATACTTACTTCCGTGTTGGCGTCTCTGTGCAGGTCAACTTGTGTTAATTGGATATATATATATATATATATATATATATATATATACTACGAGGCTCACCTTCAACGTGACGAAAAAGACGAGGAAGACCCTGATTTAGTGCAGATTTTAAATATTTATTTTCGTGCTTGCCATATCGTCACGACGCGTTTCGGCAGATCCCTGCCTTGATCACATATATATATATGTATATATATATATGCACATATATATATATACACACATATATATATATATATAATGAGAGCTACACACACACATACATTTGTATATGTATGTATTTGAATATATATATACATATATATATGTATGTGTGTGTGTGTGTAGCTCTCATTGAGCTGTCGATTCTTTAAACGTTAAAAACATTTATAGCTTTATTCATTAAGTAACAAGAAAGATCAAGAACACCACTAGGGCAAAAGCTATGAGCTTTGTTCATTATTATTTCAGGTATGGAGTTCAAGCCCTGCTACAGTGTCGCTCAGTGTATAATAAGATGAACAATTCAGTCACAATGTATGTATGTAAAGTTTGGTTCAAGGAAAAGTTGATGTCACTAGAATTCCATCCGGTAGTGTTTGAGAATAAATTCAATTGGTCTGGAGAACTCTACTGCTAGCGGACATAAACAATTTAAGAAGTTAACTCCCCCAAAGGGATTGTTTAGGAATAGTGCAAGATAAAAGTGATATCGATGAGAGAATTTGTGATGAGGTGAGATGGAGGTCTTATCTGAAAGGAAGAGGTGCAAACACTGGTATTGTGGGAGTCCCAACACCCCTATACAGAATGAGATGTGTGTTCGAGATGGAATTCTAATATTAGTTTTATCCCTTTCCTATTAGCATATGAGTTTATGTGGTGATATTAATAATTCACTTTATCATAATCATTATTATGTCACTGAGAGGGCATTTGCTAATGTTAAAGCAAAGTGGTATGTGTTTAACAGCCTATATTATGGTTTAATTCTATGGAAATGTGGAAAGTAAGCAGAAGAATAAAACCATTACTACTTCAGGAGCTAGAATTAAAATTAAGAGAGATTCTACGTACAAATATTTTGTCCCCTGCAAGTCAGGATCACCTACCTTCATGTTACCCTGTCCTACATATAAAGAATACACATTTGTTCCTAAAGCCTTAAGTCTAGATATTGTGCATGCATTTTACTTGCTTGTATTTGAAAGGACTCTAATATTATAATGAATATCTATTTAATATACTTATCTATAAAATTCTTGAATATGTGTGGTAATCCTTGTTAATTAAAAAAAATGCCACATAATAGTCCAGATGAGTACTGTGTCAAAGCTTTTCTGAACACTTAATTTTTCTTCTACGATGTACAATCAAGCTTTTTGGAGTTGTTGTTGTATAACTATGTCCTAACTTTCATGCAGCAGATTCTTGATGGGCACATTTAGATTCAGAAGGCTGGGCATTGGCCTATTCACAGAACTCTGTTTCTACTGTTTCAACAGCACAGATAACTACATTTTAAATGTTTTCTTTGTATAGTTTTGAGGACCAGCTAAAAAACTAAGCTCTACGTATCACTTCCCAAATGTGTTGTAGTCTTAAATTGTTAGGGATAAGAACATGCCAGGTAAAACTCCAAGCAGTATTGGTATTAGACCTGGCACCATTGGCATGGGTCTCCTTCTTTTTTTTGCTGTTGCCTCGTGTTTTTGCTGGTGTTAGATGCTTTGGGCACTGTGCCACTGCTGTCCATTGCCACAGTGCAAGTTCTCCCTACTGTAAATTAATGTATTAATCAGTGACTCCATGATTGGCTTGTTTGGTTTACTTGTCAGACCTTAGTATAGTGCACTGAGTGTGCCCAGGGGTTGTAAATCCAAATGCTGCTGGTGGGCTTGCAGCACTGGTTGTGTCACCCACAGAAGCAGTACAATGTGTCTAAGGTCTGCCATTGCAGAGCCTGTGTGCAGTCTGGTACTGTCATGCTGACTGGGCAAGTGCACCCTCTTGCCAGTCCCTAAACCTTCCCTTTTCTTCATATCAGACACCCCTATGGTAGGCCCAAGGACAGGGTGCATTGTAGGCATAAGGTAGGGCATGCCCTGGTGTGTGTGGCATGTCCTAATAGTGAATTACAGCCATTTTCGTTTTTCACTATTGCAAGGCTACCTGTTCTCGATAGGCCAAAAGGTGAGGTTAGATTATTACATTCTTATAATCCTAACTGACTCAGGGAACATGGTAGAAATTCGAGTTTAGTATGCCTGAACTCAGAATAATAAAATACATCTTTTAATGAAGTTGGTTTTAACATTCTGTGTTTGAAAATACCACTTTTAGAAAGTAGGTATTTTCTTGTCTAATTATCCAAGGCCTGCCTCTGCTAGGTTGTGTATTCCTTGTCTGGAGTTTGAGTGACAGGGCTGGGGGATTCTAAGAGACAGAATGAGTCATCCCAGTGGTGAATAGAGAGATCTGCATCTAGATGGGTGGGAGGAGTTGCACCTTAACTTTGAGTAGGGCTGTGCCTGCCTTGCACAATGCTGGCCCCACCTCCTGGGGTGCGGTTGATGTCTCTGCCCTGCAATGTGAAAGAAGAGAAGGAATGATGTCAACAAAATGCTCCAAGGCTGTGCTTTCCCTCCACAATGCTGGCTCCACCTCCGTCTTGCAACGAAGAGGAAGGGTGTCACCGTCGCTGCTGCTGCCATTGCATTTCTTAACAAGGGTGTCGCGGCTGTAGCTGTCGTATTGTACCGTATCGAGAGAAATGTCTCGCAACGAGGAAGTAGCGTTTGCTGTCGCTGCTGCTGCCGTCACACTTCTGAACATGGGTGTCGCCGCTGTCACCTTGCACCGCTTCGAGGAAAGCACCTTGCATCCCCGGAGAAGCTCACTCCCGTCCGAGCTGCTGCCATTGCATTTCTGAACTAGGATGTCGCCGCTGTAGTTGTCGCATCGTGCGGAAGCTTCTCGCAACCGTCGAAGAAGAGTGTCGCAGCAGAAGCTGTTGCCGTCGCATCGTTGAACAGGGTTGTCGCCGCTGCAGCTGACGCATCCAATCGAGACTTATCGCATCATCAGAGAAGCATGCCGCATCTGGAAGATCTTCACGTCTTTATTTCTTTGCACCGGAACTTTGCCGCATTTTCCATCGCTGCAACATTGCGTGTTGTGGAAGCGCAATGCATCGTAAGGTACATTGATGCAAAGTATCACATCTTAAGAACTGAACTGAACTAAGCTAAAACTAAAATTTTTAAGTATAGTATTGTGGATTTTTGTCGTTTGTGGTCTTGTGTTAAGTCTATATAAAGAATACTTCTTTTTAATATACAACTGTGTGGTGTCCCTCTGTAGTGTTGTCACTGGGGTACTGTATGTGGTCACAAATGCTTTTCACACTGCTTCTGAGATAAGCCTGTCTGCTTGTGCCAAGCTACCAAGGGGGCGAGCAGGGGTTATTTTAGGAGTGTACCCCCTTACCCTGACTAGAGTCAAGGGTCCCTATTTGTCACAAGTACCTACCTGTGCCTACTAGACACCCCCAAATGTAACAATATTTAACAAGAAAGAGGTTTGAGCAAGGTAACTATTTTATGAGAGCAGCGTATGACAAATAGCAAGAGGAGATACTTTTGTTTTGGGAGTGTTTAAACTACAAATGAGAGGTTAAGATGAAGTGACAACCCCATGGGTCATGTGTATCAGAACGTCTATACTAGCTATCAGTAAGAAATTGGAGTATAAGTTGAGGGGATTGAGAACTCACCTCAAATAATTATCAAAATCTTTCTCAGGGTGATTCACAAAAGTCATTAAATAAATATGTGCAGAACCCCCCGGTAACTATGGCACAGAGCAGCCAAGCTTAACTTAAATGCAATAAGAATGTATTTATGCACTATTAATAAAGTGAAAAGACAACACAAGAGATATCCCAAACCAAAGTAGACAAATAGAGAATATTTTGATCAAGAAAATGGTAGAAAAACATCTCGGCAGAGATATTGCACATTTGCATAAAGTAAGCCACTGACCTTTTAAAAAAATGTGTCTCCATTGTCGTTAATTGATGTTCTCGTGAACCGGATGTAGAAATTGTTTAGTTTACAGTGAGCTCTTAATTACCCTATAAATATTTCCAGGTGCAACAAAAAAGTCACTCTTTAGGTCTGGCCTACAGATAGCTTTAGGAGTTTCACAAGCTTAATTTTTCCAAAATGAATCACAAATTAGACATATAAGCTGATACTTTTGGCCAGCCCTCTACAGTCATTGGTCTGTGCAACTGTTATTTAGATTTTACTACCACCCACCGCAGCATGCATCATGGGGCAATGGGCCAGCCTACTTCAACCGTTGACACTTTTGAGCTGCAAGTGAATACATTTTGCCTAGTCACATATGTACCACTGCCCTGATATTTTCATATGTTTTGTCAGTTCGTCTTTAGTAGTGCATGTTTGCAAAAATAAATAAATCAATGCAAAAATTGCAAATTTGCAACGGCCATTCCTATTAGCTTTTCCAATGCATGTTTAATATAGTTGTCAATCATGCCCTGATCACAAGCAAGCTGAACTATGAGAACTCCACTATGCCAGGAACAACAAATACTCACCAGAAGGCTGCAGACAATTCAAAACTCTGTGGTCAGAATCGCTGTCAACCTCCCTAGCCATACTCAGGTAACACCACTCATGAAGGAGCTCCAAACACCATTCAAAAACGAGCACAATACCAACTTCTCACCCACACTTTCAAAGCACTATAAAACACTGCCCCAGCATATCTCATCATTTGCATCACTTTCACAAACCTTCCAGACTTCTCCAGTCATCCGGACTCATTCTTGCAAAAATCCCACAAATATGGAAAACCAGATCTGGTGGCTTAGCTTTCTCTTACATCACTCCTAAAGCATGGAATGACTTGTCACTACACATAAGAGCCTCCTCCACACTTCTTGAATTCCCCAAGAAGCTGAAGACCTGGCTTTTCAAGTAGTCCTAGTAGGTCCTAGGTGGACTTAGACTCATGCCTGCTCAGTACCAAGATACACTCCAGGGTGATAGTGCGCTCTACAAATTGGTATTCTGACAAAGTATTGAGTTAAAAATATTGTGTCATATGAATATTGAGGTTTTTATTATCGTGATACCCAAATATCGTGATGCGGGCATTTCATTGACAAAAATATTCATTTTGTTAGGTAAAAAATGCCAGCAATATCTATGTTGTTAATATCGTTTACAAAAATATTGTTCTAAAAAATATCTTTTTGAAATTATCTTTATGTATTTCAGCATGTTTTAATTGTAAATGTTATCAGTTGTTTGTATAATTGTTAATGTTTTTAAATATAATTTGTAAATTGTTAGTTGTTTTTTAATGTAATTTAATTTTAAGGGGCTTATTACGATGTCGGGCGGATGCAATACTGTCACGGTATCGACCGCCTAATTACAATGCGACAGCAAAAGGTGCGGTTGCATACTCCCATTTCCCTATGGGAGCATGTGGTACAGCCATAAACCGGCTGTAGCACAAGCTCCCATAGGAAAATGGGAGGTTGTGTTCATCCCTGCACCACGTAGCAGGGATCATCAAGGGGGCACCATAGGTGCCTCTTTGACCCCCAACTGGAGGCCACAAATAGAAGGGGGCCCTGCTTAGGGCCCCCAAACTCTTTCTCCCACATGCTTTCCATGTCGGAAAGCCTGGCATGGAAAGCCTGCCAGAAACAGAACATCAAAATCCAGACAACGTAAAATGGCTTCAATATGGATTATGCGTCGGTCTCGGTCAGAAAGCCTCTGAGCTAAGGTTGGAGGCTTTCCTACCAAGATCGTGATCTAACCCTGAATTGTAATTTTTTGTGTTGTAGAGCGTTGTGGGGTTTGTAGGGATACAGAGTGGGAAGCAAACAAAGTATCATTATTTATTAATTAATTCTCAATAAAAGTAATTACTGAATTGATAATTATGTAAATTGCATGATTAATTATTTGTACGTTTTATTTTAGGTGGTGGTTTTGGGATTTGTTGGGCAAAGGATGGGAAGTAAATTAAATATAATTGTTTAATAATTTGTTGTAATTAAAATTAGTAGTGTGATAATTAATTAATAAATAGTGTACTATTATATTTTAAAGATATATTTTAGGTGTGCATTGCTGGGTTTTTAGGTGTACAGGGTGGGAAGGTAATTAAGAAATAATGTATTAATAATTCATTATTAATTTATTGTTAATCATTTGATTGATAATTATGTAAATTAAGAAATTATCATATTTGTTAAGTTATATTTTAGGTGTGTGTTGATTAGTTTTTAGCGGAATAGCATTGGAAGTGAATTAAGCAATACTTGATTACTAATTAACTATTTATATTGATTGCAATTTTTAATTTATTGATATTTTGTAAAAAATATACAATTTCATTTTTTATGTTATATATTCGGTGTGTTTTGTGTTTGTAGCAGAATACGCTGGGAATTTTTTTAAGTAATGATAAATAATGTATTCTTTTATTGCAAATTGTTTTATTTATTACTTAATATGTTAATTGTGTTATACTTTTTTATTTCATTTACATTTTAGTTATTGGAAGTGATGTTTGTGGGAATAAAGTGTGGTATTTTAATTCAATTAATAATATTTGCCTTAATTGATAGTAATTATTACAAATTATAATTATTATGAAATTGGCTTACTCTCTGTTAAAAGTTAGACATATAGTTTTCATATTCAGAATTTTGAATTTTTGGTTATTTTATAGAGTTGTGGAAATATGTACTATAATAAGACTATAGTGGGAATAGTTAATTTGACCCCATTGGTCTCCAATGTTTTCTATACTGTTGCACGGACTGGAGTAGGAATAACACATGTTACCCCTCCCGAGTCCAACTTTTCCCTACTGGTGCACCTACTGGAGTGGGAATAGTACATTTTACCCAGCCAGTATCCAATACTTCCCCTACTGTTGCACAGACTGGAGTGGGAATAGTACATTTTACCCTGCTGAAGTCCAACACTTTCCCTACTGTTGCACACACTGGAGTGGTATTTTAATTAAATAAATATTATTTGTTTTAATTGATAATCATTATTAAAAATTGTCATGATTATGTAATTTGTTTAGTTTTTGTTAAAGCTTTGATATATTATTTTTATGTTTAGAATGCAATATTTTTAGTTAATTAATAGGGTTGTGAAAATATGCTGCACACACTGGAGTGGGAATAGTAAATTTTACCCTTTTGATGCCCAACGCTTTCCTTACTTCTGCATACAGTGGAGTGGGAATAGTACATCTTACCCCTCCCAAGTACACCACTTTTGATACTGTTGCATAGACTGGGGTGGGAATAGTAAATTTCACTCTTCTTGAGTGTAACAATTTCCCTACTGTTGCACACACTGGAATGGGAATAGTAGATTTTGCCTCTCTTGCGCCAAAGCGTTCCCTACTGTTGCATAGATTGCAGTGGGAATAGTATGTGAGTGGGAATAGTATGTTTCTTATTCCTAGAGTTTAATAGTTTTGTTAATATTGTTCATATATATATATATGTATATATCCAACACGAAAAGTTGCCTGCAGTGAGGGGCCCACAAAGGTATGTTCATAAGCCAGCTTTATTAATGGACAAACCGCATACAGACTGCCAAGGTGCTTTGCCTTCATTCCAGTTCTGCCCGACGCGTTTCGTGCGTGAGCACTTCATCATGGGCTACAGGATTTCAGTACATATTGACGGCCGTTCTCCAGCACTCTTATAACAAAATTGTCTCCACCCAGGTGGGCGTGGCCATGCATGTGGCCTGATGGTCAATGTAGTGCTGCCGGTTTTCTCATGTGAGTCGCCGTTCAAAGACTCCAATTATCCAAATGTTACCCCAGTGGGTTGCAAGTAACAGCTTAACTTGTCTGAAATGCTCGTGACATTTGCTCCATTCGGCATACCTTTTCCCAATGCTGCCTCGTAGGATGACGTGACATGAGAAAACCGGCAGCACAAATTAATGTTTACGAAATTAGCGCCATTTTGAAGTGTAAAGACTTCAAGTTGCTATTTCTATTTTACGGTTTGGTATGTACTTAATCAAAATGAATATTGTAAATTACATTTTACATTTTACATTTTAGAAAAACTGGTTTTGTGAGCACTTATACGACATTTAAAACTTGTAATCCAGTTTTAAAAAAATCACAGTTCATTATGCATATTTTCAACTTTCAACGTAGGGGTAATTTTCTGATTTGCTATATATAGATAAATATTTACATATGCTGCAGACATTTCCTCAAATCATACTTTTAGCACTATTATTCGGACATCAGCATATCTATAAACCTATGAACTCCTGTTTAATCCAATTAGCCCAAGTGAATTGATAGTTTTTCCTCAGTGTTTAAACCTTCAGGCATTCCTGTGTGCATATCAACTATATATCGAGATTCGAGCCTTCTAAGTTTCAATTCCCTATTTCCCCATGATCATTTGTAGGGATATGATCCAAGCAGAAGAATTTTAGCAAGTTCCTGTCACTATTGTGGTATTGTGCAAAGTGTCTTGACACAGGACATGTGAAATCTTTGTTTTCTATCGCTCGTGCATGTTCTAAAATTCTCCTTTTTGTGGGATATAGTACTTCCTATGTACTTTTTCATGCAAGAACAGTAGTGGCAGTATGCACAATAAGGTGTGTTGTACGTTAAGAATTTATTAATGGTCTTGGCAGCTCTCATCCCCGGTATATTGTACGAGAGAACCTTTGGACTGTGTTTACATGCCTTGCATTTTTGACAAGGAAAAAATCCTGTAACCTTGCTGATTCTTGGAACAAATGGAATGGGTTCATAGTGGCTCTTGACCAGTTCATCTTTTAGTGACTGACTCCTCCTGAATGTTATCTGCGGGTAGTCAGGTAATAGCCTACCTATTATCTGGTCTGTTTTAAGGATATGCCAATTCCTGCATAATATTTTTCTCAGAATTCCTGTTTCACTAGAATAGGTAGTTATGAATCTGCATACATCATCTTCCCTTTTGGGAGCTTGTACTTTATCCTTAAGTAGACAGTGTCTAGGCATCTTTTCCACCTTAGATAGAGTTTTAGATAGAAGCTTTTCACAGTAGCCCCTCTTTTTCAACCTGTCTATCGCTTCGTATGCTGCAATATTGAAATCATCTACATTAGTACAATTTCTTTTTAGTCGTAGAAGCTCCCCATACGGTATGCTGTCTTTTAGATTTTTTGGGTGGCTGCTTGAGGCTTCTAAGGTCGAATTACCAGCAGTCTCCTTCCTAAATGAGGATGTACATATCTTGCCTTGCACTATAAAGACTTTTAAATCTAGGCAGGACACTTCTTTTTTACTCATCTGCCCACTAAAATGTAGATTCAAATTATTTTTGTTCAATTCACATATATGTTCTTCGGCATCTTTTTGTGAACCCTTCCAAAGAATAAAAAGGTCATCAATATATCTGTGCCATGAAATTACACATTTGACCCAATTCTGGAATATTCACTGAACCTATAGTTTTTTCAGTGAATTTCAAAGTTTTTTTAAATGCTAATTTCTAACTATAACTTCCCTAAAACCTATGTTTTTTGCAGTGAATTTAAAAGGATTTTCAAATGCTAATTACTAACTATAATGTCCCTGAAACCTGTGGTATTTTCAGTGAATTTCAAAGGTTTTTTAAATGCTAATTTCTAACTATGCCTACAGAGGTAGGACATGTGCAGAAAGAGGAAGAAAAGTGCAGAAAGGAGCAAGAGAAATGCAGAAAGAGGCAAAAGAAGTCCAGAAAGATGAAGAAAGGTGCAGAATGAAGCAAGAGATGTGATCAAAGAGCCACCAGAGGAGCAGAAAGAGGCCTTGTTGCAAAGTCATCCTGTACCCCCAACTTGTTGCTGACTGGTACTGGTGGTAACTGACTCTGACTAACCAGGCCTAGAGCTAGTGCTATGCTAAAAGACACTTAGAATACAGTGAAAATACCTACATTCACTAGGGAACACCAATGCGTTGGGGTACCCATGTGATTGGCATGACCTCTTCTGTAAGGCCCTAGTACATAATAGAGCAGGGTGATCAAAACTTCCAGAGATGCAGAAAGATGCTTTTTTAAGTAGTAGTCACATTTGCAGAGTGGTGGAGAAAGGGTGCTGGGCCTACGACCAGTGCTCAGGAATTCCACTGCATAAGACTTACAGGAAGTACCTGGGGGGCTTCTTGGCCCCCAAAGTCCCTCAGGAGTAAATTGGACTTCATCCCCCGTCCCGTAGTATGCGAGGAGGCGCGTGTGCAGAGTGGAGGAGAAGACGTCTTAGCAATCCCACTGTGTGGGACTTACTGGAGGTAACAAGAGGGGTAGTTGGCCCCAAGGACACACTTGGGGGTCAACTACCTCTCCTATTACCTCCAGTAAGTCCCACACAGCAGGATTGCTAAGTTCTCATTGCAGGCCACGTCCCCTTCACCCACCACTCTGCAAACACGCTCCCTGGCACACTCTTAGATGGGGATTGAAGTCTCCGTCACTGCTGGGGTCCTTTAGGGGCCAACTAGCCTACCTCTTTTCTCCAGTAAGTCCCACACCGTGGGATTGCTGAGAGGTGGACAGAGGCCACGCCCTCTTTCCCCAACACTCTGCAAACACGCCTTCTGGCACGTTCTAAGTTGGGGTATTAAGTCCTCTTCATTCCTGAGGGTCCCTGGAGGCCAACTAGCCCACCAGGTACCTCCAGTAAGTGCCACACACCTGGATTGCTGAGAGTGGTCCGAGGCCACGTCCCCTTTTTACACCACTCTGCAAAGACGGCTCCCAGCACACGGCTGCTCAATGTATTAAGTCCAGTTGTGTCCTGTGGTCCTCAGGACAAAAGACGACCTCATCGCCGCACCAGCAGTGTGCCATGAGGTCTCAGAACACCTCTCTGCAATCCAGCTGTGTGGTGCATACTAGAGGTAACTGGTGGGCTAGTTCGCCCCTAGGAAACCTTAGTATTCAAGGGGACTTAATTCCCCAACTTAAAACACGTCAGCGGGCGCGTTTGCAGAGTGCTGCAGGAAGGGGGCAAGGCCTCCGGTGAGATGCCGGCTTTTAAAAAATATCTTTTTTAGAAGGAGGGCTCTTTGTTCCCCCTTTAGGCTGACCTTAAAAAACAAAAAAAAGCACAAAACGGGAGAGTGTCCGCTCTACCTCCATTCCGAGGCTGATTTTGGCCATGGGTATATTTTTTTTTTATCCAAGATCTAAGGAATAATGCTCTCTCAGGACATTCCAGATGCAAAGTTTTTAATACCAGCAGTTATGCGTTTCGGGGAACACAGTCCCCTAGCTCATACACTGGGCAATGGGTTACACCACCATACATATAGTGACTAGATATAGTCAAAGGACAAACCACTTCCTTAGGAAGGTAACAATTTGTTGTAAACACGGCATCCATTTTGTAATGGGTTATTTAACAGTTAGTGAGGATACCACTTGCAAATTTACATATTATTACTTCATAATATTGGTTGCATCTAACAGTTATAAATTATTTCAAGTATGTTTACTGAGTACCACGTGTAAGAATGTGAAAAATATGAAAAATATAAATAGTACAGACACCTGACAATCCACTTTCCTAGATGGGCCCCTTTCTGCGGTAAAGACGGCACCCATTTTGTAGTGGGATGTTCTACTTTATATAAGTATGTGATTTCTACATATAATAATTGCATAAGACAGTATACATGTGCTAACTTCTTAATTGTGGTTTCATTTGCCAATTGTACGAACAATATAAAATGTATCGCTTTTTACCACATGTAAAGAAAACACCATCATGGATTGATTGTCGGAATCAATTTAATTTCTTCTGTGGTGAAGACTTGCCATGCCTGACAGTGGTATGAGAGAAAGGCTGAAAGGGGGTGTGATCGCTCTAGTGGTAGTTAGGTTATAATAAGAATTAAAATTCCCAATTGGAAATCTTGACAAATTATACCATGGGATTCTCCCAACTACGGAAACTGGTAATTAGTCAATGACTGTATATATATATATATAAAATGTGTTTGTGTATTTAATTGTATTTTTTATACATTTACATTTATGTAAATTATAAGACATTTGTAGGTAGATTTATTTTTGTTTATTGTTTACATTTTATGTATAGTTAAATTAGTAGTATGTTAATTTTTTTTTCAGTTCATTCATTACATTTTTTATTTGTTTCTATGTGTATGTATATATTATATCTGTTATGTTAGTAAATTTAAAAAAATAGAAAATTATCATTTTAGTAAAAAAAATTTTTTTTATAATTGTTTTAGATTATATATCTGTATATAAACATACACATACATTTATGTGCGCGTGTTTTTAATAAGTATATATTTTTATATTTTTGATAATATTTAGATATATTTAATTTTCTTTAGATTAATGTTATATGTTAAAATATTTAAGATTTACTATTTAAAAAAAAAATCTTTTTATGAAACAAAACAGTTCCATCAAAAGACACATCAAGTAGCAGTGGAGGTGCAGTGGTATTTCCACAGTAAATGCTTGAAATAAACCAGTCGACAATAGACATAGTAACGGTCAGCCCCCAGGCCATGCCCCCCCAAAGTGAAGGTGGGTCCGCTAGTCCACCCCCGCCACCCCACTACTCCCCCCACCTAGACCAGATCCTTCCCCCCGTCCTCCCTCCCCCCTTGGCCCCCCCATGGTGTGGTCAGAGTCTGTCACCAGCCGAGGCTCAAGGCCTCCCAGGAAGTGGTTATGTCAAATATGCACGTGTGTGGCGCTCAGTGAGGGAGACCCCTACGGTGTAGCATCTGGGGTATCCATCCATTCCCCTCTGTACCTCCTCCAAGCCTGCAATATCTTTTCCCACTTTTCGGGGCAGCCTTGACTATTATAGATGACTTTCTCTGCCCTCTGGCACCAGTCCATATCCCGTTCCCATTCCTCTATGGTTGGTATCAAGTCATTCCCCCAGAGACGTACAATGTTTCTCTTGGCCACCATGCTCGCAAAGGCCAGCCCTACCTTATCTCCCTTGGGCCATGTAAAATCACTCGTGACCCCCAGGACATGCCATCTAGCCTCCCGCGGTACCTCCGCCCCCACCACCTCCTCCATTATGTCCTTCAATCTGACCCAATATGTACGGATTTTAGGGCAGTCCCAAAGGATGTGGAAGTATGTTCCCTCTTCCCCACATCCTCTCAAACAGAAGTGCGATGTCGCATATCCCATCTGAAATTGCACCGTTCGAGGGGTGTAGGACCTATGGAGGATGCGTAGCTGCACCAATCTGAACCTAGCTCGAATCGCCACCTCTCTAGGACATTGCAGGGCCTCATTCCAATCATCGTCTTCTAGCAAACCAAGGTCGGCTTCCCATTTTTCCCTCAATGGCCCAAGTGTGTCTGGAACATTATTAATAAGCTTCTTGTATGTAAGTGAGATGGCCTTATCAATCATGGGGTCCAACAGCAACCTGTCCTCAAGAGGGGCATATTCAGGTAGCTGATCCCCCTGCATCAGGTGCATGTACAGGGCATGTTTGAGTTGTTGATAATGCAGGAATTCGCCAGCACCCATTTGGAATTCTGACTGAAGACCGGCGAACTCTACCACTTGCCACCTCTTCCAGACATCCCCTAGAAAGATTTACTATTTTTAACCATATATAAATAAAGAAATATTTTTGTAAATACGTTTTTGATATTAGTGTAAAACAATATTTTTTGGAATATTATTGAACTTATCTTTTTATGCATATTTTTGTGATTGATATTTTTGACACAATATTTCTGTATCAAGATATTTATGGTTTTGAAATTATGTCAGTGAACCCTGCAAATTTGCAAAACAACATAACAGTCAGGGCTGCCACTTGGAGTTGGAGAGCCAGATCTCTTTGCTTAACATACAGAGATGTGAAGAGAGAACATGGAGGCCGCAATCTGAGCGGTTGCTTGCTACCTGAGGCACTCAAGTCCCACTCTTGGATGAGGCAAAACCAAGACCGAGACCCGTAGCGCCTTTACGACCTACCTCTTGCTGCCAATTCTGCCACGGGTTGAAAATTGTTTTCCAGATTCACCGTGCTGGGGAGGGGCTGCAGAGCAGCGGCTCGTTGGCTCCTCAGGGCCGATACTGGGAGAGGCAGCACAGGGCAGCTTTCACCAGCAGAGGAGTGAACCGTCAAAGTGGTGGAGCGCGTCCTTACATCCGGAGGAGAAAGGACCCCTGCCAGTGCTGCTAAAACCACAGTCTCAATCACCAGGACAGCGACAGTCATTGCAGCAAAATCAGGTGCCAGGGGGCAAGCAGGGGGGGTTTATTGTCGGCAAGTGCCACGTTTTACACAGAGGGGGAAGCTTGTGCTTACACCCAGACAATTACCGCCACAGCCACAGAGGGAATTCAACCAGGCAGAACAGGAGGCACAGAGGAAGGGAAAAAGCTGTACCAGCATTTCGAATAGAAAAAACTGCCCACACAGTTTTCCCAACTACAGGTAGCAGGAGAGGTAGAAGGAGCGCTGGTGGGGCAACAAAGGCAAAGTCTATTTGTAGTAGCAATAAAAATCTCCAAGAAGGAAAGTTGGGCATAGGTAAAAGTCTAAAGCATGGGGAGGAAATAAGGGATTGTACATCCTCAGACATAGCTGCCGTTGATAGCCACCCCACTTTTGAGCATTGTGAGGTCAAAGGCAGGAGTATCTAGTCAGTTAAGTCAGTCAGAGCCAATTAGTCCTTAGATTCCAGGATTAAGATTACTCCGTCCTTGCGGTCCTACTTCAAAATTCAGCCATTAGGGTTGGACGTGGCTAAGCAAGGGGAGGCCTTGAGAAAGCACCCGAAGGGCCAGTGCGAGTTAGTACCCTCCCAAAGCAGGATGGAAGCTCGGAACAGTCCCTCTCCCGCTCAACTGTCCTCTCTTAAAATGGCATCAGCAGTCTCTGGGTCAGCCCAAAGTAGGGCCTTGGACATAAATAGTGACGACCTGCAAGAGGTAAATCCAGTCTGTCAAGCAAGGGTGGACAATGATAACGTAGAGTGATTTATAGGCTCCGAGGTGCAGGGAATTGCTGGGTCATCAGCAGCTTTCTGTGGAGGCTCTCTTTTCTTCTGTGTCTGTGAATATCAGGAAGGGGTTCTCCGTTTCAGAAGCAAAACAAGGGGCGATACGGGTATTCTGTGAATCGTTGGAGAAGAAAATGGACCTCCTAAACTCTAGGACAGTGGCCTTAGAAAGTTCAGTGGGAGAAATAAGGGACGATCTGGGAGTTGTTAGATCAGAAATCACACAACTTAAGAAAGATGAGGCATTACTCCAGGACAGGCTGGAGATGCTAGAAAACAATTCACGGAGAAACAACCTACGTCTTCTAAATGTTCCAGAAGGGAGGGAAGGAGATGACATTAAGTACTTCATTGTGACCCTTATAAATGACTCATTACAGAAAGAAGAATCAGAGGAGGACTTAAAAAAGGATATTCAGAGAATCCATAGAGACTCCTTTGGAATACACCCTAATAGGTCCAGACCAAGGAAGATCCTCATAAACTTCCTCTCGTTTTCCCTGAAAGAAAAGATCCGATCCTAAATTGTGCTCTGAAGCAAAACTCCTTGAAACCCAGGGGCTTTTCCTACGAAACTCGCTCCGACTTGGCTCGTGCTACACTAGACAGACAAAGGGAGCTGGGAAAGAAAATGGATGAATTTAAGAAACTTGGTGTGGTTGCCCAGTTAAAATTCCCAGCACTCCTGAAAATTAAGCACAGCAATAAGATGTACAATCTAAAATCAGTTCAAGGAGCAGATGAACTTCTGTAAAGCCTAGGCAAGGCTACAAAATACTTAACTAACTACACATATACTGTACGGGGATTTTTGGCGTTCTCCTGGGTAGTCTTGCATTTATTGAGATTCCAGGACACCTGAGAGACCAGACATTAGAAATTAGGGTTGACACACTGACTTATCAGCTAACTAATGCTACACCTAGGTTTTCTGATGCCGTACCCAGGAATTAAGCTGAGAGAAAATTGGAGACAGGTTTGTATTGCTGGATTTGGTTTATCGCCTTTTCTTTTCTTTGTGAGGTATTTTGAGTACAGAGGCACTTGATGGATGCCCCAGTAGCTGAATCTGCACTATCAGTCCAGGAAAATGGAGGTTGAGTTCAACAGGGAGGGGGCAGGGGTGGGCGCTAATGCACGGCATGAAGGGGAGCACAGGGTGGGGAGCATAGGGGTAAAAAAAGAAAAATAATTCCTCATTCGCCTTTTAGTCTGATTAGCTCACTTTTGCTATGTTGGTTATGTTTTTCTTGTTTAGCCTGGTACTCTGGGAGATGTAGCACGCTAAAGGTTTTGGGGCTAGATGTAGGTAAATCTTATTTTCCGATTCATAAATACCGAATTTTACCGATTCTGTATTTATGAATCGGTAAATAAGATGTAGGTAAAAGTTTGGTAATTTGTACAGAATCGGTAGGATTCGTTATTTACAGATTCGGTAATTACCAAATCGGTATTTGCCATTGATTCCTATGGGCCTTGAAGCCCATACGAATCAATAGCAAATACCGATTTGGTAATTACCGAATCGGTAAAAATACCGAATTGCCAAGGGGGACAGGGTGTCACTTTGACACCGTGTTACACCCCTGATTCTGGCTTGTGTGGGCATGTATGTGTGTCACA
Organism: Lissotriton helveticus; assembly: GCF_964261635.1. Classification (NCBI taxonomy): domain Eukaryota; kingdom Metazoa; phylum Chordata; class Amphibia; order Caudata; family Salamandridae; genus Lissotriton; species Lissotriton helveticus. The sequence goes on from NC_136068.1 coordinate 772,958,258, forward strand.
TGGCACAGGTGTACATGCACAAATATGCATGCACACAGGAATTCGTTATTTACCACCCAATGGTATTAGGTGGTAAATAACTCATTCTAAAGGCCCTGTAGCACTGTTTAAAGTGCTACCTACATAAGAAATTACAGATTCGGTAATTTTACCGATCGGTAATTTTACCGATTCGGTAAAATTACTGATTCGGTAAATTTACCGACTCTGTATGTTTTTGCTACCCCTACATACCAATATCCGAATACCAGTTGAAAATGGATGAAAATCTGTATTTTCGGCTTTCTCCGACCAGTATTTGGACACCTACATCTGGCCCTTGGTGTTTAAACCGCCATGAGTTGCATTCAGTTTTTATCTTGGAACGTTAATGGCCTGCAAGTTAAAAAAAGGAGAGCTAAGATTCTGTATTATATCAAAGAGTCTCCGGCACAGATTATTATCCTGCAAGAAACTCATCTGTTGTAGAGGGAATTGTGTGAAATCTTTGGAAAAATAAAATGGGTTGAACACCTTATTTGCTCTAATCAGAGCGCTAGCATTAAAAGTGTAGCTATTTTAGTCAAAAAGCAAGCAAAGGCTCGGGTATTTAACTCTATGATAGACCCAGGTGACAGGTGGTTCATCACTAAAATGTCAATTTTAGGGTCCCTGATGACAGTGGTGGGCTATTATGGCTCAAACCAAGATGATCCTTCCGCCTTGAAAACCATCTTTCTAAATCTCTTGGAGTTTCAAGAGCCCATTATAATGGCAGTTGATATTAATATAGTCTTTAATCCCTTACTAGATAAGTCTCCAAGCAACAGGGCAAATACAACGCCGAAATCCTGGGCATATCTGCAAACGATGATGGTACAGATGGGACCGTGCAATGTCTGGGGAGAGAGATCGGGCTCTCAAATTGGTGTGTCATATTATAATAATAAGTATCGCCATAAGTCTAGAATAGATTACATCCTGGTTAGCCATTACTAGAGGGGTAAAATCAAAGATATGGGTTACTCGACCCCACACTTGTCCGACCATGCGGCTGTATGGTTGGATTTAATTGTGAAAGGTAAAGAACACTCAAGGGTATGGACATTTGATCGTTCACTACAACTTGATGAACTAGAAATTAAGTATTTATCTCAGGAATCTGAGTTTTTTTAAATACAATTGTGGGCTCTGACGAGATATCTGTGGTATGGGATGCTTGGAAGGCTTTTATAAGGGGTATAGTCCCTAGCAGGGTTTGTTATAAGAACAGGGAGTACAAGGGGGAGGTGGCACAAATAGAGTCTGAGATTAAGGCAGTGGAGTTGAGTTTAAACAAGGAAATGATCCCCGCAAATTCCCAAGAACATATGGTGAAATTAGATAGCCCGAAGGATCATTAGGGCACTATTATTCAGTCAAGGATCACCACAAAATGGGAGGCAAGTAAGCTTGCCCATTTTGAATAAGGAGAGGGTGCCAGTAAACTTCTGGCATGAAAGGTCAAGGCTGATAGGACTACAAATTTAATCAGGCAAATAGACAGCAAGGATCACAGCATCTCAGTATCGACTGATGAAGAGATTGATGATGTCTTTTTCACCTTCTTCCAAGACCTATATGAAGTCAATATAGTTAGCGTGACTGGGGGTCAGGATTGTTCAGAATATTGACAAGATCTCAGGGACTAACCTGGCTAACGTATCCAGAGAATGCCAGAAGCTTATGAAATCTTGGGCTCATCTCCCATTGACCATTTTGGGTAGGACTAATTTGATAAAAATGGCCATACTTCCCAAAATTACCTTTCTCTTTGACACCCTTCCTCTATATTTTGATAAACAGGGGATCGACAAGCATCAGCAAGCAATCAATTAATTTGTATGGGCTTACAAGGACACAAGGATAGCATGGAAGAAGCTCAGGCGCAAGAGGGAGAAGGGGGGCCTTACACTCCCAGATATACAGTACTACGCTTGGGCTTTCCAGTTATCTCATTCAAAAATGCTGTTAAAAACTCCAGATCATACAGGGACAGGGGCCATATTTTCTGCTATGCTAAAAGGAGGGAATCTCCCCCAGGAGGGATTCCTGTTCAAATATGGCGACCAGAAGCTTTTTAAAAAGATCAGGCTGAAATCAGTCTTGCTGGGGATGGCTCCAATATGGGCTAAAATCAAACAATGCACTGACCTAAATTACTTTTCGAGTATGGCGACCTTATGGGACTCTCCAGGGGCTTCAGATTGTTTGAAAGATAAATTAGCCACACCACTCATGACAGCGGGACTGAAGGTGTGGTGGGACCTGGCTTCTGATGGCTCCTTAAATTCATTGTTATCACTCCAAAATAGGACAGAGGGTGGTATGTCCAAGTTTAAATACCTACAGCTACAGAGTTGGTCCCAGACCCTTAAAAAACATATAGGTATACAACTTGCACGAAAAATCAATGTAAACCTTTACTAAATAAATAATGCAATTGTTGTTGAGAAAAAGTTCAGATTAACAGACTAGTACAGACTTCCAGGAGGTCACTGGGTGTTAGTTCTACTACTCTTACTTTTTCCTCTACCTCCGAACACACGAGATACTGTATGAATTCCACTGTTTTATACAGTCGTAAACAGCATGTAGATTTAATTATCCAGAGGCAAATGTCCTCTGTATACTGACAGAGGCTGATATAATCACCAAACATCTGCTGCTCTAAGAAGTTTGCATTTAAAGTGAAATGAAGAGCGATAGATGAATTTAAGAAATATCACTTAATTTCTAGTGAGGGTGTTTAACAAGAATGCTGGAAGGCTTGTAAAATGGATGATTACTTAGATTCATTTTCCTTCCTTAGATTAATTCCCACTAAGTAGGAACTTAAAATGGTATAAATCAACCTATTGTGATTGCTAGAGCTTTAAAGGAATTAGAGTGTGTTACCTTCCAGAGTGCTTTTTATCTTTCATTATTTTTTTACTTTTATGTTTCGGTGCCCTGGTGTACCTTAAAGCTTTGGATCGTTGAAGTGTTCGAACACTGCAAAATGCCCCCATGCTCTCAGGATGTAAAGCACATATTATTTTCCAAAGTATCCCTATAAAATGAAATTGAATGTAATGTAATAACCAGCATACCGAGAACATCCATAAAATTCCTGCCTATTTTCAGTTTGTTTTTGAAGAACCTTTAAAATAAAAAAGGAATGATCTGATTTCAATTGTGCTACCTCTAAAGAGTTATCTTGCTTAGCAACATAATCAAAGGTAATTCACATGCGGCATATATACATTCTTAAGGATATTATGTAGCAACAAATGGTACTTGTAAGATTGCCAACAGTGAGATACATTTTCACTTATCTATTTGAAGAGAAGCATGAGCATTCACCAATCCATTTGGACGAAATACTTTATTTAACGGAGGGCCCCAGTCACAACGTTATTTGTTCGTATAAGTGAAACATGTGTGTGCTGAAAACCTTTCAGCTGGTAGAAATAAAGTCATGTGTATATACAGAATAAGGATCAATAAGCTTTACCTGATCATAGGATGACACATCACATGTTACTAATATTTTTGTTGGATCCCTCAAAAGGGTTGGGATATGGGCGTTTCTGTGAGAATACCCAACAAACACCAACAATTAAATTGTGATGTATTCCTATAGGTTCTGAATCGATCCCCCTATTCCTGACCCTATTCTGGTTAACAAACCAACAAGTTAACTAGCAGTCAGCCCATGAGGCAGCAAACCCCCATGATGCAGATACCGTTATCTGACGAAGCCACACTACGGCACAGGAACGTGTTATCTCATTAGGTCATAACGCTTGCGATCTAATTAGACAAGCAATATTCCTCCAGCCCCTGATAAGGCATACGGAGTTCTCTAAACAAATCAAACCTATGACAACCTGGGAAAAACCCTGCGGCCATTGTTTTGATTTCACCGAGAACTTCAGCAAAAGAATGTGCTAACGACCTGGTCGTATGACATCCTTATTGACGTATCTATGTCCATCCTTACGTCAATCTCGGCACCTTAAAGGTATAAATATTACCGATATTGCCCTATGCAAACACACGCGGTGGTGACGAGACGGAGCAGCCATACTTGCCGAAGCCCAGAGCAGAGCAGACCCCGCTGGCGCAGCCCCGCCTTCCTGACGCGCTGAGAACGAGACGCGCTGCTTTCTCCTGCCGAGAAATCCAGCACCGGCGTTTCCGAGCGGCCCTCGCAGGCAGCTTGGAATATCGAGACCAGAGAGAGAGATACCATCCCTCATTCATCCTAACTTCAAGGTACAGAACTGAATAACCCCTCACAGAGAATTCTTTAGTCAGTCACTTGGCAAAAACAAACTTAACTTAAACTGTAACTTTCTATTCCCGCCCACGTATTAGGCTTAGGTCAGGTACACGGGGTAGGCGTATTTAGAAACACCAGTTGAGTACGTTTAGTCAAATATATATGTGTATGTAATATATTTTATTCATTTTAAACCTTCATATGGCTTAGAAACCATATCAATGTTTTTACAGTATTATTTTATACTTCTGCTTCTAATGTATGCACTTTACTTAACTATAAGTATTGCAATAATATCGATCCATTTCTCTTGTACGAGAAAAGAGACTGATCAATAAATAACATCTTTTATTGAACACGCCCGTCTCTTCCTTTTCTCTACAATCTGATGAGACTAAGAATGCACGTACTGACTGAGTAAAATAAATTGCCTTTTGTTCCCACGACTCTCGAGATACACTCTTGATTAGGGGAGAGCAAAGTTGTCATGTTCTATGGTTGTCAGAAACTAAATCCCTTCTTGTCTAATCAGGGAAGTTCATTCCTTCCTGAACATTCGAGAAAGTTTCTAGTGAACTCTGAGCTAGCTGGCAAACCCCAAACTTTAAGTCTAATATCGACAGTAGTAGACCTAGTTAACGTCTGGTCTAGGCCTATACTATTGAAGGTATTATTCCAATGCGCAGAGCCTATTGGGATAATAGGAACTACACTACATGGCGCCCAACGCGTTTGGAAAGGGCGATAAAACTAACGTAAGACATTTAGAGTAACTCAGTCGTGCTTTCTCACTCAGACCCCTTTTTTCCCATAATACTCCAAAGACGTCTGGAGTGGGTCAAAGGTTATATCCTCCAAAACCTCGCAGGAGGGAACTCCTATGTATGGTTCTTGGTTTAGTCAACGTTGAAGGATACACTGTTCCAAAATATTGTGCATCTAATCTTTGTTTCCATAAGAAACCTGATCTGCAAACAAACAGAATAACCTTCCTGTCGGAAAAATGGTAGAGAGTGATGATGAAAGAGAGGCAGTTAGAATAGCAACTGAACTCGCAGCAGCTGATGCTACCATGCAGGAAGCAGACCAGGATATAATACTCATCCCGGTCATCAAAAGAAAATCTATAACCATAAAACTTATAGAAAATGGACTGACACCTAGAGGTGGTACAGTCATATTCGTAATTGAGGCACACGAATATCGGCAGACAGAGGTATACTATTCATGGATACATTTTCCAGCAGCAAATCCTATAACAAAGTACTTCCACTATTACAAAATAGAGGAACCTCCTGACATATACACTCCTTTCGAGGAGGTGGAAGTACCACTCAAATTTCAAGAGCATCTGCTCTTATTTGATGGCGCCCTAAAACATAATAATCACATCACCAGGCTCGGTCCTTTAGGTAGACCAGGAGCAACGTGGCCGGTCCTAGCCGGATACACACCACATCCAGACATCGACAGGATGTCTGCAGCAGATCTTCTAACACAGATAAAACAATTAATAAAAGTACATAGACAATTAGTCCAATATGTGATGCGGACTTCAACAATTCAGCCAGCAATTAAAATTCCACAGCTGACCCCTCACCAGGGGAACACAAATAAAATTACACCACAGAACATACAATCCTGCCTAGATAAAGTACCGGCTAAACGGGAACAAATACCATTCTGGCTGGCACAAAAAATAACCCAAATAGAGGCGGTGTTTCCAGACACCACCCCGTTAGAAAAACACAGGATTCTGACTATCTGTCTTCCAATGGGAATCGCACCACACATTGAGGACTGTGACACTTGGGGTACAGTCTTTGCTTCCATTTACACAAAAACGCACGGTGTTCCATCCATTTCGGTAATACCAGATGTGCTAAAACAAATTCAAGATGAATATGGTCCAGAACCCGCTTTAACTCTTGGTATGAAATTACTAAAAGACTTCAAGCAGGTCTCGGCTATATTATTAGCCAACATAAAGGGAGAAGCAGCAAACGTGGCGATCCGCCAGAGGTTAAAGGAGACAGATATAGCAGACCAACCAGCTGAAATTGCCAGAATCATAGAAAAATCCTATGAGGAACTAGGTAGAGATAGTTTAGAACTGATTGAAAGTCCTGAAAACATATTTTTTAATAATAACTAGGGCTCCCGGTTTTCCGTATTTACGGATTTTTACATATAAATACAGACGGAAAAGTATTTTTCCTTTGTCTGTATTTATATGTAAAAGCGGAAAAATACGAGTAAACAAGTCAATTTTGCCGCGCTGCTACCTTTGTTCAGAGTTGCCGTGCCCTGCTCAGATTCTGGGAATTCCTTTGCAGTGACGTACTGTGGACCTATTGGCTAAGGGTCTTCAAGTGACCCTGAGCCAATCCCGGTTGTTTAGAAGAGTCAGTGTGGGCGTGCTAATACCTCCAGCCTTCCAGGGATCCAGGACTCCGCCGCCGGAGTTAGCCTGTGCCAGCCCGCCGCTATTTGCACTTTCAAAGTACCTGTATGTGCCCTATTATGTGGACAGATCGATAGCCTTAAAAGCCGCTCCTGCCTCTCTCTCTCCCTCTGCAGCCTCGGGCTCCTGCCCTCCCGCCCCCACCCACGCAGCACCAGCTGTTTGCATCCCCGGTGTTCGTTTTGGTTTTTCTTGTGAGAGAAGCAGCTTAGAGAGGCCAGTGATTAAGCCCCAGAATTTGGGGGGGGGGGGTACATTTCCTTACATAAAATCACACAAGTGATTAGGCAATCAAACATGATTCTTTGCCATATACACGTTTTACTTCATAATAATAATCTTGCATAATAAATATGAAATGTAAAATACGTTTCTGTAATTTAGTTTGTTGTTGGAAATGGAACTTCCACAGCCTCTATGAAGTGAACAGAGAAAACACCATCAGCTCCAGACGGGTTTTAAAATATAATCGGGCATAACGATTACATTTGATGAACCGCATTGCAATACACGTGCACAGATTGGTTTATTTTCTGCTGAGTTAAATAGTGCATATGTTTTACATAAACCTTTTTAGACTGGGGGAAGAAAGAGAGGAGTAATACAATGGTGATCCTTTTTTTCATTGCAAGACAAAATCATGCTGTGTTTGAGAGTAACATTTTGAATGGCATCTGATGAATGTGCACAGCATGGAAGGTGCGATCTCATAGCAGAATAAAAGTGGCCCTTTCACCTCACATTGCTGGGTAGCACACAGTCATACCCATTGCATGCTATACTTGCCCACCTTCACCTTCTGTCTAAACTCACCAGCACATTGTTGATTTGGTAGAAGTGAGGACAAGCAGTCCCTCCCATAGCCATCAGTTCTTAGCAGGGCTCGGAGGAGCCATTCCAGTGTCATCAGTAAATATTGAAGGGGTTTTCAGTGGTCTTCATTTCATTAACAAACCAGAAAGAGCCTCAATGTCTGCAAAGTCTCTGGAAATGCACATGTGCGTGTACTACAATGGCAAAGTTTTCAGATGAATGTATTGTGTTGACCAATAACAACCCGGCGCTGGTGTGCATTGTCAATTTAAATAAATGCAGAAAAATACTAGATGTAGTGGCGTCTTTTGCGTGTGGCAAAAATAAATGTGGATAAATACAGAAAAAATGCCCAAAAAATAAATATGGATAAATACAGACGGAAATGGTCAAAAAATAAATACCATAAAACCGGGAGCCCTAATAATAACTCAACATCACAGAAAAAGAGCTGGGATGGAAACAAACAATCCAATCCTAAAGAAAAGAAATTCCAGTCCAGAGGAAGGTCTCCTAGGCGAAGAGAAAAATCTCCGAACCAAAGACACAGGTCACCACAAAGTGACCCCTCTGGGAAAAGATATAACCTTAGAAATAGGGATAATATAAAAAAGCCTGATAGATATCAAGACATTGATACACGTCCCTCTCAATCTTTTCAGACTTCCTCGCAGAAATCGGAAAGAAGAGGACGATCAGAACAAAGAGAAGAGCACGCCAAGTCCAAAGACAAGGAACCTGCTCAGCTAAAAAAGAAATTACAATTTCCAAAAAAGAAGGTAGCCAGTATCAAGGTAGTTAATAATGCCGAGAATACTGAGGACACAACTGAAAAACGGAGAATGGGCTCAGACAATGCTAGACAGCGCAGCAGAAGTGAGCATAGCTCGCAAAGTCCTTATGAATCATCTGGAGACAGTGGACACGAATGAATACCTTCAAGTGGAAACTGCAGACACCAGAGTTAGCAAACCTCACAAAATATATGAAATAACATTACGTATAGAGGGGGATAAGACTAGAAAAATAAGGGGACTATTTTGGGATAATCTCTCCAAGGGCTATGACATCCTTCTAGCTGAAAAAGACTGGCCACCAGAGTTTGTCAGGGAGTGCCCTCATGGCGAAGAAATAACTATGCCTGCCTTCTCAAATGATATATCCCAATTCATAAAAAATACACACTTGCTAGAAAGTGGGCAGTGGCTCAAGCTCCTGCTTTATATAAAAATCACGTAGGATGGGATGAGGACTCTCCTCCTCACAAAATCCAGTTAAAATCACAACCTACTGCACAGAGACAGTACCCAATTAAGCAAGAAGCTAAAAAGCAGGTAAAAGAAATCCTAGATCAGCTAGAATACCAGGGGGTGATTGAAACTTGCACCTCACAAATGAACAACCCTTTGTTTCCGGTCTCCAAACCAGACAATTCATATCGTCTAGTTTTGGATTACCGACACCTTAACTCATGTTGCAAAACTTTTGCAGTGCAAAATTCGCATAGTGCTGCACTAATGAATAACATAGTGCGCAAAAAATACAAAACAACCTTAGACATCTCTAATGGATTCTTTTGTCAAAATATAGCACAAGAGAGCAGATATTTGTCTGCGTTCTCAATAAATGGCACTCAAAAACAATTCTGTCGGTTAGCCCAGGGGTACAAGAACAGCCCGGGAGTATTCTCAGCGAGAGTAACAGAATTACTACAGATATATGATGATGAAGCATTATCTTATGTCGACGACATTTACTTAACAGATGATGACTTGGATACTCACTTGAAGAGAGTGAACACCATAATACTTGGGTTCGCAGCAGAGGGTTACAAATTCAACTTTAAAAAATCCAGAATTGCCCATCTGACAGTCCTGTTCTTAGGGTATGAATTATCAAGTGAAGGCAAAAGCCTGGCTGACAATTTCCTAGAGAAATGTGCCGTACTCCAAGCACCTAGAACACTAAAAAACCTACAGTCAATTCTAGGCTTCCTAAATTTCGGAAGAACATACATTGCAAATTACGCAGAAAGGGTCAAACCCCTTTATGATCTAATAAAACCTGATTTTAAAAGAACCAATTGGACTCAAATACACACAGAACTTTTGAGATCCTTACAAACAGACATGCTAATTAAAACAAAATTAGAAACACGTGATAACACACGCAATCTTGTGATTCGAGTCATCCCAGGAAGATGCGGATTCACATACCTGACCTCTAATGAGGGAGAAAAGGTACCAATTGCATTCAAATCACACTTGTACACAGAAGCTGAACAGAAATTCAGCCTTGAAGAAAAAATTGTTCATACAGTTCAAACCGCAATAGCTAGAGAAAAAGATCAAGCGGACGGTAGACACATCACAGTCAGAACAGCTGAATCAGCCTTTGAGGCATTAACAACACCAGGTAATTTACCAACAACAACATTGAATCCGGAATGGATACAATGGGTGAATTCAATCACAACGGACAAAGTATACTACTACTTTGACCCAGAACTAGAAGAGTTAAAAAATCTAGAATATGTAAAAACATTTCCTCTGCCGATCGACATTCTGCCTTTACGACATTACGCCTGTGTAATCTATACAGACGGACATGCTCAAACCCCCGTTTGGGGAGAACAAGCATACAACCCGACATGTGGGATTACAAAAGAAGTGTGGCGCGGAGGTAAACTAAGACCTCTATTAACAAAAACACACTCAGTAGAAACTAATTCAGAACAACAGACTGAAATAATGGCATTGAAAATGGCGCTAGATAATGCGGATCGCGAATTCCCGACACTTATAGTGTCAGATTCATATTACTGCGTCAAATCATATAACAAGGATTTGCAGACATGGATTCAAAACGGTTACAAAGATGACACAGATGCACCAATAAAGCAGAAACTGCTCTGGGAACAAATAGCTCTTTTACAAAAAGAACTACCAAAGACTCACGTGACACATTCACTGAGTCATCAGCGTGATGGCGTTCACGTTGCAGGGAATTCATTGGCTGAAACAGCCGCAGCGGCAGCCACTAAATCGGCTCCCGTAGTTCGAAAAAAGCGTACATTAAAATACATTGACGGTGAAACAGTGCTGGCGGTGAAAACGTCATCAAAAGGCGACTGCTCAGCGCTACCGATCAACTATCCACTCAATTATACATACATAATCGATGCAAACTCCGTCCCTTTTGCTCGAATCCCTGGAGTGGGGGATAGAGTGATTCCAAACATGGACAGGAGAAACTTGTTAATCGCTGACGCACACATGGGCGAGGGTCTCAGACACCTCAGACTAAAAGATTCTCTGGAAGAATTACAATCACGGTACTGGTGGCCAGGCATGAGCCTGCATCACACCATGTTTGTGAAAAACTGCCCAAACTGCAACAGAAATCGCAGTGGGGAGAGAAACAGTGTAATATCTCATCGTTTCACTCCAGAAAAAATCAAGAGTAAAAAGCAAGGCTTGCGATTAACATATACAGGCTAGTTTCCACTTATAATGTAGATCACCAGCACTCGGCTGACGTCTGGACTGTTATACAAGATTTGCGAGTCTAAATGGCATATACGCTAAGAGCATGCTACGTTTGACCATTGTTTTCACTCTAGCCCTCCAGCCTGAGGGGAAACATGGCCAAATGAGCATAGCACAGCGGGAATCTTCTCACTTCCTTCCTGAGGGATACGGGATGGTGTAAAGAAAAAACCAAGGCATAAAGCAATCTATAACGGAAAGGATATTAGGTTCGGCAGCTGGGTGGGTCAAACATCTAATAAGTGTCCACCGTAGTCTAAATAACTTGCCAAGAAATTCTCTGAAGGGATTCAGTCCGTACGAATTATTATTTGGAACTAGGATGTTGATCTCTGACCTTGATAGTCAGACTTCAGTGGTGAAAGAAAAAAGCTTTGATATCAAAGACCGTTTGGCTATTTTGCAGGACTTAAACAAAACAAGAAAAGACCTGAGCAACATAAAGTTGAAACAGCAGCCAAAAACCACTGAAGAACCACCACCTGTCCCAGCAAGACCTGTCTGGATTCCAAAAGTCGGGGATCTAGTCAGAGAAAAAATCGCGGTAAAGAAGGAATTTGGGCCTTCTTACAGAAAAGCAGTTCCTGTCTTGTCTGTCAACGGGACAAGATCAGTTGTACTACCGCCACTTGCTGGTAAAAAGGAGAACCGAGTTGTATCCATCGACCTGGTAAAACCACAATCATGTGGCCGATAACAAACAGTAGGCCAAGTGGACTCCCAATAAGTAGCAGAACACCAAGGTTTGCTACCAGTACAGAGGTCCTTACTAAGAGGCTCATTACATTCGAAACGCCTACAGAAGAACAACAAGGACTATGCAACAATGCAATGGAACTTAGACCTCTGAAAACCCAAATAAAAACATTTAGCAGAGACACACCAATCTACAATGAAGTACCAAGTGCAAATGCAAGAAACAGTAATCCTGAACCAATTGGAACAATTGACAGAACTGCATCCGGCTACTTCATAAACTTCGATGATTCCTCTGAAAGTTTCACTGAATCAAAGACACAGCCATCATCAAAAACCTTTAAAGATAAAGCTAAAGAACTTTTGAAACGACTGAAAGAAACATATCTAATTTCTCCATGGATTGAATTTTGGGTGGGTTTTGGTGCATTTATCCTCATACTTTGGCTCATCATGGTACTAACTTTGGGACGCTTCATTGAGGGAAAATATGCTAAAATGGACACAGCAAGTCAGAAAATCAACTTGATCCTCAAACCACACACATCTTCACACGTCAAGAAAAGAGAACTTTCTTCAGCCAACTTCACAGCCAATCCTATACCGGGTGGGGTAGCATGGGACAACACTGACTACGAAATATATGGTCCGGTTGAAATCCTGAAATATCCACACCAAATTAAGATCTCATTGAGTGACTTTGCAAAACCAAACTAATTTGCTGATGATTGGGACTTCGAAAGCATTAATAATATGATGTCTGACTTAGTAATGTCTGCTAAATTTACCAAACATGATTATTTGCAGGGTTCTACAAATTATGATAGTATGTATTGCTACAACCACTATGGTAACCATTTTCTACATAAATCTGCACAACCTAGGAATGTTTTAAATTATAATCAATGGGAACATTGTGCAACCCCTCCAAAAGGAAGCTCTAGAACCTTTTACGACAAATATTCATACTTTTCAGGTTTTAACATAAGTAATGCTGAAACATTTTATTTCAAATTGTCAAACAAGACAGGCACGAAGACCATGATAACCAACACGAAATTGATATATTCAGACTCATTCTTTGAAAAAATGAATACTTTTGGTTTTGATTATTGGGACAAAAATGTTGAATTGAAAAGTGTTTGGGGTACAAAGGAATGGCAAGTACAGGGTATAGAATCTTTGTTTAGAGCCTGCATGATCCCAGAACAAATTATATTTTTAAATGACACTGTTCAACAAACCACCTGTCTTGGCCTAGCCAAAATCAAAGATTTAAATAAACCATCTATTCCAAAGCCAATGAACAGCAATAGCTCTACAGATGAGGAGATAGACGTAAACCAGATATTAAATCAAAACAGAACACATCCAGATTGGAAAAAGTGGTTGATCTGGCCCACAGATACTAATAACTGTCAAGACAGATTCCTGAATAAAACACAGGGGTTCAAAATGACCAGGCCAGACCCTAGATATCCCCAAAGACAACACCCAGGGATAATAACCACCTATAGTGTGGGCAAATTATGCCTTCAATGGCTGCAAACTTCCACACTACCAGAAATTAAGCAACACCTATCTTTACTTACTGATGGTGCTGACTTGCGTGATTTCATTATGGGACCACGCAAACAGCGTCAAAAACGATTCATAGCAGCCTCTGTATATGCAGCATATAACGAGGCCTGGAAGGTTACTCAAATTGAAACAGCAGAGAGAATACGGGAAATTGACCGTATTAATTTGGAAAAATCACTTTCTGTAGTGGACAATGGGTTAATGACTCTGTCCTCCAGAATTTTTTCTTTGGACAGCATTGTGTCTTCAGCAATCGACATATTATCGCAGGACTTACTGTTGTTACAACACGGTCAGTCTCAATTGCGTTCTATTGTACAGCTTGGCTGGACGTTACAAAATCTGCGTTCAGGCTATGTGCCTTGGCGTTTAATCAACACAACGTCACTATTCCAAATCTTTAACCTTACTGATAGACAAATCAGTATGGCACAAAAGGGTGCTGATTATACAATCCTGAGCATTGAGAAACTTGAGAGATTACCAGTGACAATGTCAGAAGGACCTGTCAGTGAATGGATAATACATGGGATAATAAATATTCCAATATCAACCTTCAGGTTTCAATACTGCCAAAAATATATACAGGCTGGCATGTACGAGAAATTGGGAAAGGGGTACATTAAAACAACATGGGACATGCCCTATTCACATGCATCTGTCAGTAATAAAGGACAGAAAGTGTTTCTTAGTGGCAATAATTGTGCGATGTCACTAAGCGGCACACTTCTGTGTAACGGAATTAGTTTGCATGGAGCCTGTGAAGGGAACTCAAATAACCTTTCATGTCACCAGCAAGGCGCACCTGCAACAGAGATAGAACCATTCTTTCAAAGACTCTATAATGGGAGTTACATCCTAATTGTAGACCGCAGATGTTGTAGTCTTATGCCCGGGACTCCTTATCTCGTAACTACGACTGCGAAGGTCAAGTGCTGTGGACACTCATTGTTCCCCAGCTCCTTTCGAGACAGGGAGGCAAGGGCATGGCCCAACTTGAAAATTACTTCTATTCGAATAGATACTTTAAGCAGAATGAAAACAGTGCTTCTTCAGACACCGATAAGGCTCACGTCATCAAAAGAAACATATGATCTCCAAGTCGCAAGGACGACTGCAGAGATACATTCATTGTTATCGACTAATTCCCCCATACATTTCGCAGAAGTCCTGAATGAAATCTTAAATATTTCTGATACCAGTGGGGTCTCACAAGTATTTAAGACAGTATTTTCGATGGCATTAACACCATTCAAAGCCATACTGGGTATTTTTCCAGATTTCGTCCATTCGATTTTTGGCGGACTTCCCCTCATTTTAGGACTGATTGCAGGAATCCTATTCCTAGTCCTTATTTTTCGTTATGGCAAACCATGTCACAGACAAAACACCTGCGACAAGGGAAGAAACAATCCTAGCCATTGGATACCGGGACCGGATATCAAAAATCCTGGGACTATCCCGGCTTAGAGACCTGAACATAACTTGGTTTCTATCATTTCGACCTATGTGGCAACGATGTGTTTTACCTGTATTAAGGTGCCTGCTATGCGGAGAAGAATGCGTGTTAGACACCTGTCTGACGCTACAATCGGATGCGCCAATGGATGCAGAAACATTGTTGAGTCCAATCAAGGCTCACGCTTTGTGCTGCCCTCAACGGCTACCAATCCTGATGACGGCATTCGTGGAAGCTTCACCACTACGATTAAGGGGTAGTGAAGTTCAAGATGAAAGCAGCATCGATCAGGTACGACCTTCTGTCAGCAATCCAAATCAGAATGTCAATGGAGACAATCATGCGCACGAATGCATGGTTACACCCATTTCCGAGTTAGTAGAACTCTCCCAGGAAGCTGTTGACAACTTTTTCGAAAGCCTAAATGATATGATGTTCTCACCAGAGCAGAAATAGAGACTTTTGAACAAACTCGTACACGGCGTTCCCTGAATTTGGCCTTCAACTTTAATAATAGAGTCACATGAACAATTTTCCCTCCAGTTCACGGACAGCAACTTTTTCAGCAGCCCCATAATTTTTTTGCATATTTTTCGGGACACTTATCTTCTGCTTAAAGTAAGAAACTATTCTTAGAGAACTAATATTTCTATTTTTTAGATACTTTATTGACATTAGCTGCCCCCTGGGAAGTTCATTATTATTATATTCTGTGATGGAATGGTCTCGAACTTTTTTTCTGTATTAAGAGCCATTTCATGTGTAAATTTTCATATACAAAATAGCGTTAATGTATACAAATGCGTGATTACTTTTGCATTATTCTACAGCTTGAGTGCATACTATACATATGACTGCATTTTTCCGTATATTTGATAATTTCAAAATGCATTTATGTATTTTGGGGTGGTAAGGTATACACAATACTCTACAGTATGTTGTACTATGCATAGATTAGTAAATATGACCATAGTTAGCGTGGAGTGGGTGTGATGTATTCCTATAGGTTCTGAATCGATCCCCCTATTCCTGACCCTATTCTGGTTAACAAACCAACAAGTTAACTAGCAGTCAGCCCATGAGGCAGCAAACCCCCATGATGCAGATACCGTTATCTGACGAAGCCACACTACGGCACAGGAACGTGTTATCTGATTAGGTCATAATGCTTGCGATCTAATTAGACAAGCGATATTCCTCCAGCCCCTGATAAGGCATACGGAGTTCTCTAAACAAATCAAACCTATGACAACCTGGGAAAAACCCTGCGGCCATTGTTTTGATTTCACCGAGAACTTCAGCAAAAGAATGTGCTAACGACCTGGTCGTATGACATCCTTTTTGACGTATCTATGTCCATCCTTACGTCAATCTCGGCACCTTAAAGGTATAAATATTACCGATATTGCCCTATGCAAACACACGCGGTGGTGACGAGACGGAGCAGCCATACTTGCCGAAGCCCAGAGCAGAGCAGACCCCGCTGGCGCAGCCCCGCCTTCCTGACGCGCTGAGAACGAGACGCGCTGCTTTCTCCTGCCGAGAAATCCAGCACCGGCGTTTCCGAACGGCCCTCGCAGGCAGCTTGGAATATCGAGACCAGAGAGAGAGATACCATCCCTCATTCATCCTAACTTCCAGGTACAGAACTGAATAACCCCTCACAGAGAATTCTTTAGTCAGTCACTTGGCAAAAACAAACTTAACTTAAACTGTAACTTTCTATTCCCGCCCACGTATTAGGCTTAGGTCAGGTACACGGGGTAGGCGTATTTAGAAACACCAGTTGAGTACGTTTAGTCAAATATATATGTGTATGTAATATATTTTATTCATTTTAAACCTTCATATGGCTTAGAAACCATATCAATGTTTTTACAGTATTATTTTATACTTCTGCTTCTAATGTATGCACTTTACTTAACTATAAGTATTGCAATAATATCGATCCATTTCTCTTGTACGAGAAAAGAGACTGATCAATAAATAACATCTTTTATTGAACACGCCCGTCTCTTCCTTTTCTCTACAATCTGATGAGACTAAGAATGCACGTACTGACTGAGTAAAATAAATTGCCTTTTGTTCACACGACTCTCGAGATACACTCTTGATTAGGGGAGAGCAAAGTTGTCATGTTCTATGGTTGGCAGAAACTAAATCCCTTCTTGTCTAATCAGGGAAGTTAATTCCTTCCTGAACATTCGAGAAAGTTTCTAGTGAACTCTGAGCTAGCTGGCAAACCCAAAACTTTAAGTCTAATATCGACAGTAGTAGACCTAGTTAACGTCTGGTCTAGGCCTATACTATTGAAGGTATTATTCCAATGCGCAGAGCCTATTGGGATAATAGGAACTACACTACAAAATATTGTGGGCACTAAAAAAGTTTTTCTAGGTATGTTTTCACCTTAGAATGTTAATCCTACAAAGAGTAGTAGCAATTCCAAAAGGGAATGTTCAACACTTCTTGGAAAGTTAGAGAGATTCTTAGCTGCGAAATATCATTTCACATGCAGGAAAAGTGAATCTAATATTCTTTTGGACAGATCTACAATTCATTCTCCAAAAGACTGCCCACCTTATCCAATGACTGTTTGCATAGTGGATAATAATTGTGCCTGGAAATAAATGACTGGTGTAAACATACATATCATACTCAATTATATTTTTGGTATCCTTGAAAGTTTTGAATTTTATCTAAAAAGTAGGCATTATGGGCCCTATTACGAGGTTGGCGGTCCGACCGCCGGACGGCCATTGTACCATTCAGGAGTACGCCACCAAGTTGGTCGCATCCCGACTGCAACATTACAGGTAAACCGCCATGCTGGCAGTGCTGGAGCAGTGGTGCATCAGTGGTGGCATGCTTTGGCTCATAGAGAGCCTGCAGCACCTGCTGCTGCCTTGGCACCGCCTCTTGCATGTGGGTGCACTGTGTACCGTGCACCATGTCATGCATGGAACACAGTGCACACACAACCGTGCAATAAGAGGGGGGCACAACATGTGCCCCCATGCACATCCCCATGGCCTACACTGATCTAGGATGTTTGTGGCCCCTTCTCTGCCTTTCTGCTGACCTTTTCATGGTGGGGTCCCCGACATGAAAATGTGGGCTGGAAGGCAGGTGATGATCTGCCCGGTGGTGCCGACATAGGCACCGCTGCGTGGTTGGGATCCAGGATCCTGGATCATTGTGGCAGTCCAACCTACCATCTTGTAATCAGGGAGTTGGTCCCATGAGGGGGCGGTGGTAGGATTGCCACCGATGGTACAGCAGTCTCAAGACCACTGGACTTGTAATAAGGCCCTAAGTAAAGAGGCATATATTTATGTATTTTCTGATAACAAGGGCTTTAGAGATTACAACATGTTATAATGTGGTAGGCAGCTTCAGCCAGACTGAAGTGGCCCACCATATTCTGACATAAGAACATTCCACTTTGAAATGACTAAAGTCTATCTTTATTAAGTAAAATATCTTAGGCATTGGATACAGTTGTAAATCATGGCAATATTCCCTCATTTTAAACATATCCTTACTAAAATAAGTGAATAGTTCCTGGTTGGCTGTTCTAATCTTTCCTGAACTGAGTTAAAGACCATGAGGTGTTACTGAAAATGGTTGACTTTGCACTTTCATATTCAGTGCAAACATTATTGAAATGATCTCTCTTACTGTTACATGCATTCCAGGTACCTGTGTAGGTGGGAATCTCAATTGGTGTATCCATGAATTTAAAACTAATTTGGAAAATTCCAAGTCACAGAAATAAAGAAGCATTGGCAAAGCCAATAGTTCTAAGTTTAGTGTGTCAATATATGCAACCAAAGGCATGCAATAATCTTGGTCACATGCAATAGCAAATTAAAGATTCGACAACTGGTTTCACCATTGTTTAATAGTGGTGGTGGTGTAGAATCAATGATGCTTTAATTTTGGTGATGATTGCATTGTTTTTGGTGGTGTTATTTCTTCTTAGTAGTAGATATTATTGTTAACAGGATTGATGGCAGTGGTATTGGTGGTGCTATTGATGGTATTGGTGGTGATGTGTCCTTGATGGTTATGGTATGTCGGACGATGGTATAGATGCTGATGTTATTTTGGTGGTGGTATTATGGCACTGATATTGTTGGATATATTGATGGTGGTGTTAGAGATGATGGTGGTGGTAGTACCATATTGTGACATAAGAACATTCCACTTTGAAATGTGGGGAGCACTGGGGATTGAAAACTGGCAGTTCAGTTGCTAGCTGTGTCTGTCAGAATTGCGGTGTGGGGTTTTATATCACAGTTTCTTACATTCAACTTACCCCAAGTTCATAGTGTCTAATCTACTTCATTACAACATAATGCTAGTGGCCTTGGCTACTAAACGTTCCACATATTGATCTAATGATGCCTTCAATCTACTGTACAGTCCAAACAACACTCTAAAGGCCTGATTACGAGTCTGGTGGTCCTGGGCGCACCAGACTTGTGAGGGCGCAGTGGTGACAGTCCAGCCACCACCGCACTGGTGGTTGACCATCCCATTAAGAACTGGGCTGATGGACCACCCTGGTTCAGCTGCTGCCGCTAGGGAAGTGCTGTCCCCTGGTGGTGTTGCGGTGGTCAGAGGCCGCAATATGCTTGGCGGGACTGCGTGGTTCCATCAAGCATATTACAAGTTTCTTATCTGCCGGCGGTGTCATGGAGGTTCCTCATCCATGTACACCATGGTGGAGAGGAAACAAAGGGGGTCCTACAGGGCCCTCTTTGCCTCCACCACATTTGGACGCACAAAGGGGGGCATAACAGATGCCCACCTGTGTGCATGCACACCAGCTCCTGTACAGCATGGCCTTTTGAATCCATGCTGTGCAGTAACCTTGCTGTGCGGTGCCATTGCCGTGCCTTTTTCAAAGGCACTGCCACCTTTGAAAGAGGCACCACCGTGGACCACCACGCTTACCATTTTAAAGTCATAATATGGTGGGCAGATGGTAGCGTGTCTCGGCGTTGTGGAGGTGCAGCAGTGGCATGCCACCCACTCCGCCCTCCATAAAGTCGTAATTGGCCCCGAAAGGTGTAACAGGATGCTGATACTAAATAGGGTAAATATGCCAAGGAATTGTCAAAAAGTCTTATGACAGTTTTGAGGTAGTAAATCTAGGTCTAATTTACAAAGCATATGTTCTGACTGAAGAAGTCTTGTTCAGGCTTAAAACAGTCTTGTAATTAGCAGGCCTGATTTAGAAAGGGTTTTGTTGACTAAATATCTTTATTAACTAAAATATTTTAAGCATTGGATACAGTTGTAAATTATGACAATATCCCCTCACTTTAAACATATCCTTATTAAAATAAGTTAATAGTTCCTTGTTGGCTGTTCTAATCTTTCCCTGAAATGAGTTAAAGACCATGGGGTGTTACTGAAAATGGTTGACTTTGCACTTTCATATTCAGTGCAAACATTATTGAAATGATCTCTCTTACTGGTACATGAATTCCAGGTATCTGTGTAGGTGGGAATCTCAATTGGTGTATCCATGAATTTAAACCTACTTTGGAAAATTCCAAGTCACAGAAATAAAGAAGCATTGGCAAAGCCAATAGGTCTAGGTTTAGTGTGTCAATATATGCAAATAAAGGCATGCAATAATCTTGGTCACATGCAATAGCAAATTAAAGCTTCGACAACTGGCTTCACCATTGTTTAATAGTGGTGGTGGTGTAGAATTAATGATGCTTTAATTTTGGTGATGATGGCATTGATTTTGGTGGTGTTATTTCTTGATTGTAGTAGATATTATTGTTAACAGGATTGATGGCAGTGGTATTGGTGGTGCTATTGATGGTATTGGTAGTGGTGTGTACATGATGGTTAAGGTATGTCGGACGATGGTATAGATGCTGATGGTATTTTGGTGGTGGTATTGTGGCACTGATATTGTTGGCTATATTGATGGTGGTACTAGAGGTGATGGTGGTGGTAGTATAAGTGCTTGCAGTGTTAGCAGCATTGATGTAAATGGAGGTATTGTTGGTGGTATTTTTGGTGTCTGGTGGAGGTGGTATTGCTGATCGGTGTGTTGGTGGATTTGGTTGCTATTGGTGGTTGTTTCAATGATAGTAGTGTCTGTGATGTGGCATTGCTGGAAGTGTTGTTGATGGCATTGACAATTGTATTGCTGATATCTGGTGGTGTTGTTACCGAAGGTGATTTGGGTGGTGGTAATATTGACATTATGATTGCTATTGTTGGAATTCATGAGGTGTTACTGTATTGATATTGTGGCAATGGTGTCTGCGCTGGAGGTACTGCTAGTATTTGTTGTTTGGAATTGATGGTGTGTAGTATTGATAGTCGTTTGGTATTGGCTGGTGATATAGATAGCAGTGTTGGTTTTGGTGGCATTGCTAGTAGGATTGGTGATATTGTGGATATTGTGGTATTGGTGGTTGTATGGTATTAGTCATATTATAAAATAATTCAAAGGCAAAGGCTATTTTGCGGTTATGCTCACACTCGGGTAATGCTTTTTGCAGCAAATAAAGGATTTCTTTCTGTATAAAATGTGTGAATGAGATAAAGGTGTGATGGTGTAGTGTACTTTTTAAGTGTTATATAGTCCTTAATCTATTGCAATGCAGCAGTCTATGTGAGGTGGAATGATAAGATAAACAGCCAGTAGAAGGATGGTGGGAGAAAAACACCTTTTTGGGCTCATCTATGATGTCGCTGGTTATGCCTTAAGCCCAGAGCTTAAAACTATTATTGATCAAACCAAACAAGGCTTGAAAAGGGATGATCCAAAGCCCAATCTATGTATATTGTCAGCAGTCACTCTTTCAGACAGCTACACTGTCAATATAGGACTAACATGTAACTCTGCAATAGGCATAGCCTGCACTGAAAGTGGAAGAAAATGTGAACTATACCAATAGGCAACTCAAACTTATCTAAACTGAATATTATCCAGCTTGTCACTTTTTATGAATGGGTAGCTTGATAATATTCGTTCTTATTACCTTTTCTTTTAGATCACAATAATGTGATCAAGCAAACTAACATATTACTTCATAGTAGAATATTTGTCAATATTTTTTAAATTCTAAAGGAAGTGGTCATTAGATTGAATTAAAACTTAAAAGTATGAGCTACGTTGTTTACATAATTACATAAACATCATCCCTAGAAAAGATTGTGGGTAACTACAGCGGAGCAAATTAAAAATAATACATGGTAACGATTCTGGATCCTCCTTTACAAAATTGATACATAGTATATTCATGGGTTTTATTGTATACATTCTGATATTTATTATAACAATGCTCAACTCATGATCCAAAAGGTAAACTAGGTATGTTTGCATCCTCTTAAATTTTGCCTGTAAACCAACATTATTCTGATGAATCATGTTCTGATAATAAGTAAAACGTGACAAATACTGGCCTTTTGAACAGCTGAACTAATGAAATCCAAGAAGGGATAGCCTATTCCCTTGTATGAACTCTAGTTTTTGCAAAGCATAGGTTACATTCCTTAATAATGAATACTATATTCTCATATCATTTACTAGTTCTTACCATAGCACAATCTGTAGAGTACTCAGATCTGAACCATAGATTTGTAACCCCATTTCAATACAGAGCAACATGCTTAAGAATCAACCTTTGGCACCCCCCACCTCCCCACCTCATCGGATGCATATTCCAATAGTTCTATTTCTGAATTAGTTCTGATCAATATAGCCACTCCTTTAGAATAACACAACTGATCTGTACGTGCAAATTGCTTTTTCCATGTCTGCTTCTTCAAGAGATCCTTGCATTCTCTTATTAAGACAGTTTTCTGGAGCAAAATGACCTCAGTCTGCTCTCCTTCAAGTATTCCATTATGTTAGACTGTTGTCCATTTACTCTACTGCCATTTACATTCCAGGATAAAACAAATATTGAAAACTCTTTATTTATGTTTGTCATTTCTATTTATCATCCAGCCCCCTCTCCCCTTTCTCTTATCTATATGGCTCAACTCTTCTTTTGAGTCTAGCTGATTCTGAGAGCCTTCTCTTTTGTTTTTTCTCCCTATTGCTCCCCACCTAGTGCCATCTCCATATTTCCTCCACTCTATACCCCCCACACAGGAAACCCCTCTCCCACTTCCTGTGGACATCTAACTCTTGGTCTGTACAAGCTCCTCATTCCCAACTGACTAAACAACAGCTATCAGTTCACAATGTCTACCCTCCCCCGTAACTGGTATGAAACTTCAATTGCATAATAAACACATCCACTTTACCTGGTTCCCTCAAGTCATGCATTTTATTATTCCACATTATGTTAAGCAAAGCTGGGAATATCATTTGGACTGTTGTGTCTAACTTTCTGAATTCCCCCATTCTTTTTCCCAACTTCCACTTTCTATTCTGTGTCTCCTGAGATGCAACAGATCTGATAGTGAAAGTTAAATCTCATCCTTACAAGTACCTCTCTCTAAGTGCCACTACCAATATCTGCTCTTAAACTGCCTAGTTCAAATGGTTCATTAATATTTTCCATGGTGTCTTCATATTAATGTTGCTCTTAACAGGATCTCAGTGCACATTCTGAATGCCTACTATTAGGTCTACGGATGCATCTTTTAGTGGGATAACCTGTTTCAATGAATCTATCACAAACCTTTTTGGGTCCCCTCCTTCCACACCCTCCAGAACATTCAGTATCTCCACTCTCTCCTGAAATTATTTGTTGCGTTTTTTAAGTCTGGCTATTTCTTCCAGATTCCTCTAGTTGTTTAACCATACTCACCAGAGCTTTGGTATGCTTGGTCATCCTATCCAGCTCACTCTCCAATCTCTTACACTTCTCCTTCATCTTCTTCTGTTTAGCAGTGATGTTGATAAACCAGTTTTAATTTCCACACTCAGATCTCTTACCATGCTTTGAATGTGCCCTTCTCCTTTGGTAATGCATTCACCCTGTTCTTCTCCACTTTTTATATTACTGTTTCACATTCCTCTGGTTCCTGCTTGTTACTACACCATTATGGTTCTAAACTGTGGCTACTTCACACTTCTTCAGCCACTTTGACCTCTGTCTCCTGGAGCAGATCAAACCTGTTTCCAATAAAAATATTCACCCTCGTTTCTCCTTTTGCTGAAAACCCTGCCATGCATCTAGGTAACTGAAGCTCTAAGTTTCATAGGCTGTCCCCACCATTCCTCCTTTTGACACTGACCCTTGAAAAATGCTTTCGGTGAGGGAGTTATCTTTGGCTATTTTCTCCCCCCCGGCTTCTTCACCCTCTAGACCTCAGACACTTATGTAGCTGAATGTATCTATTTTTCATTCATTGCTGAATAGTTATCAAGGACCCCCTGGTTACAATGGATTTTTAGATTCCTAGGTCAGGGAAAAACAACTAATCAATAAATAACAACCTAGGCAATCATAATGAAATAGTTCACAGTCAACATAAGATATTTAAAAAGGAAAAAAGAGCTACTGGTAAATTCAGATTCTGATATTTATTTGCACATGTATAAAGAAATTAAACACAATTTTACATATAAATACAAATAAATCACAAAGCAATAGGACATAAAAAGGAATTTATAAACATCATACATAAATCACAATTCATTGTAAAATTTCAAATAAGACAATAAAAATCGCTTATAATTCTCGACGCGCGTTTCGGCGACCAGCGCCTTCTTCTGGAGAAGCCAAATATGTTTCAAAGCAATATATCTACGGTAGAAGCTGGGCTGCCTCAGATAATTTCCGTTCATTTGATTGAAGATATTAAAAGCGAAGAGTAACTAATTAGACGCATAGATTGATGTCTACTTCAATTATCAGGATGCAGAAGATAGAAGGAGCACGGGTTTGCTCTGTGTTTTAAATTTACGATTATTCTTAGAAACCGGGTTTGATAGAGCGGATAGAACAAATCGTGTTTCTCGCCGTCAATGGAGTTAGGTGAAAAAACATAAATACGATGTGTTCATTTATAATTCCCTGTATGGGTATCAATCGAACTTCAAATGTATAGCCTCTCCTGATGTGGGGAGGTTCCACAATTATTTGACGATTGAAGCCGCCTGGGTTTCGTTTCTCGCCGTCAGACCTTCAAGGGTTATTGAAAATTATGCACGAAGCCCCTCTGGGAAACTAAAAGAAAGGAACCTCCCCACATCAGGAGAGGCTATACATTTGAAGTTCGATTGATACCCATACAGGGAATTATAAATGAACACATCGCATTTATGTTTTTTCACCTAACTCCATTGACGGCGAGAAACGCGATTTGTTCTATCCGCTCTATCAGACCCGGTTTCTAAGAATAATCGTAAATTTAAAACACAGAGCAAACCCGTGCTCCTTCTGTCTTCTGCATCCTGATAATTGAAGTAGACATCAATCTATGCGTCTAATTAGTTACTCTTCGCTTTTAATATCTTCAATCAAATGAACGGAAATTATCTGAGGCAGCCCAGCTTCTACCGTAGATATATTGCTTTGAAACATATTTGGCTTCTCCAGAAGAAGGCGCTGGTCGCCGAAACGCGCGTCAAGAATTATAAGCCATTTTTATTGTCTTATTTGAAATTTTACAATGAGTTGTGATTTATGTATGATGTTTATAAATTCCTTTTTATGTCCTATTGCTTTGTGATCTATTTGTATGTATATGTAAAATTGTGTTTAATTTCTTTATACATGTGCAAATAAATATCAGAATCTGAATTTACCAGTAGCTCTTTTTTCCTTTTTAAATATCTTATGTTGACTGTGAACTATTTCATTATGATTGCCTAGGTTGTTATTTATTGATTAGTTCTATTTTTCATTCAGCAATAGGGCTTGATCATTCTCCCTTTCCCACCTAATGTCCTGCTGTGATCTTCCTTGGTCCCTCTATTTCTGCTCTTCTTGTCCAAACTCCTCAACTCATACCCTCCTCCACACCCACTAACTTCATCCTACTTTAAACAGATGGGTACACCCCGCCTTCAACTCAAATATTTTATTTTCTTCACTGCTAATTGTCCTATCTAGAAGCGTGCTCTAACATGTTCAGCATTCCTGTTCACTGCTCCTGTCCTCCATTGTCCTAAAACTCACTTGCTGCTCCCACTGCTCCTTCTCACCACACATAATTTCTCCCAGGTGTGGTGGCCACACGCTTATGCTACCTCTACCTGTGCTGTCCTTACCCACATTGACAGCGTACAGACAAAAGGGAATATGGGCATCCGCATGCAGATCCTGCAGGTGTGAGTAACCTGCTCTATTCACTTGTGAGCCCAAGGAGCATCAATTTCAACACTCATATAAGGTAAGAAACCCCACTGATTACACTCCTCAATGTGATAAAATACATCCCTTTAGGGCATACAAACCAAGCGAAAAGCGGGATTATCTGAATGTAGAGTCATATGAGACGAGAGCTCCCAACCTTCTCCACTAGCTGGCCTCCATGTTCTTCTCTTCCCTGTCCATGTGTCTGCACCTGCACCAACTTGGTGAGATCAACGTCTGAAATTTAATAAAGGAATACATTTCACACCATAAAGTACTAAGGGGGAATTTTAGCATTGTAAACTTTGATTAAGTCATGTAGCTATCTTCCCCATACTTTTGAAATCCAAGTCTAGCGTGGCTACCAATGCAGACCATAAAGAATTTTTGGGTTTTTTTCCATAGGATTTAAGTGCAGTGTTTCCACACCTCTTAGATATTTATAATTTGGCACTGGTACTAAACTTGCTCTGTTTAAGTGCCATCTATGTATTTCTCTTCTTGTGTTTACCTTGCTTTTCTGTAGGTTATTATTAAACAATGCAAAATTGCAGAGCAAAAGAGTTGATTGAGATCCTGCAGCAATCTGTTTGGGTTAAACCCTCCGTATTTCTATCATCTTTAAGATATGGGGTTATTGGTTTGGGGGGGGTGAAACCCTACTGAAGCAGAAACCACAACTCTTGTAGCTTGGAAGAGAGCAGCCAGGCTTAACTCAGAGGCAGTGTCTAACGTGTTTATACCACACATCAAACAGAAACACATTGAAAACCTAGCACAAAAGGATACCACATCAGTTTAGAAAAATAGTGTAATTTGTAATTAAACAACAAAAAAACTACAAAAATCCAATCACTAGAATCGGAGATATGCCAAAAAGCACAAAACAGTGGATAACTGGTTGCCCCGAACTGGGACAAAGTCAGAAGTTGAGGCCGACTGCAATGGAGCATGGACTGGCTACAGAGACCTACTTAGGCCTGCTGTACAAAGTACTTTAGGTTCTGGTTGCAGAGCATTACGAGAATCCGTGTTGAGAATGCGTCAATCAGCCAACATCGTATGTCAGTTCCACGGTGCTAGGAAGCTTGCAATGTAGGAACCTTCCTCGCTGTCGAGGATCCCGTCGATGAGGGCTTGCGATGGGAAGTCCGACATTGAAGATGCTTTGAGCAGTTGAGACAATGAGGTTGTTCCAATGAACTGTAGGGCTGCAATAAGAAAACCTGCATCATCATTGAAGCTGCCTTTGATGAGAGATTTGTGATGGAGAACCTGTGTCCGCAAAACTTCTCACAGGCGGCAGTTATGATGTGGCTGCTGTGTTGGTGCAGAGTCCTTTGCATTGGGTGAACCCTCACAGCAATGGTGATATGTCAGTTCTGCTCTGATTTGCACCACATAGCAGAGGACATGCATCAGTTCTAGGAGATCCACAGAGGCTGGTAGGGCAATGTAGGCCCACTTCCAAAGGTCCAGGATTGGGGTGGCCCCACTTGGCACTCATAGATGGCAAAGTCCAGGTACTAGGTTCAAAGTTGTTAGAGCCTTCTGTCCCTGAGGCTCTAGTCAGGAGCCAGCCAACTAGCCCTTGGAGTCACTTTAGAGTCCTCTGGTTAACAGATGCAGGTCCAGTACTTCTGACCCAGGTAAGGGGGTGGCAGGCAGCAGAGAACTAGCCCTTGGAGTCACTTTAGAGTCCTCTGTTCAACAGATGCAGGTCCAGTCCTTCTGACCCAGGTAAGGGGGTGGCAGGCAGCAGAGATACACAGCAAGGCAACAGTTCCATCAGAGCAGCAGTCCAGCACAATGCAGTCATTTCAGCAGCCCAGCAGTCCTTCCTAGCAGAGTATCTAAAGGTCTAAAAGTGTGCTGAAGAGGTGGTTTCAGAAGTTAAATATTTATACCTGGTGTCCTTCCTCTGGAGGTGGCAGAAGCTTCTGTAGGTTTTCCTTCAAAGTCCCCAGGCACACTGCCTTTCCTATCGTGGGTCCAGACTAACTACAGGGGGTATGCAGGCCTTTGCGTAGAGGGAGGACACAGCCTATTCAAGCGTAAGTAAGACTGTGCCCAGCTCCGCCTTCCCACACTGTCCATGATGGCCCATCCGGGCACACGTAAGCTTTCTAATGTGTATGGCTATCTAGGAGGAATACACAAAAGCCCAGCTGTCAGGTACATTCAGTCATATGACCCAGCGACAGGCTACAGGCACTAAATGGTTAAAGCAGAACAAATGCCAACTTTCTAAATGTAAAATGAAGAATTGAAGGGCGGAATGCTAAACTATGTCAAATACTCATCTCCCGTACAGAGATCTGGGCCTAAATTCATTTTTTTCCTCACCACATCATTCCAGTTTGGACCAAGCCATATGCAAATCAGTCTTGACCCTGCTCCCCAGGGGAACAGTCCAACCCAAACTTCCAGTCCAGGTTCTCAGTGGATCAGAAACAAGCATCCTGAGACTGGTCACTCATCAGCGAGGATAGCTTTACTCTGATGGCATGGCGAGCACAGGAACCAACTCTGGACATACCAGCCCCACTAGCTGGGTCCAAACTGATTCAGCATTCTGTTCCTTTTGCCACCCTGAGTGGAAAGGGTTTGCCTAAACATGGGTCCCTGTTCACCATGCTACTGGAGTCAAGGGAGCCTGGCTGATGAGTGATGTTATCAAAAATGTCATAGAACATGACATGAGTGAAGTAATACGTGAGGTCATAAGCAGGGAAATGGCCAGGGCATGAGTTATAGTTATTTAGTTAACTATAACTGCTGAGTTTCAGTGTATATACATATAACCTAGTGGGGGCTGCCACTCTGTAGTTATCGTGAAGGCTTCTTTTACATAGATGTTTTTTGGTGTGATAATAACTTTGGCTCTGTCTGACTAATCTTCACGAAACTTTAAAAAAGCAAGTTCATCCATCGCAGCTTTTTCAGTAAGGTTTTTGGGTGATCCGTCGAGCTGGGGCCGAGAAAAAAGAGGGGTTACAAAATGCAAAATCCCCATGTATTTTCCATAAACGTCTTTAGACAAGGCTACAGCAAAAACTGCTGAATGGAATTGCACAAAATTTGTCAGGAAGCTAGATCTTGGTCTGCAAATTGTGTTTTTTGTGATTTGGTGTCACAAATCCGATGGGTGGATGGATTTCCCGGGGTCCAAAATCAGCCCTAGAAGGGGGAAAATGTGTAACCTCTCCGCATAAAGATTGTCACTTGACTCAGGGTGTGGGGTACAAATGACTGATATTGGTCCAGGAAGGAAGGCCTTATGGCCCCCTATCCTTTTATTTAAAAACAAAATGTCCCGGGTGGGAACACAGGGCCATGCCCTGTGACCAAACCACTGTCTTTGTCCATGCGTAGCGTGGGGTTGGCTGTATGGGGCAGTGCTGCCTGAAAGGCCTGGCTGATGGCCCTACACAGTGGGGGTTGCATTTATGTAGGGTAATCAAATATAAGTTAAAACAGCCTAGTAATTCACACAAAAAACAAAGGGTAAAGTACCAATATTGCTAGGTGTGATAAAAGAATTTGTTTTTTTATAACATTAGAAATTCATTGAAAAAACCAAAGGTGAGAGTAATGTGATAGTTGGATGAACTTGACGGTGGCA
Organism: Lissotriton helveticus; assembly: GCF_964261635.1. Classification (NCBI taxonomy): domain Eukaryota; kingdom Metazoa; phylum Chordata; class Amphibia; order Caudata; family Salamandridae; genus Lissotriton; species Lissotriton helveticus. The sequence goes on from NC_136068.1 coordinate 772,988,029, forward strand.
ACATTAAAGTTTTGCACTAGGAAAAACACAGAATTTTATGTTATCAATTATGGCATTTGAGATGTCATCAGTGATTTCATAAATTATGTCACAGTACATGTCATGAGTGATGTCATGTGTGAGGTTATAAGCATTGTACGGTGGGCACACAAGTTATAGCTAGTGCTGCTAAATATAACTGGTAAATTGCTGTTTTTTTTAAGTAAATAACATTATTGTCACTGACATATTCACTGAACTATAACTTTTAGGAATAGAAATCACTCCTGATAAGTTCATTATCATTTTATTGACAATATCTGGAACGGCCCCTGGGAGCTCACCAACACAGCTGCCAGCAGTGCCCTGGACTCTCTCTGACTCCGTTACTTTCCAGAACCAGAGTCCAGAACCTAGCTGCATCACAACACAGCATCAGTAACCCATGGTAACCTAATGTCAGGACATTACAAATAAATAACATACCAGGATATAACATATCTCCCTTCTAATTAACACATGGAAAATTTAAATAACAATTAAAAATAAATGCAACATTATACAGATAGAACTTATAATACAAAACATGTATAAAATATAAAATAACAAATACCTATACATGCTTCATGCGATCAATTAATAGCTGACACCACACACAAACCAGAAGGATTCATGCGCATACAAAGTGTTTGTGCCACACAGATTTTTGTTTCAACCTTACACTAGGTCCTCTCTACCCCGGAGCACACTTTCCATCACCCTCTTGGACCTCTTTTCTTCTCTTCCACTCCTGCATTTCCACTCCAGAACATTCCACTACCCTGCTGGTATTCCACCAAATGCCATCTGAGAATAACACGCGATTTCCATGAACCCCCATCACCCTTTTTGCTTCTGACCACTAGCATCTCACCCATATACCCGTCATAAAACTTTTCCTTTGTTTAATTATATTGTCATTATGTTTCTGCATGTAAAGTTGTTGGTATTTTCAAATTTTTTGATGCAATACATCCTCCTGAAAGTATTTTCTTCCATACCTCATCATCCACGCCGGAACAGCCACTATACAAGGTACCCTTCCATTCAATAAACTAAATTGAGTTTCTCCTGTCGTTGAATGAGGAGTAACTCTGTAATTCCATAACATGTCTTTGACTTGTTTTTTCCTAGAAATGTTGTTAGAAATGGCTGATTGGACACTATCACCCAACACACGGCTGAAGCGCTAGATATGACCGTTCCCCCTGGGATGATACACAAGAGACCTAGTTTGCTTAATGCCCCATCTATTAAGAAAGTTTGGGACTTCATTTAAAACAAACTGGGATTTCAGCAGGTCACCCTCCTCTGTGGAAAATATCCTCACAAACCGTCATCAGGTTTGTAGTTATCACCTCACACATAAGAGCCACTTCCGGCCAGTTTGAGTGATAATCCATCATCACCACTGCAAACTTGCCATTAATTCCTAAGCACCCAAACGGTTCACATATGTCTATGGCAACCTTCTCTCAGGCCTTCTGGGGCCATTATATAGGATTGAAGGAGGTCTCTTGTTCAACTTGAGATTTAACACTGCAGGTACATAAAATACAATCTCTTACATATGCTTCTATCTGCCTGTCCATTCCTTGCAGAAATACTTCCATGCCCTTCATGTATTAAGTTTATAAGTCTACTGCGTAACCCTTCTGGTATCACCAACTTGTCACATCTTCTTATGATTCTGTTCATTTCTGATAGTTCCTCCCATACATTCCTCTATATTATCTTAAGTCTTCATTCAGTTTTCAACCATAAATTACAGGTAGTCTGCTTGTCACTTTCATAAACACAGGATCTCTCTAAATTGCATTGTTCCATCTATTGTCACCAATTGCCAGAAAGACTTCTGAAATTTCTCCTACCATCCAGTCATCAACATCTTCAACAACACCAACATCCAAGGGTAATCTGGACATAAAATCTGCATTGATGTTTTATATGCCTGGGACATAAATCACTTCAAAATCATATTTTTGAAGGCGATGTAACTATTTAGCAATATGTGGTGTGGCTTTTGCTGCTCAAGCAGTGGAGAATAAATCTATAAGGGGCTTCTGATCTGTAGGTAACTCAAACCTAGTGCCCAAGATAAAAATCCAAAACCCAAAAATACAACACCCCCACCAACATGCTAGTGCCTCTCTTTCAATGACAGGGTAGGATTTCTCTGTACCTTTGAGGGTCCTCGAGGAAAACGCAACTACTCTTTCTTTTCCTAAGTGTTTTTTCATTAGAATTGCTCCCAGATCATATCCACTGGCATCTGTAACAATGGTGGATTGATCAGCAGGATCAAAAGATTTTAGTGACACAGCCATAGCAATTTCTTTCTTTATTGAGTCAAATGTCTTTTGACATTCTTCTGTCCATAAGTCTGTTACCCCTGTTTTCATGAGGTCACGCAGTACATGTACTTTGTTTATAAAGTGATGCATGAATTTGGCATAATAGTCAGCCAACCCCAAAATTATGCCAGTTGCTCCTAAATATTCAACTTCGGTCTCACCAAATTTGCATTTTACCAACCCAATCGTTACACCTGCTTTCTCTAACTTAGATAGTACTTTTCTGAGAATGTCATTTATTGTATCATATAATTTCCCTACGCTAAGATGTCATCCTGAAACACCAGTATATTTGTCGTGTTCCCTATAATGCTCTGCATCACCCTCTGAAACACAGCTGATGCAAATGCCAGCCCAAATGGCATGTGGATAAAATGAAAAGCACCGTCAGGCGTAAAGAACGACGTTAGATGCTTTTATTTCTCATGTAGTTTGACCTGATGGTAGGCTTTAGATAGATCTATGGTAGTAAAATATCTACCTCCAGAAACACTAGACAACATTTCATTAATACGAGGAAGAGGATGACGATCCACCCATATGCCCTTGTTTAAATCTCTCAAGTCCACACATGCGGATTTTGTTATTTTGTTTCATCGCGATAATGAGGCTAAGCCACTCCTTTTTTCAATTGGCTCAATTAATTCATTGCCACATAATCCTTGTAATTCCTTTTTAGAGCATCCCTCATAGTCAGTGACACATTATGTAATTCATGTACAACAGGTTTAGCATCGAGTTTAAGTATTTAACAATTTGCCACTAAACAACTCAGAAATTAAGTAACCGATTCAAATTTATCTTGTTTCAATAAAACTTGTCTCTGATGATTGGGATCTAAAATCATGCTCAGAGCACGTTGTTCTCTCCAACCTAGCAAGGATTTCCCCTTTTCAACTGCATACGCTTTACCGCTTGCTTGTCTACCTTGACATTTTAGATCTGTCATGATGTATCCCATCACAGGTAGTTTGTCCCCACAGTAATCTTCCGGTTCTACATCTCTGGGAATTAATGCAGGGGTATTCACCTTTTCCCATGATAATTTGTAAATAATGATGAAAGGTGAACATGAATCTGCCCAAAATTGTACGGGATTGGCATTTACCATGACTTCACACTTTGGGGGATGATAATTCTCCCCGGATACCATTAACATGGAACATGAATAATTATGTATACCTTCATCAAGCATTAACACTTCTATCTCTTCCTCTTCTGAATTACCAGAGTTTTCTGTGTGTAAACCTCCATGCATAGTATTGACCAAATTAACATAATATTTCGAAAGTATGATGTTATAAGGTATATATTTACAATGCATGCCTTTACAATGCAGTTTTTACATCGCAACAACCTGTACAGTGAACTCTTTTACATTGCATGCCACTACATCACATTTTTAGAAACTACCTTTACAACGCATTCCATTACATTGCATACCATTACATTGCATTTAAGGTAAGTGTTGGACAGTATAGGGGTACAAATTACTATTCTAACTCCAGTGGGTGCAACTGTAGGGTAAGTGTTGGATAGTGTAGAGGTAAAAAATACTATTCTAACTCCAGGGGGTGCAATAGTAGGGTAAGTGTTGGATAGTGTAGGGGTACTATGCATTGTAATGATATGCGTTGTAATGACATGCAATGTAATGCCTGCATTGTAGTGACATTCGCTGTAATGACATGCATTGTAGTGACATGCAAAGTAATGGCTGCGTTGTAGTGACATGAATTGTAAAGGATGTTGCGATGTAATGACTGTGTTGTAAATGTACTGCGATGTAATGACTGCGTTGTAAAGGTTGTTTCCCATTTTATTCCTCTACCATACTCTTTCATTTTGCACATACTAACTAAATGCCCCACTGTGTTACATTGAAAACATTTTCATGCTGCAGCAGGAACATTTTTCGCTTCTGCAGTGTGTCTCTCACTGCCACAACTAAAACACCATCTCCTTTTGCATATTTGTTGTTTTATGACAACATTCCCAGCACATTTTGCCTAATGCACTTGACTTTTAATGGCACCAATTTCACACACATTTTCTATTACAGAATTTTGTTTGGATAAAGTCCCCAATTCTTTTACATAAGTAGAAATGTTTTCCATACATTTAGCCACTTCAATGGTTTTATCCAGCGTTGGATCCTTCAAATCAAATAATTTCTCTTGAATTGTGAGATTGGTCAGTCTGTTGATCATTTGGTCTCTTATGATCCCATCTCTGAGATATTTTAATTAAATATTACAGCTATCAACTTTCTCAATAACATTCGCCTCAATCCATCTAGAGAATAAATCCACCAACACATACTTAATACAACCGTCCTGCCAAACCATGGGTCCCATGATATTCAGGCAACCTCTTGCCGAGGTAATTTAGGACAACCTAAAGAAGACATGAGGGGATTGAATGTTTTCTGAGTCTTGTCAGAGCATTTACAACTGACACAACCACGCACAAATCTTTCAATCTCCAAATCCACTCTAGGCCACCAATACAACGCTTTAATGTTTCTCTTGGTCCTGGACACACCTGGGTGTCCTTCATGTCCAATGAAAAAAAACTTTTGTTGCATGCCCTTAGGAGGAATGACTTTCTCACCTCTACAAACAAATTCACCATCTATAGCTAATTGTCCCTTACTTCCCAGAACGCTCTAAACTCTAGATAACTCTTGCAGTCACTAGACCATCCGTGGTGACGCTATCCTTCACTGCACATAAGGTTTCAACCTTCACAGACTCCTGCTTCCACTCATCCATTTGCAAACTGCAAGAATCTGAGAAAATGCCGGCAACGCAATAATCATTCCATGGATCCTGATCCATATCTTTCAAGGGTAGCGACAGTCTACTGAGAAAATCAGCAATGACGTTCTACCGCCAGGAACACACTGTACTTGACAAACAAAATCTTGAAGCCTCACAGATAATCTAGTATTCTAGCAGAGGCTCTGCATAAACCTTCTGTGGTGAGTATTTTAGTTAGAGGTTTGGGATCAGAGCGAAGCACAAACTTTTTCCCCCCAATGAACTTCAAGATATGTTCCATGGCCCATACACAAGCTAAAGTCACTGGCTCAATCACAGAGCACTTCACCTCTGTTGGGGATAAAGAGTATGAAGCAAAGGCCACATCTACTTCTTTAGCATGCTCTGCTACTTGTGACAACACTCCACCCAAACCTGTACCACTTTCATCAGTGGTGACAAAAGTATCAGCATTAGAGTCAAAGCCTTGTAAAGTGTGAGCATTAGCAATAGCCATCTTGATTTCTCTAAAGGCATTCTGACACGCATCACTCCACACAAAAGCAGTTTTGTTCTTCATTAATTGAGGAATTTCATATGTTTTCTGAGAAAAATGATTGACAAATTTTAGAATAAAATTCAGCTAAACACAGGAAAGACCTGAGTTCGTCCTTAGATATAGGTGCAGAAGTGTTGACAATGGCATCAACCAGTTTTCTTTCCGGTTTGATGCCGCTGACACCAATTTCATGCCCCAAATAAGTGACAGATACTTTAGCAAACTTGCACTTGCTGCCTTCAGCCACCAACCCATTGTTTCTCAAGACCATGAGAAGCTCCCTGAGAGTAGCATTGTGGTCATTTTTGTTATTTCCCATCATTAAAATATCATCCTGAAAGAAGATCACGTCAGGAATATGACTGAACCATTTTGACATTAACCTTTGAAACACGGCCGCAGCAGATGTCAATTCGAATGGCATATGTTTAAAACCTATAGCACCCACAGGGTGTCCAAAACGTAGTGAAATGTCTACTCTCTGTATCTAAAACCACTTGATGAAATGCTGCAGAAAAATCCAGAGTGGAAAAGCACTTGGCATTCCAGGTCAAATACAACATGTCATCAATTCTAGGTAGGGGAAATTGATCTACCAGGATGTTGTTATTTAGATACCTCAAGTCCACCATAAGTGGGCCTTACCATTGGATTTGCGGGCAACGACCAATGAAAAAACCCACTCTGATGCCTCCACAGGTTCGATAACATTAGCTTTCAACACAATTTCTAGCTCAGTATTGACCTCGTCCCTAACAATAAAGGGAATATTACGTGCTTTGTGTATTTTAGGAACGGCTCCTTCCTTCATTGACTTTTATAATTTAATGTACCTATGATTCTTATTGAATATTGCATTTATGCACAGAATTATGCTATTTTTAATACATGTTTTGGTTTTCTTTCAATCTGATTACCCTTGATTTTATTTAAAGTGATTCCCCCTAATACTGAGATGTGTTATCTGGTATGCATGGGGCGTGGTACTGTGATTTTGGGGTTCATGACCATTTAGGGGACAAATGTGATTACATAATGTTATCTAAGATATTTTCAATCTGCCATACGTATATATTTGTAGATTAATACATTTGGTAGTGGGTGTAATAAATGTACTTTTCCTTTTTCATAAACATTGACAGGACAATCTTTACTGAGTGTTATTATTGCACACCAGTGAATGGTGGTTACTAACCCATATCTCTTCCACTGAGTCAGACTTGGACTGATCTGCTTTGCAACCCTGAGAGAGTCAAGCACTATAATGGTGTTCTTAGTTCCCAGTAAGGGACAATTGTGGACGTATTACTTGTGCAGGCCTCATATCCTGCACAACTAATAACCCAATGTCCTACACACTTGAAATATAACCTATGTTAAAGGCCTGCAGAACTCGAATTGGAGGACGCTGTGAAATCTAGCAGAAAGCATTACACTCTCACAGAATTTTATCAAATTGATCGTCCTAAAACATCTCAAGAGATTTCAAGCTAAAGCTCACACCAGATGACTGCATGAGTTCCTGCAAGTTGATTTCCCATGAGTGCACTCTAAACTTAAGCTCTAACTGATTTGGACTGGTGGGAATAAGGGGCACAGAGGACACTAGTTCAACTTCAAAGGAGATGATCTCCCGCCTCTCAAGGAATGATTGGATGGTTCCTACCTCTGTATTCAGACCACTTCTGAGTATTGGCTCAATCTGATGTGGCGCCTCAGTGACGTGCGAGCATAGGAAGTGTGTAAACCATGTCGCTGTTTGGCCAAATTACCAGGCAAATGGATGATATGGGCCAGGAATCATGCTGTTTATTAAAAAAGTTTATTGTTGATGTTTGATTCCTTTTTTTAATTCTTATGGTGCTTACATTGATCACCAACATTTCCACTCCCTGCCCTTACCCTCCTGGACCCCTCCATCCCTTCTACCCATACCGCCCTCCAAGATCAACATGGAACTCCCTCCTATCCCCCCAGACCTTTCACCTTCCACCCCTCACACTCCCTTAATCCTGACACTGTCTAACATTGAACGCTATCTCGCAAAACATTGAACGCTATCTCGCAACTCTGTCGGCGGATCTCACCGGACTCAGAAAATAACTCAACTCCCTATCCTCCTTGAGGCTCCTTAATCCTACTAATTCACCTGGCCCTGGCTTGCAAAGCACTTCTAACCCACAACATTTGAATTCAACTCACTGCTGTAATTGTACCCATAGGCCCCCTTGCTCCACTAACCAACCCCGCCCCACCGACCTCCGTGACCAATGTAGCCCTCACCTCCCCTACTCACGTAGTATCAACCCTCCTCCCCCCTACTTAACCATTCCAGTGATCCTGTGGACTAGCAAAACTACCCCCGTACCACCTTATCCATCACTGCAACATTCGGCTATCCAACCTTGCTCTCCCACCAATACCCACCCTTATCTCATCTCCACTCCGCACTCACTCAGTGATCCTGAGGACCAGCAGAATTCCATCCTCCCCCGTATCGCCTAAACCCCCACCGCAATGCACCATTATACATTCATGCGCTCCCCCCAAAAATGACCCTGCACCCCTAGCCTGCATGCTGGTTAAATGCCGTTCGGCCGGCTGTCCAACACGCAACAGAAATTGCGGACACTATACTCAGCGAAGACATTGATATCACATTTCTTACTGAAACTTGGCTCAAGAACCACTCAACTTCTTTTCTTGACTTGGTCTCCCCTCCCCCCGGTTACTCCATCCTCAGGAAAGATAGACCTGTCAGAACAGGAGGTGGTCTAGCCATTATCTTTAAAAGTGAATTACAGCTCTTTCTTGTTGGGAACTCCGACCATGCCACCTTCGAATACCTTGGAGCACAACTTAAACCCCACAACTCCCCCCTATTTGTCTTCATAACATCTACCCCCCCACACCCCCCCTGTGACCCTCTCCCCTTCGCTGTTGAACTAGCTGGCCTTATTACCCAAGCCTCTCTTTCCAACTCAATAAACCTCTTCCTTGGGGACTTAAACGTCTACTGGAATGATATTAAGGACCCCGCAGTTAACCGCCTTACTAATCTTCTTGAGATTAGTGATCTTAACCAACTCTGTCATATCTCAACTCACACCAAAGGGGCCACTATCATTGCTAACAATGATCTGACCACCTTATCCAACGTCATCCCCATTTACTGGTCTGACCACCACCTCTTTCTCTTCACAATCTCTGTCAAGTCCACTCAATCTCCCTCTAATACCTTCAAACAAAAGAAACTGACCAGAAACTTTCATCTTATCCCACCTGGCGAACTAGAGACTAAACTACAAGCTCAACTTCTGCTCAATCCTCCCTCCCAAAATGCTAATGACCTCACCAAACATTTTAATAAATCGGTCAAAGAAGTTCTAGACCAAATTGCCCCTTCCATGCTTAAAACTCAAAGAAATATCGCTTCAAAATCCTGGTTCAATGCAGATCTCATCGACGAAAGACACACTCTTAGATCGTCTGAAAGAACATGGATGCAACACCCTTCCCCCCCCCAATCTAACCCTCCTCAGAGCTGCTAGGTCCAACTACAAGAAACACATCCTTAACGAAAAGGCTTCTCTTTTCCGCACCCAATTAGATCTGACCAAAAACAGACCCAGAGAACTTTTCAGCATCGTCAAACACCAAACAGCCCGGCCCCCTCAAAGTTGAAGGCCACTACTGAGAAATGCTAAGAAATTGCGAATTTCTTCGCCCAAAAAATAGCAAAAATTGATCAATCCTTCCTCTTAACTCCCCTCGCACCCAATCCTCTATCCTCCATTAACTCCTCTCCTGAATCTCCCATACCTACTATACCCCCTGACCCCTCACTTCACCACCCTGACTCCCTCCCTTTTAAACACAACCCCACCAATCCCCAGCAAAAAAATAACCCCTCCTGGCATAATTTCCACCCCGTGTCCGTACTCGAAGTTTATAACATCATCACTAAACTTAAATCATCATCACACACCAAAGACCCCCTGCGTACCCACCTAATCAAAGATCTTAAACATATCATTGCCCCATTCTGGACCACTATCATCAACTCCTCATTTGCTACTGGGTGTTTTCCAGTCTCCCTCCAACTCAGACAAATCACCCCATTCTCAAAAATCCTAAGGCCAACCCTAACAACTTGAACAATCTACGCCCTATCTCTAACCTCCCTCTTCTCTCCAAAGCCCTTGAAAAATGCACCCTTCTTCAATTGGATAACCACATCAACTCTTTCAATCTCCTGGACTCACAGCAATTTGGCTTTAGAAAAGGCTGCAGTACTGAAACTGCCATGCTCTCCATAATTGATGACATCCATCACTCCCTAGACAAGGGTGAATCCTGCCGGCTCGTCCTCCTTGCCCTCTTGGCAGCATTTGATACGGTTAACCACTCTACCCTACTTAACACTCTTAAAGATCGCTTTGGCCTTAATGGTAATGTCCTCAAATGGTTTTCCTCGTTTTTCAAACACAGAACTCAGCAAATAAAAACTTTGAACTGCCTTTCCAACCCCACACCTGTCTCCCTTGGTGTTCCCCAAGGTTCTATTCTCTCTCCCTCTCTCTTCAACCTCTCCATGGAACCCCTCTTGCTCAATCTTAACAAAGCAGGAATTGAATACCACTTCTATGCCGATGACACGCAACTATACTACAAGATTCAATCCCGGTCTGATGTTCTGCACCTCAACAAAACATTGACTAAGATCCAAACATGGTTCCACCATAACCATCTCAAACTCAATCCTAAAAAACAGAAATCATCCTCTTCTCTCCCAAAAACAACCCACTTCCCATCCAGGCAAGGATTTATGACCTTAAAGCTCTCAACTGCACACTCACCTTATCCAACTCGTTTAAATCCTTAGGCATCACCATTGACAATAGCCTTTCTCTCACTTCTCACATAAAAAACTCAGCCAATGGAGCTCTCTTCACCCTCTGCCATTTCAAAAATAATCAAACCCTTCATTCGTGCTGAGGACTTCAAATTAGTTTTTCAAGCTCTGGTCTTATCGAAAATCGGCTATGGTAATGCTATCCTTGCTGGAACTCCGAAAGCCCACATAGCTCCACTCAAATCAGTCCTTAACCTTGCTGCCAGACTCATCTCAGACTGCAAATGCTTAGACCCCATCTCTCCTACCCTCAAAGCCCTCAATTGGCTACCCATTCATGGCAGATCCTCTTGCAAGGTTGCATGCATTACTCATAAAGCTCTGCATCAAAATACCCCGCCGTAGCTCGCTGATAAACTCTACAAAACTGGCTGGGCACAACATACGAGAAGTACCAAGGCTCTTGTTCTAGTTCCGCCTCTGTTCCATAGGAAGCGCCATCAATCTCGCTCCTTCTCCGGTAAAGCCCCCAGCATCTAGAACAGACTCCCGAAACAAGTGCGTTGCAACCCCTCCGACCCCACCTTCAAAAAGGACCTTAAGCTACATCTCCTAAACAAATGTTGGGACCAGTAATCTTTCCCATGTCACAGACACTCTCTCAAGCTACCCTCTACTCAGGTTTCCCTTCCTCGGACCTCATGTTCTGTCCCTTTCCCCCTCCCCCTTACTTTCCCTACTGGAGCTTATCCCTATCTTCCCTAGCTACACTCACCGCCTTCTCAACTTCGTCCCCTTCCCTTTCTCTTTTCCCTATGATGGAGCAAGGTTTCATACGTACAGAAACTTGCTTGGATTCAATCCTCTCGAAATAATACGTAACAAATTGAACCAACATGTTTTGTATTTACTAATAACTACATTACATGACATTTCAGTATCCAGGGAAAGCTTTCTTATGTGCTGGTACTAACTGTAACTTGAATATCCTAAAACGATCGCCTAAAATGCGGGAAACCTTTTGCGCATGCGTCTACTACATCTACTTAGTATGACGTAACTTTGCTTTTGGTGTGAATTTCTTGCAGCTGCGCAGTAATACCTAAAATGGCAGTTTCAACCCTCACATATTAATGCACATGCTTCTGCTCGAACGAAACCTTGTGTGTCCTGCCTAAGCTATAGTTAAAATAAATTAATGGGATTAGAGTAGGAATAAGTGGTATACAGTGCATTCATTTATTTCCGTATTTTAAGATGTCTCTCTTTGACTTCACTAATAGCTCGTATTTGGGCCTGAAGGGTACCAAAAACCTCCATCTTGAATTTTGACCGCATGTGATTATAAACACCAAAATCCTTGAAGCTTTGTCATTGAAAAGCAGCCAAGTCCAGTCTTACCAGTGATGTTCATGGAAACCTAACCTTCTCACCCAAGAGAAGAAGAAAAATGAATGAAAAAGTTATACATTGTATATGAAATTAAATGAAATAATGTTGGGTGGTATAAAATTCATGTGAAAATAAAATTATGGGCGTGAATTTAGCTTAATTAAAATAAGGCAAAATGACTTCATACTGTTATGGTGTTATGACCTCTCCCTGTCTCTCTGACCAATCAAACAAACGAAATATACAAATTTGCAACATTGGGGGGTGGTACATGCCCTGAAAATTTGTATAACTAAGGTAGGCTCAGCTAGTTAGATTGTGCAACTTGTCATAGACCTGTCACTGACCCGACGTATGCTGAAGGAGTATTGAGAGCAGAGTGCTGGTTGAGCACTCTGACAGAGGAATCGGGAATTTGCTGAGGGAGAAGAATCGATCTACCCTGTCAGCGTCCCAGTGTATTCGTAGAGAGGGGTGTAACGCTGGTGTTGCACTTAGCGGAGGTTACCTGTTCTGCATCTGTCCTGCACCTGTCCTGTCCTGTTGGCTCCTGTCTAGTCGGGAACCCTTTCTTTCCAGCCCTTGGCCGAGGTTGGTCCTCGCACCATTCTAGGTAAATATAAATCTGTGTGGTATGTCCTTGTACTGTTTTCTCTTCTTCACCCTTCCCAGGTACTAATGTCTAAATTCTTAATTAAGTCTCTAAAGATTTTTGCTTTGAACTTTATTCTTATTCTTGAGAAACTGTTAAATAGTGTACGCTGGTATTTGACTCACAAAATATTGCATAGAGAAAGGATTTAAAACTTTCCCCAGTCTGTGAATATTTTATGATAATAAGTGAAATGTCTTACTACCTATTATTTTAACACCTTGATCCACATTTTCTAAATAAGAGAAGTAAGTATAAGTGACAAGGAATTGGTAAGTTATGGTATATAGGTACAATAAAAATAAATCACTGATAGGCAGAAAGGAAATAGATTACCGGTTTAGAGGTGTGAATGTGTTTATGGGCCCAGGTGAGAATGTTAGTCCTGAACTGGTAATCTTGCAGCATCACCTACTCTCACACCTTTAACCTATGTTTTAAAATAATCGAACAAGACCATGCATTATCGCTTTGTTAACAGCCCCTGTTGTTCCTTTTTTGATTGTCTCTTATTTGGGCTAACTCTTACTGCACACTTCAAATGTATTTTGTCAGTTCCCATTCACTATTACTGTAAAGCGCTCTGATAACCTTGGGTCTAGTCAGCGCTATATAAAACCTGTTAAATAAATAAATAAATAAAATCCTCACCATGGTATTATTGTTATGAGGCTACAGAGTTATATAGTTTTAATACATATTTGCATATTTGCAGGAAACAGCCAAAAAGACCACTAAAAGCCTTATTATTGAGGAAGCCAGCTCGAAAATGGGCTGATGTTGTGGGTTTCCATATGGCTGGAGCAGTGAGGTGCATATATATATTTTTATATATATAAAACTGTTCTACTTGGTAGTCAGGAGCCTGCATAGGTGGTTTCCATCTTGGTAAGATGGGTGTACATTATCGGATACAGCCAAATTTAATAACTTCTAATTCACCTGCAAGAACTAAACTTGAATTTATATTATACATGCTAGTGCCTCTCTTTCAATGACAGGGTAGGATTTCTCTGTACCTTTGAGGGTCCTCGAGGAAAACGCAACTACTCTTTCTTTTCCTAAGTGTTTTTTCATTAGAATTGCTCCCAGATCATATCCACTGGCAACTGTAACAATGGTGGATTGGTCAGCAGGATCAAAAGATTTTAGTGACACAGCCATAGCAATTTCTTTCTTTATTGAGTCAAATGTCTTTTGACATTCTTCTGTCCATAAGTCTGTTACCCCTGTTTTCATGAGGTCACGCAGTACATGTACTTTGTTTATAAAGTGATGCATGAATTTGGCATAATAGTCAGCCAACCCCAAAATTATGCCAGTTGCTCCTAAATATTCAACTTCGGTCTCACCAAATTTGCATTTTTCCAACCCAATCGTTACACCTGCTTTCTCTAACTTAGATAGTACTTTTCTGAGAATGTCATTTATTGTATCATATAATTTCCCTACGCTAAGATGTCATCCTGAAACACCAGTATATTTGTCATGTTCCCTATAATGCTCTGCATCACCCTCTGAAACACAGCTGATGCAAATGCCAGCCCAAATGGCATGTGGATAAAATGAAAAGCACCGTCAGGCGTAAAGAACGACGTTAGATGCTTTTATTTCTCATGTAGTTTGACCTGATGGTAGGCTTTAGATAGATCTATGGTAGTAAAATATCTACCTCCAGAAACACTAGACAACATTTCATTAATACGAGGAAGAGGATGACGATCCACCCATATGCCCTTGTTTAAATCTCTCAAGTCCACACATGCGGATTTTGTTATTTTGTTTCATCGCGATAATGAGGCTAAGCCACTCCGATTTTTCAATTGGCTCAATTAATTCATTGCCACATAATCCTTGTAATTCCTTTTTAGAGCATCCCTCATAGTCAGTGACACATTATGTAATTCATGTACAACAGGTTTAGCATCGAGTTTAAGTATTTAACAATTTGCCACTAAACAACTCAGAAATTAAGTAACCCATTCAAATTTATCTTGTTTCAATAAAACTTGTCTCTGATGATTGGGATCTAAAATCATGCTCAGAGCACGTTGTTCTCTCCAACCTAGCAAGGATTTCCCCTTTTCAACTGCATACGCTTTACCGCTTGCTTGTCTACCTTGACATTTTAGATCTGTCATGATGTATCCCAACACAGGTAGTTTGTCCCCACAGTAATCTTCCGGTTCTACATCTCTGGGAATTAATGCAGGGGTATTCACCTTTTCCCATGATAATTTGTAAATAATGATGAAAGGTGAACATGAATCTGCCCAAAATTGTACGGGATTGGCATTTACCATGACTTCACACTTTGGGGGATGATAATTCTCCCCGGATACCATTAACATGGAACATGAATAATTATGTATACCTTCATCAAGCATTAACACTTCTATCTCTTCCTCTTCTGAATTACCAGAGTTTTCTGTGTGTAAACCTCCATGCATAGTATTGACCAAATTAACATAATATTTCGAAAGTATGATGTTATAAGGTATATATTTACAATGCATGCCTTTACAATGCAGTTTTTACATCGCAACAACCTGTACAGTGAACTCTTTTACATTGCATGCCACTACATCACATTTTTAGAAACTACCTTTACAACGCATTCCATTACATTGCATACCATTACATTGCATTTAAGGTAAGTGTTGGACAGTATAGGGGTACAAATTACTATTCTAACTCCAGTGGGTGCAACTGTAGGGTAAGTGTTGGATAGTGTAGAGGTAAAAAATACTATTCTAACTCCAGGGGGTGCAATAGTAGGGTAAGTGTTGGATAGTGTAGGGGTACTATGCATTGTAATGATATGCGTTGTAATGACATGCAATGTAATGCCTGCATTGTAGTGACATTCGCTGTAATGACATGCATTGTAGTGACATGCAAAGTAATGGCTGCGTTGTAGTGACATGAATTGTAAAGGATGTTGCGATGTAATGACTGTGTTGTAAATGTACTGCGATGTAATGACTGTGTTGTAAAGGTTGTTTCCCATTTTATTCCTCTATCATACTCTTTCATTTTGCACATACTAACTAAATGCCCCACTGTATTACATTGAAAACATTTTCATGCTGCAGCAGGAACATTTTTCGCTTCTGCAGTGTGTCTCTCACTGCCACAACTAAAACACCATCTCCTTTTGCATATTTGTTGTTTTATGACAACATTCCCAGCACATTTTGCCTAATGCACTTGACTTTTAATGGCACCAATTTCACACACATTTTCTATTACAGAACTTTGTTTGGATAAAGTCCCCAATTCTTTTACATAAGTAGAAATGTTTTCCATACATTTAGCCACTTCAATGGTTTTATCCAGCGTTGGATCCTTCAAATCAAATAATTTCTCTTGAATTGTGAGATTGGTCAGTCTGTTGATCATTTGGTCTCTTATGATCCCATCTCTGAGATATTTTAATTAAATATTACAGCTATCAACTTTCTCAATAACATTCGCCTCAATCCATCTAGAGAATAAATCCACCAACACATACTTAATACAACCGTCCTGCCAAACCATGGGTCCCATGATATTCAGGCAACCTCTTGCCGAGGTAATTTAGGACAACCTAAAGAAGACATGAGGGGATTGAATGTTTTCTGAGTCTTGTCAGAGCATTTACAACTGACACAACCACGCACAAATCTTTCAATCTCCAAATCCACTCTAGGCCACCAATACAACGCTTTAATGTTTCCCTTGGTCCTGGACACACCTGGGTGTCCTTCATGTCCAATGAAAAAAAACTTTTGTTGCATGCCCTTAGGAGGAATGACTTTCTCACCTCTACAAACAAATTCACCATCTATAGCTAATTGTCCCTTACTTCCCAGAACGCTCTAAACTCTAGATAACACTTGCAGTCACTAGACCATCCGTGGCGACGCTATCCTTCACTGCACATAAGGTTTCAACCTTCACAGACTCCTGCTTCCACTCATCCATTTGCAAACTGCAAGAATCTGAGAAAATGCCGGCAACGCAATAATCATTCCATGGATCCTGATCCATATCTTTCAAGGGTAGCGACAGTCTACTGAGAAAATCAGCAATGACGTTCTACCGCCAGGAACACACTGTACTTGACAAACAAAATCTTGAAGCACACAGATAATCTAGTATTCTAGCAGAGGCTCTGCATAAACCTTCTGTGGTGAGTATTTTAGTTAGAGGTTTGGGATCAGAGCGAAGCACAAACTTTTTCCCCCCAATGAACTTCAAGATATGTTCCATGGCCCATACACAAGCTAAAGTCACTGGCTCAATCACAGAACACTTCACCTCTGTTGGGGATAAAGAGTATGAAGCAAAGGCCACATCTACTTCTTTAGCATGCTCTGCTACTTGTGACAACACTCCACCCAAACCTGTACCACTTTCATCAGTGGTGACAAAAGTATCAGCATTAGAGTCAAAGCCTTGTAAAGTGTGAGCATTAGCAATAGCCATCTTGATTTCTCTAAAGGCATTCTGACACGCATCACTCCACACAAAAGCAGTTTTGTTCTTCATTAATTGAGGAATTTCATATGTTTTCTGAGAAAAATGATTGACAAATTTTAGAATAAAATTCAGCTAAACACAGGAAAGACCTGAGTTCGTCCTTAGATATAGGTGCAGAAGTGTTGACAATGGCATCAACCAGTTTTCTTTTCGGTTTGATGCCGCTGACACCAATTTCATGCCCCAAATAAGTGACAGATACTTTAGCAAACTTGCACTTGCTGCCTTCAGCCACTAACCCATTGTTTCTCAAGACCATGAGAAGCTCCCTGAGAGTAGCATTGTGGTAATTTTTGTTCTTTCCCATAATTAAAATATCATCCTGAAAGAAGATCACGTCAGGAATATGACTGAACCATTTTGACATTAACCTTTGAAACACGGCCGCAGCAGATGTCAATTCGAATGGCATATGTTTAAAACCTATAGCACCCACAGGGTGTCCAAAACGTAGTGAAATGTCTACTCTCTGTATCTAAAACCACTTGATGAAATGCTGCAGAAAAATCCAGAGTGGAAAAGCACTTGGCATTCCAGGTCAAATACAACATTTCATCAATTCTAGGTAGGGGAAATTGATCTACCAGGATGTTGTTATTTAGATACCTCAAGTCCACCATAAGTGGGCCTTACCATTGGATTTGCGGGCAACGACCAATGAAAAAACCCACTCTG
Source organism: Lissotriton helveticus (assembly GCF_964261635.1). Taxonomy (NCBI): domain Eukaryota; kingdom Metazoa; phylum Chordata; class Amphibia; order Caudata; family Salamandridae; genus Lissotriton; species Lissotriton helveticus. The sequence continues at coordinate 773,005,820 of NC_136068.1, forward strand.
ATGCCTCCACAGGTTCGATAACATTAGCTTTCAACACAATTTCTAGCTCAGTATTGACCTCGTCCCTAACAATGAAGGGAATATTACGTGCTTTGTGTATTTTAGGAACGGCTCCTTCCTTCATTGACTTTTATAATTTAATGTACCTATGATTCTTATTGAATATTGCATTTATGCACAGAATTATGATATTTTTAATACATGTTTTGGTTTTCTTTCAATCTGATTACCCTTGATTTTATTTAAAGTGATTCCCCCTAATACTGAGATGTGTTATCTGGTATACATGGGGTGTGGTACTGTGATTTTGGGGTTCATGACCATTTAGGGGACAAATGTGATTACATAATGTTATCTAAGATATTTTCAATCTGCCATACGTATATATTTGTAGATTAATACATTTGGTAGTGTGTGTAATAAATGTACTTTTCCTGTTTCATAAAACATTGACAGGACAATCTTTACTGAGTGTTATTATTGCACACCAGTGAATGGTGGTTACTAACCCATATCTCTTCCACTGAGTCAGACTTGGACTGATCTGCTTTGCAACCCTGAGAGAGTCAAGCACTATAATGGTGTTCTTAGTTCCCAGTAAGGGACAATTGTGGACGTATTACTTGTGCAGGCCTGACATCCTGCACAACTAATAACCCAATGTCCTACACACTTGAAATATAACCTATGTTAAAGGCCTGCAGAACTCGAATTGGAGGACGCTGTGAAATCTAGCAGAAAGCATTACACTCTCACAGAATTTTATCAAATTGATCGTCTTAAAACATCTCAAAAGATTTCAAGCTAAAGCTCACACCAGATGACTGCATGAGTTCCTGCAAGTTGATTTCCCATGAGTGCACTCTAAACTTAAGCTCTAACTGATTTGGACTGGTGGGAATAAGGGGCACAGAGGACACTAGTTCAACTTCAAAGGAGATGATCTCCCGCCTCTCAAGGAATGATTGGATGGTTCCTACCTCTGTATTCAGACCACTTCTGAGTATTGGCTCAATCTGATGTGGCGCCTCAGTGACGTGCGAGAATAGGAAGTGTGTAAACCATGTCGCTGTTTGGCCAAATTACCAGGCAAATGGATGATATGGGCCAGGAATCATGCTGTTTAATAAAAAAGTTTATTGTTGATGTTTGATTCCTTTTTTTAATTCTTATTGTGCTTACATTGATCACCAACATTTCCACTCCCTGCCCTTACCCTCCTGGACCCCTCCATCCCTTCTACCCATACCGCCCTCCAAGATCAACATGGAACGCCCTCCTATTCCCCCAGACCTTTCACCTTCCACCCCTCACACTCCCTTAATCCTGACACTGTCTAACATTGAACGCTATCTCGCAAAACATTGAACGCTATCTCGCAACTCTGTCGGCGGATCTCACCGGACTCAGAAAATAACTCAACTCCCTATCCTCCTTGAGGCTCCTTAATCCTACTAATTCACCTGGCCCTGGCTTGCAAAGCACTTCTAACCCACAACATTTGAATTCAACTCACTGCTGTAATTGTACCCATAGGCCCCCTTGCTCCACTAACCAACCCCGCCCCACCGACCTCCGTGACCAATGTAGCCCTCACCTCCCCTACTCACGTAGTATCAACCCTCCTCCCCCCTACTTAACCATTCCAGTGATCCTGTGGACTAGCAAAACTACCCCCATACCACCTTATCCATCACTGCAACATTCGGCTATCCAACCTTGCTCTCCCACCAATACCCACCCTTATCTCATCTCCACTCCGCACTCACTCAGTGATCCTGAGGTCCAGCAGAATTCCATCCTCCCCCGTATCACCTAAACCCCCACCGCAATGCACCATTATACATTCATGCGCTCCCCCCAAAAATGACCCTGCACCCCTAGCCTGCATGCTGGTTAAATGCCGTTCGGCCGGCTGTCCAACACGCAACAGAAATTGCGGACACTATACTCAGCGAAGACATTGATATCACATTTCTTACTGAAACTTGGCTCAAGAACCACTCAACTTCTTTTCTTGACTTGCTCTCCCCTCCCCCCCGGTTACTCCATCCTCAGCAAAGATAGACCTGTCAGAACAGGAGGTGGTCTAGCCATTATCTTTAAAAGTGAATTACAGCTCTTTCTTGTTAGGAACTCCGACCATGCCACCTTCGAATACCTTGGAGCACAACTTAAACCCCACAACTCCCCCCTATTTGTCTTCATAACATCTACCCCCCCACACCCCCCCTGTGACCCTCTCCCCTTCGCTGTTGAACTAGCTGGCCTTATTACCCAAGCCTCTCTTTCCAACTCAATAAACCTCTTCCTTGGGGACTTAAACGTCTACTGGAATGATATTAAGGACCCCGCAGTTAACCGCCTCACTAATCTTCTTGAGATTAGTGATCTTAACCAACTCTGTCATATCTCAACTCACACCAAAGGGGCCACTATCATTGCTAACAATGATCTGACCACCTTATCCAACGTCATCCCCATTTACTGGTCTGACCACCACATCTTTCTCTTCACAATCTCTGTCAAGTCCACTCAATCTCCCTCTAATACCTTCAAACAAAAGAAACTGACCAAAACTTTCATCTTATCCCACCTGGCGAACTAGAGACTAAACTACAAGCTCAACTTCTGCTCAATCCTCCCTCCCAAAATGATAATGACCTCACCAAACATTTTAATAAATCGGTCAAAGAAGTTCTAGACCAAATTGCCCCTTCCATGCTTAAAACTCAAAGAAATATCGCTTCAAAATCCTGGTTCAATGCAGATCTCAACGACGAAAGACACACTCTTAGATCGTCTGAAAGAACATGGATGCAACACCCTTCCCCCCCCAATCTAACCCTCCTCAGAGCTGCTAGGTCCAACTACAAGAAACACATCCTTAACGAAAAGGCTTCTCTTTTCCGCACCAAATTAGATCTGACCAAAAACAGACCCAGAGAACTTTTCAGCATCGTCAAACACCAAACAGCCCGGCCCCCTCAAAGTTGAAGGCCACTACTGAGAAATGCTAAGAAATTGCGAACTTCTTCGCCAAAAAAATAGCAAAAATTGATCAATCCTTCCTCTTAACTCCCCTCGCACCCAATCCTCTATCCTCCATTAACTCCTCTCCTGAATCTCCCATACCTACTATACCCCCTGACCCCTCACTTCACCACCCTGACTCCCTCCCTTTTAAACACAACCCCAACAATCCCCAGCAAAAAAATAACCCCTCCTGGCATAATTTCCACCCCGTATCCGTACTCGAAGTTTATAACATCATCACTAAACTTAAATCATCATCACACACCAAAGACCCCCTGCGTACCCACCTAATCAAAGATCTTAAACATATCATTGCCCCATTCTGGACCACTATCATCAACTCCTCATTTGCTACTGGGTGTTTTCCAGTCTCCCTCCAACTCAGACAAATCACCCCATTCTCAAAAATCCTAAGGCCAACCCTAACAACTTGAACAATCTACGCCCTATCTCTAACCTCCCTCTTCTCTTCAAAGCCCTTGAAAAATGCACCCTTCTTCAATTGGATAACCACATCAACTCTTTCAATCTCCTGGACTCACAGCAATTTGGCTTTAGAAAAGGCTGCAGTACTGAAACTGCCATGCTCTCCATAATTGATGACATCCATCACTCCCTAGACAAGGGTGAATCCTGCCGGCTCGTCCTCCTTGCCCTCTCGGCAGCATTTGATACGGTTAACCACTCTACCCTACTTAACACTCTTAAAGATCGCTTTGGCCTTAATGGTATTGTCCTCAAATGGTTTTCCTCGTTTTTCAAACACAGAACTCAGCAAATATAAACTTTGAACTGCCTTTCCAACCCCACACCTGTCTCCCTTGGTGTTCCCCAAGGTTCTATTCTCTCTCCCTCTCTCTTCAACCTCTCCATGGAACCCCTCTTGCTCAATCTTAACAAAGCAGGAATTGAATACCACTTCTATGCCGATGACACGCAACTATACTACAAGATTCAATCCCGGTCTGATGTTCTGCACCTCAACAAAACATTGACTAAGATCCAAACATGGTTCCACCATAACGATCTCAAACTCAATCCTAAAAAACAGAAATCATCCTCTTCTCTCCCAAAAACAACCCACTTCCCATCCAGGCAAGGATTTATGACCTTAAAGCTCTCAACTGCACACTCACCTTATCCAACTCGTTTAAATCCTTAGGCATCACCATTGACAATAGCCTTTCTCTCACTTCTCACATAAAAAACTCAGCCAAAGGAGCTCTCTTCACCCTCTGCCATTTCAAAAATAATCAAACCCTTCATTCGTGCTGAGGACTTCAAATTAGTTTTTCAAGCTCTGGTCTTATAGAAAATCGGCTATGGTAATGCTATGCTTGCTGGAACTCCGAAAGCCCACATAGCTCCACTCAAATCAGTCCTTAACCTTGCTGCCAGACTCATCTCAGACTGCAAATGCTTAGACCCCATCTCCCCTACCCTCAAAGCCCTCAATTGGCTACCCATTCATGGCAGATCCTCTTGCAAGGTGGCATGCATTACTCATAAAGCTCTGCATCAAAATACCCCGCCGTAGCTCGCTGATAAACTCCATAAAACTGGCTGCGCACAACATACGAGAAGTACCAAGGCTCTTGTTCTAGTTCCGCCTCTGTTCTATAGGAAGCGCCATCAATCTCGCTCCTTCTCCGGTAAAGCCCCCAGCATCTAGAACAGACTCCCGAAACAACTCCGTTGCAACCCCTCCGACCCCACCTTTAAAAAGGACCTTAAGCTACATCTCCTAAACAAATGTTGGGACCAGTAATCTTTCCCATGTCACAGACACTCTCTCAAGCTACCCTCTACTCAGGTTTCCCTTCCTCGGACTTCATGTTCTGTCCCCTTCCCCCTCCCCCTTACTTTCCCTACTGGAGCTTATCCCTATCTTCCCTAGCTACACTCACCGCCTTCTCAACTTCGTCCCCTTCCCTTTCTCTTTTCCCTATGATGGAGCAAGGTTTCATACGTACAGAAACTTGCTTGGATTCAATCCTCTCAAAATAATACGTAACAAATTGAACCAACATGTTTTGTATTTACTAATAACTACATTACACGACATTTCAGTATCCAGGGAAAGCTTTCTTATGTGCTGGTACTAACTGTAACTTGAATATCCTAAAACGATCGCCTAAAATGCGGAAAACCTTTTGCGCATGCGTCTACTACATCTACTTAGTATGACGTATCTTTGCTTTTGGTGTGAATTTCTTGCAGCTGCGCAGTAATACCTAAAATGGCCGTTTCAACCCTCACATATTAATGCACATGCTTCTGCTCGAACGAAACCTTGTGTGTCCTGCCTAAGCTATAGTTAAAATAAATTAATGGGATTAGAGTAGGAATAAGTGGTATACAGTGCATTCATTTATTTCCGTATTTTAAGATGTCTCTCTTTGACTTCATTAATAGCTCGTATTTGGGCCTGAAGGGTACCGAAAACCTCCATCTTGAATTTTGACCGCATGTGATTATGAACACCAAAAACCTTGAAGCTTTGTCATTGAAAAGCAGCCAAGTCCAGTCTTACCAGTGATGTTCATGGAAACCTAACCTTCTCACCCAAGAGAAGAAGAAAAATGAATGAAAAAGTTATACATTGTATATGAAATTAAATGAAATAATGTTGGGTGGAATAAAATTCATGTGAAAATAAAATTATGGGCGGGAATTTAGCTTAATTAAAATAAGGCAAAATGACTTCATACTGTTATGGTGTTATGACCTCTCACCGTCTCTCTGACCAATCAAACAAACGAAATATACAAATTTGCAACATTGGGGGGTGGTACATGCCCTGAAAATTTGTATAACTAAGGTAGGCTCAGCTAGTTAGATTGTGCAACTTGTCATAGACCTGTCACTGACCCAACGTATGCTGAAGGAGTATTGAGAGCAGAGTGCTGGTTGAGGTCCCAGTGTATCCGTATAGAGGGGTGTAACGCTGGTGTTGCACTTAGCGGAGGTTACCTGTCCTGCATCTGTCCTGCACCTGTCCTGTCCTGTTGGCTCCTGTCTAGTCGGGAACCCTTTCTTTCCAGCCCTTGGCCGAGGTTGGTCCTCGCACCATTCTATGTAAATATAAATCTGTGTGGTATGTCCTTGTACTGTTTTCTCTTCTTCACCCTTCCCAGGTACTAATGTCTAAATTCTTAATTAAGTCTCTAAAGATTTTTGCTTTGAACTTTATTCTTATTCTTGAGAAACTGTTAAATAGTGTACGCTGGTATTTGACTCACAAAATATTGCATAGAGAAAGGATTTAAAACTTTCCCCAGTCTGTGAATATTTTATGATAATAAGTGAAATGTCTTACTACCTATTATTTTAACACCTTGATCCACATTTCCTAAATAAGAGAAGTAAGTATAAGTGACAAGGAATTGGTAAGTTATGGTATATAGGTACAAAAAAATAAATCACTGATAGGCAGAAAGGACATAGATTACCGGTTTAGAGGTGTGAATGTGTTTATGGGCCCAGGTGAGAATGTTAGTCCTGAACTGGTAATCTTGCAGCATCACTTACTCTCACACCTTTAACCTATGTTTTAAAATAATTGAACAAGACCATGCATTATCGCTTTGTTAACAGCCCCTGTTGTTCCTTTTTTGATTGTCTCTTATTTGGGCTAACTCTTACTGCACACTTCAAATGTAGTTTGTCAGTTCCCATCCACTATTACTGTAAAGCGCTCTGATAACCTTGGGTCTAGTCAGCGCTATATAAAACCTGTTAAATAAATAAATAAATCAAATCCTCACCATGGTATTATTGTTATGAGGTTACAGAGTTATATAGTTTTAATACATATTTGCAGGAAACAGCCAAAAAGACCACTAAAAGCCTTATTATTGAGGAAGCCAGCTCGAAAATGGGCTGATGTTGTGGGTTTCTATATGGCTGTAGCAGTGAGGTGCATATATATATTTTTATATATATAAAACTGTTCTACTTGGTAGTCAGGAGCCTGCATAGGTGGTTTCCATCTTGGTAAGATGGGTGTACATTATCGGATACAGCCAAATTTAATAACTTCTAATTCACCTGCAAGAACTAAACTTGAATTTATATTAGCACCCAAAAAATACAGATGAATCACGAATATCAGAGCTTGCATTAGGTTTTAGGGTGGGTGGCCATGGGATCACTGACATAATATCCAGGGACATAATATCGACTATCAACAATATCGGCGACAAAATATCGACAGACAGAATATCGACTTTGTATCTACAAACAGGTAAGTACCAAAATATCGAGTAAAAAATATCGTTTACAAAAATATAGTTTATAAAAATATCGACTTTATTAAAAACAATGTTAAATTAAATTAATATAAAAAATTAATTACTAAAATATACTTAAAAATACTTAAATTACCTTATAATAATTAAATAATTAATGAAAGTAAAAAAAAAAAATTTTTTAATCACATTTGTTAAAACATATGTATCTAGTAACATAATATAATTAAATAATATCCAATATTATTACCGTAGGATAGCGGAAGTGTAAAAATTACTATTCCCACTCCAGAGAGTGCAACAGTAGGGAAAGCGTTGGATAGCGTAGGGGTAAAAATTACTATTCCCACTCCAAAGAGTGAAACAGTAGGGAAAGCGTTGGATAGCGTAGAGGTAAAAATTACTATTCCCACTCCAAAGAGTGCAATTGTAGGGAAAGCGTTGGATAGCGTAGGGATAAAAACTTACTATTCCCACTTCAAAGAGTGCAACAGTAGGGAAAGCGTTGGATAGCGTAGAGGTAAAAATTACTATTCCCACTCCAAAGAGTGCAACAGTAGGGAAAGCGTTGGATAGCGTAGGGGTAAAAATTACTATTCCCACTCCAGTGAGTGCAACAGTAGGGAAAGTGTTGGATAGCGTAGAGGTAACAATTACTATTCCCACTCAAGTGGGTGAAACAGTAGGGAAAGCGTTGGATAGCGTAGCGGTAAAAATTACTATTCCCACTCCATAGAGTGCAACAGTAGGGAAAGCATTGGATAGTGTAAGGGTTAAAATTACTATTCCCACTCCAAAGAGTGCAACAGTAGGGAAAGTGTTGGATAGCGTAGGGGTAAAAATTACTATTCCCACTCCAGAGAGTGCAACAGTAGGGAAAGTAAATACTTTTTAATAATTAATTAATGAACAATTAAAACTTAATTAACAATTAATTCAAATTAAATACAATTAAATAAATTGAATTATTTAATTAATTATCAATAAATTACTTCCCACCCTATTCCCCTATAAACCCACAACCCGCTACAGAATTAAATTACGCAAAAAATAAAAAATAAAAATTAATTAATTAAAATTAATTATAAAATAAATACACACTTTTCACACATATAATAGCATACCAAACACTATAAAAAATTCGATATTATTAAAAATTTGATAATTTTAATACACTTTATTATATACTTCGATATTTTAACTTTCTATATTTTTAACATTCAATATTACATTACTTACCTTCAAAACGATATTTTTGATGTCTATATTCTGTCCATTCTTCGATATTTTGTCAGCCTATATTTTGGACTCGATATTATGTCCATTCGATATTTTGTAGTCGATAATATGTCTGTTTACCGTGGCCATGATGTCACAGTGTCCACATCATGGCGTGTTGGGGTAGCTGAGGAAGGTGCCTGTTGATGTAGAACAGGCGAGGGAAGAGGGCGACTGTGAATAAACATACTGAAGTACAAGTTCCTGCTGTGTGTTCTTCGTCAATTTGTTAAGGTTCAGTTTTGTTACAGGTTTACCACCACCTAACATTAGTTACTTTTAATACCTCCTCCTAGAAGAGCTTTGCAGAGATAAATCAAACTGGAAGAACAAAGTGGTCTGTCTCTGATTCCAATCTTCAAGATATACTGATGTTTTCAATAGCACATTTGATCACAAATGTTAGGCTAGATTCAAACCCCACGTCATGTACACAAAGAAATTCAAGTGTAAACAGTGATAATCAGCGTTTTTGTACATAATTTTTAAATTCAAACTAGATTATTAAAATATGTTAATATTAAATAAATAATTATTTTGACATATTATATTTTTCATTGAATTATATGTATTCATATGTTTAACTATTTTAAATAATTGAATCAGTTTTACCATTATTTCCTATGAGGTTTTTTTGTTAGTACCTACCTCCTTTTTTTCCATTAGAGCATTTTGCAGTATCAGTGAGGGCCACGTGTAGTGCTGGACTTCCTACAAAAGTGTAAGTCACTACAAAACTGTCACTTAGTGCAAAAGTGAATTGTGTGAGAGCAGAAAAGTGGTAAACTTACTCAAAAGGATAAATTAAGTATACACTTAAACAAAAGTGCAGTTTGAAATTCAGGCCACAAAGCGCTTTTATGTACACCATACAAAGGGGCCGATTAGGATGGAAGATTTTCCGCCTCCTCCGGGCCGGCGGAAGCCACCTCCGGCCCGGAGGAGGCGGAAAATCCTCTGCGGAGTCACCAAAGACCCACCGCCGCATTACGATGGCTGGTGGGTCTTGGTTTCTGTCCGCTGCTTTTCCGCCGCGGTCGGATTACAACCGCGGCGGAAAAGCTCTCATTTGGCTGGCAGTGTCTATCAGACACCGACAGCCAAATTAGGATGCATTTGTAAACATGCTTTTCCGCGGCGGTTTTTCCGCCGTGGAAAAGCATGTGTACTTTTGAATTTGGGGGCCCGTTGCGGGCCCCCAGGGTGTAGGCGGGTGGGGGATGCACATGGGGGGTACCTATGGTACCCCCCAGTATTTACATGCACAAAGCGGCAGGCCCCGCGCGGTGCCTGCCGCTTTGTGCATGTAAATGTTAAACATGCACTTTTAACATTGCGGCGGGTGCTGCTTGAAGCAGCACCCGCCGCAATGTTAAATATCCAGGATGTGACCGCCAGGGTGGCGGTCACATCCTAATTTGCACGGAGGGACCGCCGCAGCCCATGCGGACGGTCCCTCCACCTCTGGGATGGCGGACGGACGCAAGTCCGTCCGCCATCCTAATCGGCCCCTATGTTTTTTAATTTCTTCCTCAACATTGTTAACGAAAGCATATTTCTTTTGTGGTGGGCATTTAATACCATGGAGGATGGTAGGCAGAATCTTAGTTTTGTACACGATTTCATCATATTTGACCTGTTTTTTCCCAAAAGCATGATATGCCAATATAAGGCCATCAGAAGAGCCTTTAACTGCAAGGAAGTGGGTGTGAGATCTGGGATTGAGGTTCTGTGAACATATAAACTCCAAATATGTATAGGTTTAGATTAGTTGCATGTTTTTCTTTACTCAAATGATAAGTATGATTAGACATATACTTACTAAAGGTTGTCATTTTGGACTTTTTCTTTATTTATATTCTCTATGGCTGCTCATATAAAACCATGCTGGTTACCACAAATGAAATTGCTGTGGCATCGTTAAAATTACAATATTGACCACATAGTAACCCATCAAGGCTCCTATGACATAGTCTTTCCTCCTACATGGGTTTATATTCCTTCTATGGCCTATACCTATATACCATTCCATTAGATTGGTGCTCAGCCATATTGTTCTTAACTAGATGCTTGATCAGCTTCTCTTAGTTATCAAACACATGACCTGCAAAGGAAATGGTGAAAGTGATTCATTATGAAGGAGAGGGGATTCGAAAGATCACTCTAACCTGTGGAGTACCCCAGGTTTCCATACTGTACTTTATTGGAGCTGTGTTCAAATATGACAGCATTGGAATTCACTAATATGCTGAAAATACACAATTCTACTTAAAACTCTCCTTCACTTCAGACATTCAGCATCTCAAATGCTATCTGCACGTCCTCCAGACCTGAATGTCCAGTGACAACCCGAAGCTCAAACCCACCAAGATAGAATTAATGCTATTTTCTAAGAACAACAAGCAAGAAATAGAACACACCTAGCTCAATAACGCCATCTTTAATGGATTGAAACCCCAGCTTTCACAAATGCCAGGTTACTTGAATTCAACATGAACAACAACCTCAAACTCAAGGAACACATTGCTAAAAAACTAAAAATGCCCTGGTACCAGCTCTCTCTTAAAAGAAAGTGGGAACATGTCCTCGATAAAGGAAATCAGAACTCCTGTTCAGCCCTTTTTATTTTTGCATAAGATGGTAGTATCCTGCCTCATTCCCAAAAAGACTCCACTTTGGATTGCCTTTAGTGACTACTCATTCAGGGCCTAAAGCAATATGATAACATCACCCCCATTTTGAGGGAAGTTCTTTGGCTTTCCTTGCTAGCCCGCACCATCTTCAAAACCATTTACAAAGTCAGAATGACCAACAACCCTGCTTACCTTGGAGATAAAAATAAACACCACTGGGTATGGGCTCCCAAGCAGCAAGGCCAAGCCACAGCCTTATATAGTACACAATAGAAAAACGCCAATGCTGCCATTAACACTTCACCACAAATTTTGACATCTCACAGTTGACTGAAACATAAAGTGAGGGGATCAATATATGAAAAACATTCTATACATTAAAACACTCCCCTTCCAACACTCACACATACACTCACTTGTGAATCACTGTCAAACACTCTTATATACACTCAGCATTACTACATTAATATTTACAATTGTTCAGAATCCACTATTTCATATATAATGCCATAGATTTATATTTGACATCTATTTATAATTTTTTACAGAAAACTTATGTATTGAATGGTATTCTTATGGCATATCAAACTTAAGGTCAACCTTTTCATATATTGTATGTTATATGTTTTTTTTAACTGAAAAATTTGCTAAGAAATAATCAAATAATCCAAAAGAAGTAAAAAGTGAATAAAACTAAGGATTCCTTCAAGATAATCAGATCCCCTCACTTTATGTTTCAGTCAACTGTGAGATGTCAAAATTTGTGGTGAAGTGTTAATGGCAGCATTGGCGTTTTTCTATTGTGTACTATACCTTGGAGATAAAAGCATCTTCTTTAGTGGATCTCAGCACTACAGCAGCCAGGTCACCACAAGTAGTGTAAAAAAGAAAAAAATAAGACAGCGGGCCTTTTGCATCTATTCACCCAGGATATAGAACAGTTTAGGAAAATGTTTAAGACTCACCTTTTTAAAGAACAGTACTTCACAGTGCAATAGCAGTACCCTTCTGCTCCAAGAAAACAGCTGTTTTTCCAATCCCTCTTAGATTCTATGTTGGTATTTGACCTTCTAGCACGATCCTCTGCTTTTTGGCTAAATCTGAGTTATACAAAATCTACCTACACACATAGGTATATGAATAGTTACTACGCAGTAGGTAATTGGAAATACTGGAGGTTTTAGAATATTTCTATGATTAATTCATGTTGAGCAATATCGCGAGACCCCTTTACGGATGACCTCGCAAGGAGGTATTTCCTAGTTTATGAATGGGGAAATAATCAGGTCCATTGACATAGCACACAGGTTTCCTGAAGACAAATTATGGATCGGTTTGTATTTTCCTATAAGGACTTTTTCACATGCAAACACTTCAGGCCACAACATTTCAAATTCCCCACCAAAGTTAATTACTAATCACTTTCAAATTGGGTACTGGCCTGGGCTGCAGCACCCAAAAGTCCCATCAGCCAATTGCAAGTTGAATTCTACTTTTTTGGAAAATTGATGAATACATGTACCAACTGGAGTGTGTATCAAACTACTTTACCATAAAAGATGGGTAATAAAATTGCATAGAGGTTTGAAAAGAGAACTAGTAGATTCTTCCTTATGCATTAGATGTATGGAGGTATTTGGGGCACATAACCATTGCAAGAGCTCATAGATACAATTAAAAAATCTATACCCTTCAGATCAAAAGAATCAGCGTTATAAATAACTTGATTGTTTCATGATGCCATCCTTGATATACAGATTCGTTCAATTTTGGAAAAGGCTAATTTTATAATTACCTTGGTGTTAAGTAGTTATAGATTTGTGAAAGAATAAAATATCTCTAATAATTGTGAACAATTTAAGAACAAGCCACCCTCAATAAAATTGAGGGGCATGGTACTCATTAATTTTGGACAAGGTGAGCATCTGTTGTAGCCAAATCCCAATAACCTACTGAACCCAATAATCAAGACACCTCAATTTTTACCTCAGGCAATTCGGTTTCATGTTTTCGTTGATCTAACGGTGAGAAACACAACTCTCCAGTCATCAATAATTTAATTAGTTGAGTACGAATCAAAGAGAGCACTCAATAACTGAGTTTTAGATCAATGATAAGTTTTATTTAATTTTTTACAGAATTCTTTATATAAATGATACAGAAGAATGCACTGAATGCCAAAAAGGCTCAAATACAGGGCAAAAAATCTGAAAACAGAATAATAATCTCTGGTTAGGCAGTTAAATCCTTCTCGGTTCTAAGAGTCAAACTCATAAAGAGTGCTGACCGCATTCGTAGGGAGGAGAGAAAGTCTCAAGTAAATCAGACAGAGTCTCAAGAGGAAAATGAAAAGTGTGTATAAAAATCCGTGGCTTTTATACACATTTTAGACACAGGGAATTAGCAAAACTGCAGATTCAACATGACATGATCATGGTTAGCTCTCACTGGACAAATCAGAAACTATTTTCATATAGAAGTCCTTCAAAATGATACATAGAGAACATGGTGGAAAGTTTCATTCACAATACATGTTTTTTAAGGACAGTTATCTGCTATGTCAGAGCACTCTGTGCTCTGCTGAAACTGTGAGGAGAGAAGATTTGCAGCGCGCCACTGATTGGGAGGGGGTTAGTGGTAAGGAGCAGGATGAGCAGAAGACCAGAAACTGCATCTATTTGAACAAAATTGTGTACAGCACGAAAACGTATTATAACTTTTCTAAACCATATATTAATATTGTTTTAAATGCTGCATCGCTAATTCATCAGTTACGACTATATGTATCCGAAAAATGATTAATTCATACAAATAACGTCAACCAAAATTGCACATTTGGAAAAAATGCCACATAATGTAACACATAGAGTAACACAAATAAAATAGTGCGAGGGTATTATTGTAACCATTTGTGCGTCCTATTTAAATGCGAAAGTAAGATTTCATGTCGAACGTCTGGCACATTACTACCCACCATGTCTTCATTTTTCAATCAGTTACAACTATTTATTCATTTGCACTAATAACAACACGTGTTGTGATATTCTGCTGTGGACTTTGGCTGGTATTGAAGTGAAATTGCGTGGTAGGTAGTGATGTGCTAACCGCTGACATTTAGCAGTGACATTCCATGTCAAAACCCGGATATGAAAATATGTCTTAATGCTGGTTCTCTGCGCTCCCCACATTAGCCTAAGTGGTTCGTGTTAAGTTCTTCTTTTCCAAGGATATTAACAGCAGTTTCTCTTCTCAAGATTGTGCTAACACACCCACATAATACTCGTTTGACGAAATGTTTGATCTTCTAATTATAGTGTTGGGACCTTCGAAACGAACAAAATGCTTTTATTACCAGTAGCAGCTAATTCGAAGGGAAACATAGCTCCTTCTCAGACAGCACCAGAGTCGTTTTAGAAATCTGTTTTCGCGACACACACATTCCATTAAAGTTTATACGGCAGCAAATGCAGTCTCAGCGCATAACTAATTAAACAAGTGCCTTCTTGACACGGGCCCTCTATGGCTGACTCGCTTCCAGCATGGACTGCAGTTGGTTTGTGAACACTTGCAATATTCTGGAAAACCATATGTGCATTTTATCTAAAACATGTAGAATTGAACTCTGACAGCATCTCACCCTTCGCAAAAAAAGATATCTGAAAACCAATCATTCGACCAAATGAGATTTTAGAGGTAAATCGAATGATGGTCCTTTCACGCTTGCGTCTTTATATCAAAACTGACTGCTGGGTCATGTTCGGTAAAATACACCATTCGGAATTCAAAAGGCGCGTTTTCTGCGCCAGCTGTCGTTCCGCTGGAGTATTATAGAAAATCCTTATGCAGCTGTGCTCCAATTTACTACTGTGAAAATCTGCATTGAAGCTAACGAGAGCTGGAGTTTGATGAAAAAGGGAGCTGCAACACTCCTCATGCATGTAAACTCTCCTACACTGAAGAGGAAAGGTATGAACTCTGGCCAAATGTGCAGTTACATGAAGTTTTACACCGCTGTACCGACGTGCAGACTGCTAAGTAAGTGAAGTACTTAAACTGGTTTAACGGAAGCCTATTGTTCATGTACATCTGGGCTGCGAAAGAGAAGTAGAACTCTCATCTTTGCAAGACGAGTCAGTGCAACTGATAAAGTATTGAACATTGCAGTATTATGTGTGAACTTGTGTGTTATGTAAGGGTCTCCTAAATGGTCAATATCAACAACGCAGGTTGCATGGGGTAGCATGGTTGGACAGGCCTACAGAGCAATGCCCTATGGGTTGGTTTGGAAGATCAGTCTATGGATCATTTTTAGGGTTGAGCCTGCAAGTGTATGATGCTAGAGCATGCATGGGTCTCACCTGCAAGACACTACTGGGCCCGATTAGGATGTCGGTCAGAAATTAAACTGCCCAACTCCTTGTCTGATTCGGTTCTGACCGACTCGCGGTCGGCGGTTCCGCCCGACTGATTACGATGTTTCTGATCACCGTTCGGAAGGACTCCGATTGACTTCAATGGGAGCCTGTTTTCTGACCGATAACACAGGCTTCTATGGGGAAAATGGGTGTCCCCTGTTCACCCTGTTGCGGGCACCCCCTGATGCCTGGAACACTCTGCACGGTTTTATGGGGGGGGGGGCCCTTGGGTACCCCCAAGGCCCCAAACCGGAGGACTCCGGATGAATGGGAGCCTGCTCGGGGCACCCAAAATCAGTTTCCGTCAGCCTTTCCATGTCGGACAGACCGAGTCGGAACGGCTGTCAGAATCTAACATCATAATTGGTCAGTCGGTAACGCTGTCCTTATAGCTGTATGAATTGGCTCTAATCGACCTGGACTCTCCGAGTGCTGGTCAGTACCGATTCAGAATGACTGAACGGTTCCTGTTCCAACCGCGAGCATCGTAATCGGTCGTCGGAATTGTTTCCAACCGAGTCGGTCGAAAGCTTCCCGACACTGTCAAGGAGAATCCGACTGTTGGTCAGAGGCTTTCCAACTGACATCGTAATCAAGCCCACTATTGTATAGAGTAAAGGGCTTAGAGGCCGTCCATGCTTACCATTTGTGCGCTTCAACATCAGTTTTCTTTACTGGCTCCTTATTTGGACATTGCAGGCCAATCATCATATCGGTCATTTCTGTGGAGCAGGGACCAAGCACAGATTGATTAAAGTCAATCCGTGCCCGTCTGCTGCTCCTGAAGTGATTAAGGTATTATTTCTTCTGCCCTCCTACTCCCCCTGCCTGCTGCTCTCTCCATAGAGGTTCCACTTTTTATTCTCGTTTATATATCTTTTGTTTACATTCTGGCTTTCTTCTTCTTCACCCATTATGTTGTTGTTAACACTCGTTTTATCATGTTGTGGGTCTCCTTACTCAATTGCACAGTCTACTTTTATTAGTTGTTGATTTGAATGTGCATTTGCCATGGTATTTTGCAACAATGTATCCTGGAGTGCGCAGATTTTCATTCTGCTGCTCGAAACTACCATTATGATGATATTATGGCATCATTCTTCGTGACATTAAAACAGTTTGTGCATAACAAATGAAATGTGTGAAGCCAGCTGCTTGAAAGGTTGTCTTTACCATATCCCACCTGTTTACATTTCTTTATTTCTTGCAATGGTGGATTTCCTAAAGACGTTGGAGGTCATGTACATCCTACCTTGGGTCAGACTGGCCTACAGGGCAATAGGTCAGTGCCAGGAGGACTCGTCTGACAGTGGATAATATTTACACTGCCTTGCCCACGTGACATATCTATATATTTTTGGGTGCAGCCCTGTCCCTTATATGTTCCTGTCATTTGATAAATATAGCGCCTGCCAAGAAAGTACACACATGACATAGAGGGCCTGAATCACAAAGGGAATCTTACACTTTTTAATTTATTTAAATTTATTTTGGAATTCTCAAAACTGTAAACATAGTAAGTAAATATTTTATTGCATATGGTTAAATAAAACCTTTACAAAATTGAGTACAACATAGTATACGGACTAGCCTTGGTTAAAATGCATTTGCGCTCTTTAAAAAACAAGTTCTTTTTTTAAAAAACAGTGTTAGGTCGTCTGCCGCCTGATCCTCTCCTAACATGTCAGTCCTTCGGACTAAGTCCGCACCATTTACCCACTTTTCCGGATTAGGAGGCTCGCCTTCTGTAAGAATTTTGAGGCCCTACAGGCCGTTTGCAACTGGAAACTGTTCAGTGCTAACATAACGGCAGGCCTGCATGTTCTGATTTGATAGAAACTGAATATTTGTAATAGATAGTAACGTCTCAGACTACCCAATGATGGATAAATGCACAGGATGTGAATCAGTGTTTCTTCAGAACGGCCACATAGTCTGCATAGCGATGTTGGCCATGTTTGCTTCCATGCTGGGGTCTGATCCTTTGTGATGTAGGTGCCCAGGCGTATGTGTAGAAGCATTTGTTGTTTGGACGATGTTTTATAATTGACTAGGTATGGTTGTGGGGCACTTCTCTCATAAGTGGCTAGCACCGTCCAGCCATGTTTTTTCTTTGCGAGGGCAGCTTTGTCGACAATCCTGGATTTTTGTTTTGCTATACTGTTGGCTATTTTTTTGAAGGCTGTGAAGGGGAGGTTTGTATTCCATGCCTCTCGCATGTTGAGTTGTGTTAGTGCGTCTTCCAAGGATGTTTTCCATACGTTTTTTGCATTTGTTCGGTTATTAATTTCGCGCCAGCAATGGCCCATCAGCGTGTCCTCACTTGCTGCCCTTAATTTCCAGCACATTTTTAGTATCCCGGCTTGACTAAATTGATGCTGGTTTGAAAGCCCGAATTCCAGGCGTATTTGCGCTTGTGATACAAACCTTGGTATGTGAAAGATGTATTTGAACAGATTTGACTGTTGTAAGTTCAAGAAGTTTGCGTCTTTGCCTCTGAATAGCTCCGAACCGTACGTAAGGGAAGGTAGAAACTTTGCCTCAACCACTTTCAAGAGGTACAGGTTGGATGGGCATTTCAGTTTTGTTTTCAGTAACTTTAGAGCAAACCGTAGTTTATTTGACTGTGCTGTTCTATGCAGTTGGTGAGTTTTAAGTGACCAACTTGAGTCGACCACTACCCCCAGATACTTGTACGAGTTACTTGACTCTATGGTATTGCCCGCGATGTGCCATTTGAAGGGTTGTCGCCCATGCCGAGATGAGAAGCACACAATCTTTGTTTTATTGTGGTTAATTTGCAAGCAATTCGCTGAGATGTAATCATGCAGTCTTGTGATGGAGCGTTGAAGACCCAACGGGGTCTGGCTGCAGAGAACAATGTTGTCGGCATACTGTAAGCTCCCTATGTTGTGTTGAGCTAGCTTTGGCGGGTCACTTTGTGTCTCCGTGATGCACTTGTCAAGGTCGGCGGTAAAGATGTTGAAAAGAGTTGGGCTAATACACATCCCTGCTTCAGGCCAATTAATGTGGGGATTTTTTTTGTTGTTTTATCTCCATTGCCTAATTTGATCTTGACCCAGGTGGATGTGTATAATTCTATTATTGCTCGTAACATGTTCGGAGGAGTGCCCTAATTGTCCATCTTTTGCCATAGAATCTCCCTTGGGAAAGTGTCGAACGCCGCCTTCAGGTCTACGAAACAGGTGTACTATTTTGTAGACCTTTCCTTTGCTCTTTCGACAAGGAGATTTAGTGCTAGAAGATTACACGTGGTGTTGGTTCCGGGCCTAAACCCCGTCTGGTTAATAGGGAGGACATGTTTGGAAGTAACACACTCTTCCAGATCTCTCAGGAGATTAGATGCATACATTTTTGCCTCAACGTCAATTAGGGCGATCAGCCTGTAGTTGGCTGGGTCTGTTCTTGCACCTGCTTTAAATATTGGGTCCAAAATGCTCCCTCTCCATGATGTAGGAATATTTCCTGTTTGGAAGACATTGTTGAACAAGGGAGTAAGGTATTCCGCCCAGAAGGATTGATCAGATTTAAAGAGGCCATTTGGCAAACCGTTTGGGCCTGGCGCACCTTTTGACCTTAGTTTTTTGATGACCATATGGACTTGAGATGGCGTAATCCGATGTTCTTCACAGTTTCGGGCCGCTTCATTATTTTCATATTGTTGGCGCGCAAAATGATTTGAATCCCATGATTGAGGTTTGGTCTGTTGTGTTTGCTCCAAATGCTGGATCCAATCTTCCTGTAGAATGTTTGAGTTGATGGTCTGGGCGGCTCCGTTTGCTACTTTGTTGATGTCTGCCCAAAATTTCCTGTTGTTATTTGATTTACTAGATTCTAATAAAACTGTGTTTTAATAGTAAGTTTACGAGTGCGGAGACTCTGCAGTGGGGCGAAGAACACCACACACAAAAAGACAGGCATTTTTTTTTATGTGCGGAGTTCACCACCCTGACTCCGGAGTCTCCACACTCGTAAACTTACAAATGAAATGCAGTTTTGTGAATTTCAAAATAAACGTAAACTTACACAAAACTATAAGTTTACCTTTGAGAATCAGGTCCAGAGTGCTTTGGAAATTCTTAGATTAATTTTGCAGGCCTAACAATGTTCTTTAAATTATAACAGTGCATGTGTTAAAACAGAATGCCACATAATCCTATGGAAACACTGGGTGGCTAAGTGATTTGCCCATGAGGAACAGGGTATTGGGCAGAGGGCCGGGCTCGGACCTGGTTCTATAATCACCAGCAGAGCTTTATCGCTTAGAACACTTCTCTTTCTTTTGGAATTGTATGTCCCGAGAAAGAACAAGCAGTCCAGCATCTTAGCCCTAAGAGCACTTTACTATTCTCAGTTTCATCACCAGGGTATGTACATTCTACACCGGTCGTACTGGCTTATAGGGCAATCTGGAAGGGCCAGGATGAATGGTCTAACAGGTTTATGTGTGGGCAGTATTTGAGCTGTTTGTGGGCCTGTGTAATGGTCTGGGGTGCTGTTTTTTTCTCTAGTTTTCCCTGAAATTACCACAGTACCTGCAGCAAGCACCCACGCATGTGTGCTCCTATACCATGCTAAACACCAATAAAGCTTGTCTTTACAAGCTCAAAACTGGCCCATTTTGCAAATGTGGCCCACTTTTTTAGCTATTGGCTTCACTGAGGCCCACTTTTTAGTTCTCGCCTGTGATAACACATGCATAGCACCATCGCTTGCAACAGCTATGGTGTCCTGAAAGGGTCTTGGAGTCCGCCCATTGCTTACTATTAGTGTTTCATTGTCAACGACATTTGCTGCCAATTAATTGGGCAGTGCGGGGCAGCTTCACTTCCTCTATTTTCATCTACAGCACGAACCAAGCCAGATAACTTCATCTTGATTATGGTCCTTCTGCTGCTGGCTCTGTTATTCAGGTACTGTTTTTCATCTTCCCATTGGTTAGCTTACTCCCTAATACCCCCCCACCCTCCCGATATATGTGTTGCTTCTTGCCTACCACCTCTCTAACCCCCGCTGTCCATGTTACCCCTTCTCTCAAGTAGTTAGAGTTGCCCCCACCTACCCACCATAAAAAAGCGCTATAACTGCTGCCAGCGCATCATACCATTTTTTTACTACTTTTAGCAATAACGAACAGCAGCCACGCTTCTCTACAACATGGCTAAAATACATTGGCAAAGCCAATAGCTATCACATAAGCTAGACCTATTGGCTTTGGCCAATGCTTGTTTTAAAAGATTGTGGGCCTGGTTTATGGCTAGATGGGCTGGCTTTTACTGTTGAGTGCACTCCCATAGCTTGCAAACTACACATACAACATATCTTTACAAACTCAAAATGGCCTGATTTGTAAATGCAGGTAATTTTTTAGCTATCTGGTTTGCTAATGTGGGCCACTTTTATTATGGTACCTGGGTCTTCTTTTCATCTCAGACCAACCTTGTGGGCAAGTATCCTACAGTTGAACATACCTGTTCTCTGCCTGCGCGCAAGTGGAAAGCATTGATGTCCACCTTCTATAGACTAAATCACGCCAACTGTTTATTCACAAACACCATTAAAGAGCGTATGAACTACTTGCAGGCCAGCCATGCAAATAAGAAAAGTTAGTCAGTCGACTGTCAGAGGTGGCTCAGAGTGCGTGGAGAAACAGGTGTGCCACTGTCTCTTTGAAGCTGCTGGTGAGTCGCGTGCCTATCTTTCTGTTCATGTACAGTTTACAGTGCATGCAAGATAAATATCATGCATTGTGATTTTTTAGTTTAGAGGGAAGGTACAGAAAAAATCTGTGTACTGCTCAATATCTTTATTCAGGCTGCTGTGATGTCATGATTTAACAGCAAGTACAATCTCCTATTCTGCCAGCTTGTCATGCTAAGGGGAATGAAGTCCCTGGCACAAGGTAGTCTTTTATCTTCTCAGCTGCATGGTACAGTCTAGGGGTGGGCAGAACTTGTGGAGTTTCACACCGTGGAATTCCGCAGAGTTGCATGAAAACTCTGTGAGATTACGCGGGTTCTGAGAATGGGCGTAAATTGGCATGTCGCCCTGATCAAGCTGATTTTTAGTGCTGGGAGCTTGTTTCACACTTAAAAATGAGCAAAATGGCACCACGATCCAGAGGGAGATAATTCTTTGCTGTCGCTTGAGTAGATCTGCTACTTGAGCGACAGCTTTCCAGTGGTGTAACGAAACATGAGAGGGCCCCCCTGCAAAGTACATGGAGGAGCCTCATACAGGAGCTTTCAGGCCGGGTCACTGACCTGAAGGGGACCCTCAGAGCTCGGGGACTCTCTGCACTGCAGAGGCAGCGAGGGCCTTGTTACGCCACTGCCACGAGGCTCCCACAAATATGCCCCCAGTCTTTACAAACCAGTTCTGATATGGCAATGTCGGGGTCTGAATGTTCATCTTAACCTCCACCTTGTTTGCCACTGACTAGCACCCTCTATCCACCCTTTCCTTCTTGGTGGAGGAACATTCTATTCTGTCCTCCAGAAAGGACATCTCCTGGTCCTGGAAGACCTCAGCTTATTTATGGCTGGAGACTTCTGATTGTCCTGGGAGATCTCAGGTTATGGTTGGAGTCTTCTGATAGTTCTGGGAGACCTCGGGTAATAGGTGGAGTCTACAGATGCTCCTTAGAGACCTCAGCTTATGGCTGGAGTCTCCTCATGGTCCTGGGAGACCTCAGCTTATGGCTGGAGTCTCCTGATGGTCCTGGGCGACCAGCTTCTGGTTGGAGTCTCCTGATGGTCGTGGGAGACCTCAGCTTATTTCTGGAGTCTCCTGAAGGTCATGGGGGACCTCAGGTTGTGGCTGGAGTCTCCTGATGGTCATGAGTGACCTCAGATCATGGCTGGAGTCTCCTGATGGTCCTGGGTGACCTCAGGTTGTGGCGGGAGTCTCCTGATGGTCCTGGGAGACCTCAGGTTGAGGCTGGAATCTGCCGATGGTCCTGGGAGACCTCAGGTCATGGCTGGAGTGTCCTGATGGTCCTGTGAGACCTCATCCTATGGCTAGAGTCTCCTGATGGTCCTGGGAGACCTCAGCTTATGGCTGGAGTCTCCTGATGGCGCAGCTCTTACATGTTCACATGACATGGACTCTATGAATTTGCATTAATTGAACATGCCATTCATTCTTCTGCTCCCTTACTCTGCCTTCATCTTTGTCTCTCGTCACTTATTTGTGGCAGGTACACTCTACCAAGTGCTTCTTAGATTTCATCTCTCCAGCTCTGCACCTCTCAAAAGAGTCATTTCATTTATTAGAGGGATTGCAATCTCCCAATATTTGTTCAGGTGCTCTCTGAAAGTTTCAACAACTTTGCAAAGGTCTGGCACTTTATTTTTATGATTAAACAAATACGTGAAAACATTCAGACTGAAATAATGCCTACACCCAACAACCTTTCTTTAAGATCTTACCACCTGTACCTCCTTTGCACCTGTTGATGCAACCAACCTTGATACTGTACCTCCTGTGCACCTGTTGATCCAACCAACCTTGATGCTGCCCTTGCAGGCTGCGCCCACAAGACACCCTTTAGATTCTGCCCGGAGAGGCTAAAGGAGCTCTGTTTCTGCTTCTCAAGACCCCCTTGTTGGAATTGTTGAGTCTTCCTTTAGAACAAGGCACTTTCTTCACTGCCTGGAACACTTCCGTTGTGAAACCCCTCCTGAAAAAGGTTTGCTGCACCCTCAGAATATTAATAACTTCAGTTCAATCTCTCTCACCATTCCGGGTCAGTTAATTGAAACACTACTTTTCCACGATCTTCAAACATTCGCCGGAGAAAACAATATTTATACCTTTCTCAACTGGATTTGCAGTTTGGCCAGAAGTTAGATCTATCACTGGAGGCAGACGCCGACACCTGTGTGAAGCCCTTGGCTGGCTAACTGTCTCCTGTGTGGAACAAACTGCGCCTGCCTGCCCCTGCCTGTTCCTGTCAGATCCTGACTGCTCCTGTCTGCCCCTGCCTGTTCCTGTCAGATCCTGACTGCTCTTGTCTGCTCCTGCCTGCCCCACCTGCTCCTGTCAGACCCTGCATGCCCCACCTGTTCCTGCCTACCCCACCTGCTCCTGTCAGACCCTGTCTGTGCCACCTGCTCCTGTCTTCCCCAGCCTGTCCTGCCTGCTCCTGCCTGCCCCCTGCTCTTGTCAGGCCTTGCCTGTCCCACCTGCTCCTGTCTGCCCCTGCCTTTCCTTGTTAGGCCCTGCCTACTACAGTCTGCCTCTGCCTGTTCCTGTCAGAACCTGGTTGCCCCTACCTGCTCCTGTCTGCCCCTGCCTGCTTCTGTCAGACACTGCTTGCCCCTGCCTGCTCCTGTCAGATCCCGACTGCTCCTGTCTGCCCTTGCCTGCTCCTATCAGGTCCTGGCTTCTCCTGTCTTCCACTGCCTGCTCCTACCTGTCCCTGCCTGTTCCTGTCAGGCCCTGCCTGCTCCTGTCTGCCCTTGCCTGCTCCTGTCAGACCCTGCCTGCCTCGCCTGCTCCCGTCTGCCCTTGCCTGCTTGTAACAGGCTCTGCTTGCTTCTGTCAGATCCTTACTTCTCCTGTCTGCCCCTGCCTGCTCTTGTCAGGCACTGCCTGCTTCTGTCTGCCCCTGCCTGCTCATGTTAGGCCCTGTCTGCTCCAGTCTGTATCTGCCTGCTCCTGTCAGACCCTGCCTGCTCCTGTCTGCCCCTGCCTTTGTCTGCCTGTCTGTGTCTGACCTTGTCATACCATGCCTGCTCCGCTCCTGTCTCGCCCTGCCGGCTCCTGTCAGACCCTGCCTGCCCCTGCTTGCTCCTGTCTGCCCCTGCCTCCTCATGTAAGGTCCTGCCTGCACCTGTCTGTCCCTGCCTCTGTCTGCCTGTCAGTGTCTTGTCAAACCATGCCTGCTCCTGTCTGCCTCTGTCAGCTCCTGTCAAGCCCTGCCTGCTCCTCTCTACCCCTACCTGCTTTTGTCTGCTCCTGTCTACCCCTGCCTTCTCCTGACAGCCCCTGCCTGTTCATGTCTATCTCTGCCTGCTCCTGCCAGGTCCTGAAAGTGCCCTTGCTCCCATCAGCTCCTGAAAGTGCCACTCGACTTTCTGGCCTCAGTTTTGTATCAAGTAGAATCTGAGCCAGTCCTGCAATCGTGTGAATCTTTACCTCTGACCTCAGGAGGGACTGAACATGTATTCCTTCTCATGTTGTGAACCCCAGGCCTCCTTCGATTAGTTCCTTTCACTTGCATTTTGCTTCTTTCTCTAAGGCCTCTGCTCCTTTACTGTTGGATACTGATGGAGCGAGATTTGGAAATAATTTTATTTCAACTCGTGAAGTCATACTTCCATAATGAAAAATAACTCTATTAACGTTTGGTGCTGTGTTTGTATTAATTCAACCTAGATTAAAGTTACATTACACGTGGGATATTAACATGTCTGCTCATAAACGTGCATAATTGTTGCATCTTTTATCCGTGCAAATTAATTAATTAATTTTGTCCTTTGTC
Organism: Lissotriton helveticus; assembly: GCF_964261635.1. Lineage (NCBI taxonomy): Eukaryota > Metazoa > Chordata > Amphibia > Caudata > Salamandridae > Lissotriton > Lissotriton helveticus. The sequence continues at coordinate 773,030,940 of NC_136068.1, forward strand.
ATGTCATAACTAATAGCAGCTGTTTTTAAATAATGGCATGTGCTTATTTTGCTTCCCTGTCTATGTGGTGTCACTCTATTCTCTATAGGTGCATAAAGAACCCTGCTGGATTAAATGAAGAATGGTAGATATAAAATGCTGCTTTATTTGTGCTTTACAGCTAGGTAATTTAGACTAATGGGTTAATCATTAGTAATGCTGGGTGGCAACAGAACAAATAATATTTCCTACATTAATTATTCTTTTGTGTTTGTTTATATATTAGTGAACGTTAAATTGACTGCTTTTGGGCCTAGTTTACTCGAGTTTGCAAATAATTTCTGCACGGAGCAAGAGAGAGTCCTTTCAAAGAAAAACTTCCTTTCAGTGGCAACAATTGAAAAGCGTGGTGTGTTTCTAGCAGTCTCCTACTCGGACAAGGCCAAGGCCAGGAACCGGCAGGAGGAACATTTGATAACTTTGCATCCGAGGAAGCAAAATGACATGATGAAAAATGTTATGCAAGAAAATGTTGCAATCTGAGGAAGCCTCGGAGCTCGAATACTAGAGACAATGGACTCTAAGAAAGTGAAGGAAATGAGGTTTTGAAAATGAGGTGACATGTCGCTTATCACTCGTGAACCAATGGGACTCCGACTTTTGCAGAAAATAATTACTTTTACTGAGATCAGCTTAGCGCAGAAAGATATAAAAATCCATCCCCTGTAGAAGGGTCACGCTGCTGCTTTTGCTGACCTTTGGAAGAGGGTGTCGTGCTGACGGACTTCACTTGGAGCATGTAAGAACCCTCAAAGACTTTACTTTATTTCCATTTATTTAGCTTAGTTAGGGACTTAGGGTCTGAAAAATGCTAAACTAATAAATACTTTTGCAATAATAATTTTGAAACTTATATTGTTTTACTTGCAATAATTCTAATAAAAATGCTTTAATAAAAATGACATTTACGAAATCATAATAAATAGCTAATAAAATCTTACTTTTGAAAACAAGCTGGTCTTGACATTTCATGGGTTCAGGTTACCATTAGCTAGATTCTATCGCCATAAGTGGCTTAATAAATAGTTAGGTTTATTGAAATGATGATATCCATTTACCGCGGTTGTATATAAATGTATATAATTTGTGAATAGGTCAATTAGGCCACATGGTTCGGTTGGTCATAATATGTCATTGTTTGATTAATGGGCCTTTGTGTTTAATTAGTGATTAATAGTATAAGTTGTAGAGTTGGGTAGCGTAATTTATGACATATTTTCTATTGGCCGCTGGATCAATTAACTTGGTAGCAGAATTTGATGGTTGCTATGGTAACCTACATATATGGTAATTACATAGGATCGATGTCTAACATATGTTGAGTTCGTTTTCGTGCTATATGTAAGGTTTTTTCCAGCAGCGTGAAAATTCCTTGTTGTACCGGTACAAATTAGTGTGATGAGAAGGTAGTCACACAGCACATTTGTTCTGTTTCAGAGTAGTGGTATCGCCGTGTATCACAAGTGTTGTCGCCGTGCAACACAAGTTAGGGTTAGGAGTAAGTGTTGTATAGTGAGGATTATCTAAGAAATTTGAACAGCATGAGTATAGGGACAATGAGCCTGTTGTAAAACTCACTGTGATAAGAGTAATAGTATATATTCAAGCTTGAGTGAAGGGTAAGATAACGCCGGTGCATGATTATCCATAAACAGGTGAGAGTCCTGTAGGGATAACATGTTTAATATCTATAAACAGGTGAGAGTCCTGTAGGGATAACGTCGTTTATTTTACTAACGGTGCATGATATCTATAAACAGGTGAAAGTCCTGTACGGATTTCATGTGTGTTTGATTAGGGATACTTTCCGTTTGAAAGTGCGTAATTGTTTTGTAATGGTGTTCAAGTTAAACTTTGAATTGTCGCTTGGATGTGCATTCTGAGGGAAACGAGTTCATTATTATTTGTTTGAAGGGTAGAGTAAAAGGATTACCTTATCGGCAAATGTATATTCTGTGAGAATAGCGTCGTCTATTCCACGTGTAGAATTCTTGTATGATTGAAATTCTATCACTTTATTAGAGAAACAGACAGATGAGTCTTTCTTGTGGTTGTTGAATTAATTTTCATTGAAAAAGCGTTCTTAAAATGGCGCTGTGAAAAGTTTTTGTAAAGGAGGGGTGAGCGCTGAGAGTGAGACACGAGAAACCGCAGCAGTTTTGTACGTCACACGGTTCGCGCAGTGATTGGGTAGCATACGTCACAGGCTGTGTTCTGATTGGGTCTCGTAACTCTGTCGTGCTGTAAACTGATTGGTTCTTTGAGAAAGAACAATTTCTATTAGTTGAGCAAGGTAGTGACGTAGCTCAACTCTGATTGGTTTGTTGGTGTGTTTCGCGTACGGATTGGCTAGTGTTACGGAACATCCAGGAAATATTTTTACGATCATTTCCTTTAACTGGATTTGATTTGAAAAATGAGTTATTATTTTAAACATGTTGAGAAAAAGCCTACAATGCTTCAAAAGTTAAATTTTTTTATTTCACCTGACAAGAAAATAAAAAAGCGAGGTGGTAAATTGCTTCATAAATACAAAACACCTGCAGCGTATATGGAAGGTGAATATGGATATCATACTGTCTTGTGGTTTGATGTCTGGAAACATTACACTAAAGACGACGGTGTTTTGACTTGGCCAGAAGATGGTTCATTTAATATAAAAATGTTAAGAAATTTGAGAGAAAAAATGAATGCTCTTATTCCGAAACCAAGACCTACTCAATTTGAAGCTTTAATTGAATGGGAAGATGAAATGTTTCAACTTCAAGGAGAAGCAAGTGGTATTAAAAGACCTTCGAAAATACCAAGCTATAGACGAGAGACACATGAAGATAGAATGCGTATGTGGAGACAGGGAGATATGTGTGATGGTCTCTATTTAATTAGAGAAATGGTTTTGGGATCTCCTGGTGAAAAAAGATCTGAAAAGAAAAATAATGTAGTCATAGAAAGTGAATCTGAAGATGCAGTTTTAGAAGAAATTTTTACTTCTAATAAAAGAAATGAACTTTTGAGACCTCCTCGATCATGGTCTACTCCAATGGTTTCTACTGAAACTACACCAAGTGCTCCTCCTATTAATGAATCTCCAAAATTGTACCCTAATAATTCAGAATCTTATGAAACTCCAGAAAAATCAGAAACTGGGACAAATGCTGATATTTACATTGGAGGTAAACATTTTTCGTTAATTCCAAAAGAAAGGAAAGCCCCTAAAAATGTAATGAGAGAAATTAGGGATGAGGAAATTGTAAATACTTCAGAATATTTACGATCAAAGGAAGAAATAATTCGACAAATAACTAAAGGTATGGAAGCTGTAACTGTTCCAGTAACTATTGGTCCTGTTCAGCCTGTTTTTGAACAAAGAGAAAATAACAGGACAAGTTTAACGATTCCTTTAAATGCAGAAGTTCAAAAGGTTGCTGAAAAATTTTATTCAGATTTATCTGAAATTAATCATGAGAAAACGAAAATGCCTGATTTAACTTTCAATGAAGGTTCTTTTATTAATTCACCAATGGGTGCAGAATCTGATGCTGAGACTTCTGAAAGAAGAGGGTCAAATTCAAAACTTGATGTTGCAAAATTAAAAGCAAATTTAGAAGAATTGATAATTGGTACAATTGGTTCTGACAGTCTAAAATGTTGTCGTGATGATGAACTACTGTTCATCCGCAAGAGTATTCAATGGAAAACAAAGAATAAATATGATCAGTTGGAGGAACTGGCAGCAGAACTCGAGATTGATTTAAGCAAGCAAAAGAATTTTGGAAAGCATTATAGATTAGATTTTACAGAAAAAGACATTGAGAATTTGAACTCAATAGGAAGAATAATGCACATAAAAGATTTGATTGTTTACATCAAAAAGCTTGGTGAATTGAGCAAATGGAGAGTGAAGTGGACTAGAAAGAAGGAGGATGAAAAATTAGAGAAATTATCAAAACAATTTCCAATGAGAGAAATTGCTGGTGGAGGTTATGTTCATGTTCCTTGGTCGAGACAGGATATTTTACTTTTTACTAATGATTTTCCAAGACTGAGAGAGAAGCCTGTTGAATGGTATCGACAAGTAGACAGATTTATAAAAGTTTCAAAAGTTCTGTGGATTGATCTAGATGGATTTTTCGATATTGTTGTTCCATCAGATATTTGGACAGAATGTAAAATTGCTATAGGTTGGCCAAAAGAGGAACCAGAACGAATTAAAGAAACTGGTGCTCCAGCTCCAATTGTAATGGATTTTTACAGAAAGGTGATTTATTGGTTAAAACAAAAAATTGCTCCAAAGGAAGTGGACTGGGTTAAAATAGATCGAACTAATCAGGAACCTAAAGAATCAGTTCATTAATTTTATGAAAGGTTACTACTAGTTTTTAAACAATACAGTGGCTATGAAAAATTAGATGAAAAGGATATGAGCCATTTTATCTACAGATTTGTTTATGGTCTTAGACCTGAAGTTGGAGAAATGATTAGAAATAATATTGTCGGATGGCAATCGCTTTCAGTTGACGACATTTTGAGAAAAGCAAAATACTGTAGTGATGAGTTAGAGGTCAAACAAAAGAAGTTGGAAGAGAAAGCGATGTGGGCACAAGTGAAAGTGGCTGAGCAACAAATTGCTAGTCTTGAAAATAAAAATGCGAATTTTATTCAAAATCAAAACATGAATCAGGGTCAAGGGAAATTTAAGTTTAATAATAATAAAAGATATAATGCTAAAATTGATGATTTAAAACAGAAATTGCCTTGTTTTAATTGCGGCGAGATTGGACACTGGAAGAGTGAGTGTAAAAACCCACCCAGAAATTTTAAAAATCCATTGTTAAACCCACAGATGCAGAACGATGTTGATCTGCAGCAACAGCTACGTTTGCAGCGTAAACTGAATGACCTGAGTCAAATTCCACAGCCTCCCTTTCCTAATTCTGGGGGAAGTCAAAAATATAATTCAGGTGTGGGATTTGAAGGAGATGATCAGGTAATAAGGAATGAAAGACAAATTGTGCAAAATGCTTCAGGACAGTTTTTATTAACAGAGAATCAAGGAAGTGATTCTGATTAAGCATGAGCGCAAAATCCGCTCCGATCGCGGATTTTGCGGATTTTCGGTAAATCCGCGATCCGCGAACTCTCGCGAATTTACCGAGAATCCGCAATCCGCGATCGGAGCGGATTTTGCGGTCAAAAGTTCAAACCTAAATAATTTACGATGGCGCCGGCAAGCTGCCAGCGCCATCCTCAAATGGTTACTTAATTAGCTTCGACAGGAAGCTCTAACAGATAAGATAAAGCAGGGGCTCGAGCGCCTGCTTTATTTTATCAGTTGGAGCTTCCTGTTGAAGCTAATTAAGTAACTTTTGCAGGATGGCGCTGGCAGCTTGCCGGCGCCATCGTAAATTAGTTACATGGTGTGTCTTTCTTCGTGAATAAATATGTGCCCTAGTTGAAGCTTAAATTCAGTGACTCATTCATCAGCCCAAAAATAATCACGTGGCTTTCACGTGCGCAATCCCCGTGCTGTTCCTGTGACCAGGGGCTTCTGTCTCTTAATCTGCTGCTCTGATCGGTCTCTGACCTTTTGTATTCACACAAGGGGCATGTGCGCTCGCATGGAAGCCCCGTCCGTTTGGCCCCGCCCACACACTCGAGGTGTGCACCCGCCCGTCTTCCCGCCATTTACCCACTATGATGGACATTTCACTCAAGGGACCCCCCCTGCGCACTTCGGCGCGATTGCATAGTAACACACACTTGGTCGCTGGAACTAGTTGAAGCGCAAATGCAGTGACTCATTCATCAGCCCAAAAAAAATCGTGAGCGTTAGGAGGCTGGGCAGATGTGCCTTCTTCCCAAATATACCATCGGAAATCCGCTGTGATGCTGCCCAGAGGCATTTGCATCTTTGGCTTTCACGTGCGCAATCCCCGTGCTGTGACCAGGGGCGTCTGTCTCTTAATCTGCTGCTCTGATCGGTCTCTGACCTTTTGTATTCACACAAGGGGCATGTGCGCTCGCATGGAAGCCCCGTCCGTTTGGCCCCGCCCACACACTTGAGGAAGCCCCGCCCCCAAATCCGCCAATCCGCAAAATCCGCGGATTTTGCGGATCCACGATCCGTGAATCCGCAAATTCGTGAATCGTGGATCCGCAAAATCCGCCCATGCTTAATTCTGATGATTACTTCTGACGGTGCCCGAGAGAGGGGTAAGAGTGTGTAATTGGAGCCACTCTTGAGGTTGACCAGTCTGGTCCATTTGTAAATGGGAAAGTTAATGATGTAGACATCACTTTTCTTGTGGACACTGGCGCTACCCGTTCTACTGTTAGATCAGTGGAAATTGAAAACCTACCTCTCTCTGGGGAAACCATCCAAGTAGTCGGAGTAAGTAATCAACAAATTAAAACTGATTTAACAGATCCAGTGCAAGTTGAAATTGGAAATTTTAAAGACAAACATAGATTTGTGGTTTGTAATAGCAGTCCAGTAAATTTACTAGGGAGAGATATATTGTGTAAGATGAATTGTAGAATATATTGTTCTCCTGATGGAGTAGAATTATAAACAATGGAGGAAGATGGTTTGTATAGAATGACAATGATGTTAGTAGAAACAGAAGAAACAAAATTGTTTCCTGCTTTTGAAAAAGAAAACCTACCAGTGGAACTAAAGGAGACAGTCAAAGCTGAGATTTGGGATTTGACTGGAAATTAGATGGGCCTGATGAAACATATCGATCCAGTCAAAATCTCATTGAAACAGGGAATAGAATTTCCAAACATTCCTCAATATAAAATGAAAGCAGAAACCATAGAAGGTGTTATTCCAGTGATTGAAAAATTCATTAAACAAGGTGTTTTAAAAGAAATTGAGAGTAGCCCTTGTAATTCACCGATTATGGGAATTAAAAAATCAAATGGAACATATAGAATTGTTCAGGATCTAAGAAAGATTAATCAAATTGTAATTCCATGTTGTCCTGTTGTTCCAAATCCAGCAGTCATTTTATATCAGATTCCACATGATGATGAATGGTATACTGTCATTGATCTTTGTAATGCATTCTTTACTGTCCCTTTACATCCAGAGAGTCAGGAAATTTTTGCTTTCAGGTTTCAACATAGGACCCTCGCATGGTGTAGAATCCCTCAAGGGTATACAGAGAGTCCTTCTATTTTTAATGAGTTGTTGAAGAGATCTTTAGAAGATCTAAATCTACCTGGCAGGTCGACATTAGTGCAATATATTGACGATCTACTAATTGCAGCAAAATCGAGAGAAAATTGTGTGACAGACACAATTGTACTTTTAAATCATCTAGCAGATGAGGGACATAAAGTGTCTCCTGCAAAATTGCAGTTTTGTAAACAAGAAGTGAAATACCTTGGACATAGAATTGCGAAAGGAATAAGACAGGTAACAATTGAAAGAATTAAAATGATTCAAGCAATGCAACCTCCAAGAACTCAAAGACAGGTTAGAATGTTTCTAGGAATGGTTGGCTACTGTCGACAATGGATACGTGGATTTTCAGTAATTGCGAAACCACTACAGAAATTGACTAAATCAGATGTAAAAGATCCAATTGTTCTTAATGAATCTGAGTTGGAAGCTTTTGAGAATCTAAAAAGAAGCCTATGTGAAGCTCCAGCTCTAGGCATGCAAAATTATGAAAAAGATTTTGAATTGTATTGCAGTGAAAGAGAGGGATGTGCATTGTCTGTACTAATTCAAAGACATGGGAATCTGAGAAAACCCATTGCATACTTTTCACCAGTTCTTGATCCTGTTGCAAAAGCCTTACCAGGTTGCTTAAAAGCAGTTGCAGCAACTAGTGTCAGTTTAGAGCAAAGTGAAGGGATTATAATGGGGTTTCCTGTAAAAGTCTATGTTCCCCATTCAGTTGAAATACTCCTGACAAGGAGTAAGACACAACATCTGACTAGTAATAGATTGACAAAATATGAGAAAGTTATTTTAGGAGCAGATAATGTTTCTATTGCAAGATGTGTGAATTTGAATCCTTCTACATTATTGCCTGATTCTGAAATTATTGATGAAATTGATGTGGACCATGAATGTTTGGATGTTATGGAGTACTGTACCAAGCCAAGGCAAGATATTAAAGACGAACCTTTACCTGAATCAGATTTTGTCTACTTTGTGGATGGTTCTTGTCTAAGATCAGAGGGAGGTGTTTTAAAAGCAGCATATTCAGTTTGTACTGTTGCAGATGTTGAAGAAGCATCATGTCTTGAAGGAATTCGTTCAGCACAGGTGGCTGAATTGATTGCTTTAATTTGTGCTTATGAAATATCAAAGGATTTGAGAGTTACCATAATAACTGACAGCCAGTATGGATACGGAGTTGTGCATGATTATGGACAGCTCTGGTCTCAGAGAGGCTATTTACCTTCAGCAGGATCTCCAATTAAAAATGCAGTATTCATTAAAAGATTAATAGATGGCATTCAATTACCAAAGGAAATTGCTGTCGTGAAATGCGCAGCTCACAAAAAGGGTGAGGATTATATCACCAAAGGCAATGCTTATGCAGATGAGACTGCTAAGTATTGTGCAAGAAATGGTTGTGCATATAATCGGGAAAGGAGTAAAGAAAATGATTCGAATTCATTGATGCTAACAACAGTGGTTGAAACATGGCAGGAAATCAGAGATTTACAAAATGAAGCTGATGATGAGGAGAAAAACACATGGTTAAAAGCAGAATGTAGACCACGAGATGAAGATGGAGTTTGGACTTACAAAGATGGCAGAGTAGTTTTACCTAATTGTATGATTGCTGACATGGCCAGATTGTATCATGGCCCTGGTCATATTGGAAGGGATTCTATGATCAGACTTTTTAAAGAGACATGGTTTAATACCAAATTCAGAACAATTGCAGAATCTCTTTGTCAGAGGTGTTTAACTTGCCAACAAATGAACCCAAACAGAAAATCAGTTGTAGGTACAGGAATCATAGGTCGGGAGGGTGGTCCTTTTACCAGATTACAAATGGATTTTATTGAAATGCCTTTACACAATTGTTTAAAATATGTTTTGGTGATTGTGTGTTTGTTTTCAAGATGGGTGGAGGCATTTCCAACACGTCATTGTGATTCGATTACAGTGGCAAAATTGCTTCTTCGAGAAATTATCCCAAGATACGGTTTTCCTGTTACTATTGAGAGTGATGGAGGGGGACATTTTGATAATAAACTTTTGAAATTGATTTGTGAAGCTTTGCATATTGAGCAGAAAATACACTGTGCATACAGACCAGAGGCATCTGGAGTAGTTGAGCAGATTAATGGAACGATCAAAAACAGGATTGGAAAAATGTGTCTTGATACAGGTATGAAGTGGACGGATGCTCTTCCACTTGTTTTAATGTCTCTAAGAAGCATACCTGATAAAAAGACAGGTCTGAGTCCTCATGAAATTCTTATGGGCAGAGTCATGAGACAAGCTTTTGTACCAGTAGGGAAATTATTGAGCATTAATGACAGTGCTATTTTGGAATATTGCAAAAGACTGTCTGACATAATTACTTCTGTGTCTAATCAGGTGGGAACTGAAGTACCATCAGATGACAAAGTACAGACACATGATCTGAGACCTGGAGATTGGGTTAGAACTAAAGTACATCGAAGAAGAAATTGTCTAGTTCCAAGGTGGCAGAAAGCTAGACAAATAATTCTTGTAACAACGAATGCAGTAAAATGTAAAGGATTGAAAAGGTGGATACATCCAAGCCACACGATTCCAATTCCTACTCCTGAAAACTCTGATGAAGAGAGTGATTCTACAGATGATTCCGATTCTGAAGTAGAAGGTGAAAGAAATCCAGATTCTGAAGATCGACAGAGAGGTCGACATCTGGAAAATTTGCAAGTGAATGAAGACTTGAGCAGAAAAGATTTGGAAATCATTGAAATAGACTCTGAAAGTGATGAAGATCTGTTAAAAAGAAATTCAGCAGAAGAGTCTGTCAAGAAAGTAAATGGAGTAGAGACTATTGAAAATTTTGAAGACAGAGAAGCTGAATCAATTGATATTTCTGACCAGGAGAGTATTGAAAAGCAGAAAATAAGCTCTGGAAGGAGGAACAAGAAATTAGAAACTGGGAAGTTGAATGTAATTGAAGAGGAGGAGGAAGTCGAATTACCAAGTACCAGTGATGGAAGACAGAGTATAGTTCCTAACAGAGTAAGACTGCCGATTAGAAAAGTTCCTGAGTCAAGAATAGAAATTTCTGATAGTGATTCTGGAGAAAGTGATGTTGATGATCAAGAAGGAAGAGTGAGAAAAAGATCTTGGAAGACTAAAACAAATATAGCAGAACCGAAAAGAAAGATATTGAGAAAAGGAGACTCATGGCCAAGTGAAAATGGAGGATTGAGAGTCAGGTTGATTAAAAAGTCAAAGGAGCAAGTGAACGAAATCACTAGTCAAAAAGAGCCTGAAGGGAAACTTGAAAAAGGGAGAAAAATAGAATTAGTGTCTAGAAAAACAAAAAGAATTTTGAGACCTAATCAGAAATATAAATCTCCTGAGTGGACTTATCTGATTATTCCTCCTGTTATTGAAATTAACAGCAGTAGTCAGGGAGAGGTTGAGGAAATTAGTGACAACGATTGAAGTACTAATTTGACAAAATATTTTGGGTTTTGTTTATGGCAAAAGGCTGAAGAAATTGTGTTAGGTGACACAAGGTCGAAGAAAGGTTGTTAGTTGGAAATTAACTTGTGACATTAGGTCGAAGAAAAGTTGTTAGAGGATAAAAAAAAAATATATTTTAAAAGGGGGGTATATATTTAGTCTGAAATTTAGATAAATTTTAAATTTTTGTTAATTTTTAAAATTTTGTTTTCTTTTTATTTCCTTTTTGAGATAAGATTTTCCAAATATGCCTTATGTTGTGGAACGAAGTACTTCAAAGTGTTCCATTTTTAAGAAATGCTGTAAGATGACTCTAGTGTGTGTGCTCATGTTAATTCTGCTCTGGTTAGTTTTGGCTGTTGTCATTCCTTTTGAGATTAGTAAGGATTTATATAAAGTTAACATGACAAGCAAAGCTTCAGTTAGTCAAGACAAACATAGTGCAACAGATATAGCTAACAAAGTAATTGATCACAAACCTGAAATTCATCAGGACAAATCTGTTAGTGATTTTTCAAGCAATTCATTCTCAAGGCTTCTGGGAGAATATGTTAAGGTAATGAATGTTAAAGATTGCTACGTTTGTGTAAAATTACCAGCTTCTGTTTCTGAGGGAGTGACATACAATATGCTTCCTCTCACATATGGGATAACTTGTAGTGTGTTAGCTAGTTTATTTTATCAGACTGGTCGCTTAGAATATTACTATTCAAATTTTGATGAGATTTTTGCAAATTTAAAAATTGAGAGTGCTTTGAATAAACATAAAAAAGCTAAACAGATGAGGGAATTCTTTTTAGTTACTAACGAACTCACCTATGAGTTTGCTTACAAGAATAATTTAACCTGCAAATTAAGAGCTGAAGAAAAGTCTTTCCTGAATCTTGTTGAGGAGAGAAGAGCAATTTATAAGAGAAATGAAATAGTCAAACAGACTAAATCTAAATTCTGGCAAAAAGAGGATGAGAAACTTAATGGCAAGACTTTTGATAATGTTGCAATACACATAGACAAACCAATTAGTGGTAAGCTTTGCATTAGAAGGGATAATACACTTTTTGATAATTATTTTGTAGGTGCTAGTAATTGTGAGGACACTTATCAAATCATGGGAGGTTGGGGATTCAAAGGTGGCAAAGATCCAATTTTTCCTGGGATTTACTTTATTTGTGGCGATAAGGCTTATTATAACCTTCCAGATCATTGGTATGGGACATGTTTTGTTGGGCTTGTTTTTCCAAAGACATTTCATGTTGACAGAAATGCGGAAGGAGTGTTTAAAATTAATAATCATATAAATAGATATAAAAGAGAAAGTTTTACAGAAATTTTGGGAGATATTTTTGAAGCAGTAATACCTTTAGTAGGTATAACCTTGAATGCAGGAAGGATCAGAAAATTATCCACAATTGTTGACAGATTGTCAACTGACACAGCAGATGGTTTCCAATTAGTGAATGTTGAGGTCATTGCAATTAGATCTATGGTGATGCAAGATCGCCTTGCGTTAGACATACTCCTGGCAAAAGAGGGAGGAGTCTGTGGTATTTTACATGTTCAGCACTGCTGTACTTATATCCCTGATGAAAGTAAGAATATTGAGATGTATATCAAAAACATCACAGAAATGCAATCAGAAATAGTTCCCATAGAAGAGGATGATTTTTCAGAGCGACTTACAAAGAGATTCCAGGCTAATAAAACCTGGTTTCAAGAAATTGGTGGTTCAGTTCTTGGCAAGATTTTAACACCCTTGTTTGTAATAATATTTATAGTAGTTTTGACAAAAATTAGTTGCATGTTACACAAGAGAAAGAAACACATGAAGGAAAAGAAACGAATTTATAAGATCAAAAAGGAACAGGAGAAGGAAATTGAATTACAAGAGTTACGTAGAGCTCAATATGATAGTTGCAAAGATTTTGCAGAGACTAATTTTTAGAAAACACTAATACAAATGAATTGGAACCATTTTCGGTTAGTAAAAATTTTTACTAAATTTTGGGTGTGGTTTGGTGATTTGTTAATCACCAGATGAGGGAGTTGATGGAGCGGGATTAGGAAATAATTTTATTTCAACTCGTGAAGTCATACTGTCATAATGAAAAATAACTCTATTAACGTTTGGTGATTTGTTTGTATTAATTCAACCTAGATTAAAGTTACATTACACGTGGGATATTAACATGTGTGCTCATAAACGTGCATAATTGTTGCATCTTTTGTTCATGCAAATTAATTAATTAATTTTTTCCTTTGTCATGTCATAACTAATAGCAGCTGTTTTTAAATAATGGCATGTGCTTATTTTGCTTCCCTGTCTATGTGGTGTCACTCTATTCTCTATAGGTGCATAAAGAACCCTGCTGGATTAAATAAAGAATGGTAGATATAAAATGCTGCTTTATTTGTGCTTTACAGCTAGGTAATTTAGACTAATGGGTTAATCATTAGTAATGCTGGGTGGCAACAGAACAAATAATATTTCCTACATTAATTATTCTTTTGTGTTTGTTTATATATTAGTGAACGTTAAATTGACTGCTTTTGGGCCTAGTTTACTCGAGTTTGCAAATAATTTCTGCACGGAGCAAGAGAGAGTCCTTTCAAAGAAAAACTTCCTTTCAGTGGCAACAATTGAAAAGCGTGGTGTGTTTCTAGCAGTCTCCTACTCGGACAAGGCCAAGGCCAGGAACCGGCAGGAGGAACATTTGATAACTTTGCATCCGAGGAAGCAAAATGACATGATGAAAAATTTTATGCAAGAAAATGTTGCAATCTGAGGAAACCTCGGAGCTCGAATACTAGAGACAATGGACTCTAAGAAAGTGACGGAACTGATATTTTGTAAATGAGGTGACATGTCGCTTGTCACTCGTGAACCAATGGGACTCCGACTTTTGCAGAAAAGAATTACTTTTACTTAGATTAGCTTAGCGCAGAAAGGTATAAAAATCCATCCCCTGTAGAAGGGTCACGCTGCTGCTTTTGCTGACCTTTGGAAGAGGGTGTCGTGCTGACGACCTTCACTTGGAGCATGTAAGAACCCTCAAAGACTTTACTTTATTTCCATTTATTTAGCTTAGTTAGGGACTTAGGGTCTGAAAAATGCTAAACTAATAAATACTTTTGCAATAATAATTTTGAAACTTATATTGTTTTACTTGCAATAATTCTAAAAAAATGCTTTAATAAAAATTACATTTACGAAATCATAATAAATAGCTAATAAAATCTTACTTTTGAAAACAAGCTGGTCTTGACATTTCATGGGTTCAGGTTACCATTAGCTAGATTCTATCGCCATAAGTGGCTTAATAAATAGTTAGGTTTATTGAAATTATGATATCCATTTACCGCGGTTGTATATAAATGTATATAATTTGTGAATAGGTTAATTAGGCCACATGGTTCGGTTGGTCATAATATGTCATTGTTTGATTAATGGGCCTTTGTGTTTAATTAGTGATTAATAGTATAAGTTGTAGAGTTGGGTAGCGTAATTTATGACATATTTTCTATTGGCCGCTGGATCAATACTTCTCCCCTCCCAGCTCCACTTGTCTCTACATCATTCTTGAGGGCTCTTCTTGTACGTCTTCGTTGCGAGCACAACCCACCCTGCTACCTTCCCAGGCTCTTAACTAAGCAAAGCTGCTCTGCTACTAAACGAAATTCTTGTAAAAGCCCTTTTTTTCAGTCACTCATTTCCAAGCAGGCTAGTAATTGGCATGGATTGTTCTCCTCAGTGAATCCAGGGCCACCGCTCCGGATTTTATCCGGAGCTCTCTGGCCTCAGTACTGTACTGAGGGGACCCCCAGCAGCTCGGGCCCCCGCACAGCGCGAGCTGTGGGGGCCTGTGTTACGCCCCTGCAGCTTTCCCACTACAAACAATTGAACTTGTTGAGAAAATCTTGTCAGTGTCCTGTGAAAATCTTGCTAGAGTAAGCTAGTTCTAACTCGCACTCACCAACCTAATATTGGGAGGGAGAAGGGGGGCAAGCCAGACTGACAACTATATTGTGTGTGTAAAAGGCCGCTTTATTGAAACAGGTGCACATCACAAACTTTATTTACTGGCTCCTCGCCTTACAAAACTAAAACCTCTCTAAACATCGAGTTACCTGACCCCTTGGGTTTCTTCCCCCAGCCCCTATGATCCCCACATGATAAAAAACATCCCCCACCCTGCAAAAACACAATACATTAAATGCAAATACATTACATAAATACCATATTACCCAATCCTATCCCATAAACTTTGACCTTTTTGACCCCCAAACCTAACCTCCTATCCTTCTTCCTGCAACTGTAACTAATGAGCCCCAATGTAAAACCTCCAACCTGTTTAACCTTTCCCCGATCCTGAAACCAACTCCCCAACTTTACGCTAACTACCAAAAACTCCAGCCAAACTTGGCCAACTTTCAAAACCAACACCGCCAGCACCTGTTCCAAGCGACAAATACAATTCATAAACCCCTGCGCACCTGTTCTAAAAAGCCCTAAAAACCTAATCAAAACTTAATCAAAACCTCCCAGAAAGAAAAATCTCGGAAACCCAGGGAGGGTGGGCGGGGACAAAAACCTCTCCTGAAGAGCTCCCAGCTACCAGGTTACCAAACCTAAAATGGTGGCTGGGCAGGCGCTGTTAACCCGTATTATCCCTTGGGCTTTCTTTATAAATTTGGGCTGCTTTTGGGCTATCCCCAAGCAGCCCAATGTCTTAAAATGGCCGTCGCCATCTCAACCCCCCTCCCCCTCCCAATCTGCCAGGGGGCCAGACCTCGAGGCTTGGCTGCCCCCCAAAACCCCCTTGGGAGGGAGGAGGGGGGCAAGCTAGACTGACAACTGTATTGAGTGTGTAAAAGGCCGCTTCATTGAAACAGGTGCACATCACAAACTTTATTTACTGGCTCCTCGCCTTACAAAACTAAAACCTCTCTAAACATCGAGTTACCTGACCCCTTGGGTTTCTTCCCCCCGCCCCTACGATACCCACATGATAAAAACATCCCTAACCCTGCAAAAACACAATACATAAAATGCAAATACATTACATAAATACCATAATACCCAATCCTATCCCATAACCTTTGACCTTCTTGACCCCCAAACCTAACCTCCTATCCTTCTTCCTGCAACTGTAACTAATGAGCCCCAATGTAAAACCTCCAACCCGTTTAACCTTTCCCCGATCCTGAAACCAACTCCCCAACTTTACGCTAACTACCAAAAACTCCAGCCAAACTTGGCCAACTTCAAAAACCAACACCGCCACCCAGGAAAAGTTGGGAGGATAGGTGGCTACACCGCCTCCCTACTTATCCTGACCCCCTCACCCACCTCACTCCCCCAACACCCGCCAGAACCATCCCGAACTCTAGCAAACTCCCAACAACCGCACCAACACCTCGCGAAGCTCCAGCAGGTACAGATCCATGCCCACGTGAAACAAATGTACCCCATCCCCCCTAAACAGTTCCGGGGTGTCGTACCTTATGTCCTTATGCCATATCCTAGAGAAACCCAGGTGCCTACAGAACCTCACCATCTCAACATTGACCTTCCTCCGTGCCTTGTCAATCGCCTGAGGATGCACCGCGCTCCTCCACACCAGACGCGGCACAAACTCTGTCCACACCGCCACACAACCTGACCACCTCCTTTTAATCTCCCCCAGATCCCTCTTCATGGCCCTGATAAGCACAAGACCAGTCTCCCTCACCATATTGTTTTCTCCCAGATGCAACACTAGGACATCCCGCACCTACCCACTACTGCCATGGAATTGAGAGTGGATACCAGTTCCCGCCACAACATGTCCCTTTTCCTTTCCAACTTATAGAAAATCCATTCGGATTGAATCCCAAATTTTCGCCGAAATAACTGGATTGCGCCTGCACCTGGACCCTCCTAACAAAAGAATGCCCCACAATCCAGACCGCCATGTCTGTGGCGAGGGGACACACCACAGAACCTAAAAAAGAAACAAACAGTAAGTACCAGCCTCCACCCTTCTCCCATTGATGGACACCCAAGTGCTGTATTTCTTTGCGTTAGGGGGCACCTGGGTCCCTGGGACCATCTCACTGCCCCCTAGTGAGACGAGGGTCATTTCTGTGGGGGCCCCACCTCGTGTGGGTACTCCTCCTCCTCCCCAAGTGGTACACTAGCCAACACTTTGGACTGCCCACCAGTGGGTGGCTGTGCCCCCTTGGAGCATCTCTGGGTCCCCCTTCATGTGTCCCACATGGTCACATGCAAAACATTTGCGGGGGCCGGTCTCACCAGGCTTTCCTGATGAGACCCCTTTTTTCTTATCTCCTGGGGGATGGGAAACTTTACCTGGGTGTTAGTTTGGGGCCCTTTCAAAAACTCCTGTGTTTTACCCTTGTCCCCCCACTTTTCTGGTGGGGACCCTGCCCACCTTTGGCGTAGTCTCCCCAAACACTTCCTTGTGGACTCTGGTACTCTCTCAGCGGTCCCCCTCCATAGCAAGCTTCCTAGGGTCAGTCAGCTTACTATCAACTAGGTGCTGGTGCAGATCTGCAAAACATAGACTGGACAAGTGCTCCCATGCAATCAAATTGTAGAGCCCTGATAATCTGTTACATTACTGCCCTTCACCCAGCCATCCAGTGACCGGCAAAACACATCCACACATTTCAATCAAGTGTTGGCATCAGACTTCTTACTGGGCCTGAACTGACCCTCTACTTTTTAGGAGTAAGACCATACTTAGTGAGGAGGGTGTCCTTTATGTCTGGATAGGTGAGGTGATGCCCCTTACCCAAAGCTATTAAAGTGCCCCTCGCTTCTTCCGGGAGAAAAGGCCACAATCCCGCTCCCAATTCTCCTCAGGGACCCCATTCATGTGGATTGCTGCCTCCTACCCCTGAAACCAACTTTGTATGTCATCCCCCTTCTTGAATTCCTTGCCACATTCTTAGGGATGTAACGATTCTGTCTGCCTGTCTTGACAAGCTGCTGCCTCCATCGGAGCCAGGCTTAATTCTTAGCTCCAGCTCCTTAAGACCTCGTTCATAGTCTAATATTATATTCCTCTCCTCCATTTCTAGCCTGAGTTTTTCCAACTCGAACTTCCTTTGCTTACCGCCTGTCCTCCAGTTCCTCTGGGGATAGGCTACTGCTGCCTGGCCGGGAGGGTTCCCACCCTCCCAAAAGCAAACCACCCTATGAATAGGTCCCTCAACCTCTACACTAAGATCGCCAGATTGCCCACTTGCATCTCTGGCTGCTACCCAGGCCTTCAGCGCCTTTTGTTATGTTATGTTATTTATGTTATGTTATTTACTCTTTTATAGCGCTCAAATCACCCTGGGGCATCTCGGCGCTGCCTAGAGAAACATCACTGGTGACGGGGGCTGGGCTATTGTAGTCTAATACAGGTAGGCCTGAAGGTTCCATAAGACGGGATATCCCTCAGGGGCTTAGGCAGACTGTTCCAGTACTTGGGCGCCAGATAGTAAAAGGGCATGCCTCCTTTACGTTTAAGACGGATGCGAGGGATATGGAGCAATTGCAGGGAGCCTGATCTCAAATAACGGCCAGGAATGTATTTTTTCAGTTTCTTTTGTAGATAAAGCGGGCCTAGGCCATTTACAGCGTTAAAGGACAGACAGCAAATTTTAAAGATGGATTTTTTTTTATCGGTAACCAGTGTAAGTCTTTTAACACAGGCAGAGACGGGGAGCCTGCAGGCATATTTAGGATAATTCTGGCAGCGGTATTTTGGATGACCTCTAGTTTATTTAGTAGTGTCACACCCACCTCGGCCAATAAGGCATTTCCATAGTCCAAACGGCTGATCACCATCGCTTGGACCAATGTTCTACGATGGTCGGTCGGTTTATACGGAAGGATTTTGCGAGGTAATCGAAGACTATAATAGCAAGAGCTTGTGGTAGCTGCTACGTGGTCCTGCATTGATAGTGATCGATCTAGCTTTACGCCCAGGTTTTTGACGCTCTGCTTGGGGACAGGGGGGACACCCAGCTGCGAAGGCCACCACTCATTGGACCAAACTGCCGAAGCATTCCCCAGTAACCTGACTTCCGTTTTTCCAGGGTTCAACTGGAGGCAGTTGTTAGTCATCCAGTTGGATATTGCCAATATACCCTTGGAAAAACAGTGCTTGTCAGATTCTGGGTTTGTGCCCATGTTAAACAGCAGCTGACAATGTCAAAGAGAGCTTTCGAGGAGTTGCTGGAACTCTCAGTTTGACTTAGGATATACAAGCGTCTCGCTGACTTTAGGTTACGGTGGTAATAAGCCAGAGCCTGTTTGTACACCATTCAATTCTGGGGGGACTTGCTCGCTCGCCAACGTTTCTCAAGTTGTTTGCAGGAGGATTTTTCCTGCCTTAATTCTGTGGAGTACCATTGTGCTGAGCTTCGGTTAGGGACTAGTCCAAGATTGTTTTTTATAGGGATTTTCAGGTCTAAGGCGTTTGCGAATGCCTTATTAAAGGAGGCCAACCAATTTGATACATCTTGGTCGTGTGTTTGTGATTCTACAAGGAACACTTTGTTGAAGGCCTCTGACGTAAGCTTGCACCAGGGTCTACGGGCTGATTGTTTCATGACCGCAGTCTGATTCATATGTTTTGAGCCAAGGCTAGGGATGGAGAACTTTATCATGGAGTGGTCGGTCCAAGTGAGTGGCCACAGAGAGTCACAAATCAGATGGTCAATATTGGAGAAGATTAGGTCCAAAGTGTGAACCGCCAGATGTGTTGGGCCGTTAACTCTTTTGGAGTAGCTCATCCTTCCTAGTGAGGCCTCTGACTCAGACTTTCGGGCTCTTGCAAATGGATTTCAATTCCCTAACATTGTATAGTTCCAACCTTTCCTCCTGAAAGGCAATTTCCAGGGATGCAATGGATGATGCTCTCGATTCCTGCATGACGAAGTAGCAAGTTGGTCAAAAATATAAAAAAATTGCTAAAAAATAAAAAGGACCAGTATGTGGCACGTAATGGTCTGCGATATGGTAGTAGTGTACACCAATCACTGTAAGTCTGCAAACGCAAGTCCTTTCCTCACCACTGACAACCAGTGAATGAAATGGGGGTCTCTAGTTGGCAAGGGCTTGCACCTTTGTCCAAGTAAGGACCCTTCTTCCTAGTCAGGATAAGGGAGTTACACTCCTAAAATAACCCCTGCTCACCCCCTTGGTAGCTTGGCACGAGCAGTCAGGCTTATCTTAGGGGCAGTGTGTAAAGCATTTGCACCTAACCAACAGAAATACAGTGTAAGCACTACAAAAGATCACCACACCAGTTTAGCAAAATAGCCCATATATTTTTATACAAGACCAAAAACGATAAGAATCCACAATACAGTACTTAAAAATCTACAGTTATCAAAAATGCTTTAAAACAGTTCCTTGAGGTCGATTGCTCAGTCCGGGGCTATCACGGCGTTGTGAGCAAACAAATCCAAACAGTTCAGGCTGGTTGGGGTGTCGCGGACCAACTACGGTGTTGGGAAGACCTGCAAACAGTACCTGTTAGAGATGCAGGGCGCCGAGGCTCTTGAAGTCAATCGCGTTGCAGGTCGAGCTCCATTCTGTTGGGATCAGGATATTGGCGTCGGCAGGCATCGGTTGATGCAGTGAGAAATGCAGTGATGCGGCGTGCGGTGCCCTCAGGTCGCGGTGCGAGCAGCAGCTTGGTGGCGGAGTCAGATGGCATAGTCGGTGAGACCAGGGTTGCGGTGCAAGGTGAAGGCGGTGCTTGTCACGGTGCTGGCAGGAAACGGTTCAAGCAGCGCCTTAGTCGTTGCTCAAGCGCTGTCGTCGGCTGACGAATTGGAGTCGATGGTGCCGCCATCGGTAGGCCAAGGCTGCGGCGCGGGATGAGGGTGGTGCATTGGGTAAGTTTATGAGTGGTGCCCTCGAACCACAGTGCAAGCAGTGGTGTTGATTTCGTCGTGGAGCGGCGTCATCGGGGAGGCTAAGGCGTCATTGTGAAGCAGGGCGGTACGGAGTGCGGGGCCCACAGGTCGCGGTGCGAGCAGTGGCTTGGTGGCAGCGTCAGCAGGCGATGGTGAGACCAGGGTCGTGGCGCAGCGTTGCAGCGGTGCCCTCTGCGGTGCCTTTGAGACACAGAGCTGGCAGCGGCATCGCAGAAGTCCTCAAGTTGCTTTTCTTCTGTTGCAGCACAAAACACACAGTCCCAAATGCTGAGGGCAGAGGAGCTTGAAATCTTTGCTGTTCCTGAGACTTTTTTTTATCAGGGGGCAAGCTCTACTTCAAGCCCTTGGAAAAACTCACAAAAGTAGATTGCAGAAAGTTCAGTCCAGTCCTTTCACTGCCCAAGACAGAAGCAGCCACTGCAGGCCAACACAGCAAAGCACACAGCAAAGTGGTAGTTCCTCCTCACAGCTTCTCCAGCTCTTCTTCTTGGCAGTCTTCTTAATCCAAAAGAGTTCTAAAGTTCAGGGGTCTGAGCCCCAGTATTTGTATCCAAACATCATTTGATCCTCTAGGCAGAGGGTGTCTTTGCCCAGCCAGAACCAGTTCTGCCTTCTCTGGTGCAAATTCCTGGCAGTAGGTAGAGACGGCATTGTTAGAGGCAGACCAGGTCCTTTGAGGTCTAAGGAAATATCCTCCAATGCAGCTCAGGTCTATTCAGCCCTTTCCTGGCCCTACCTAGACTATTTGGAGCCCTCCTGCTCGCAAGCCTTCTGTGATCTGAAACCTAGACAGGCAATCCACTTTCCAGCAGAGGCAGATGGGATAACTGAGCAAGAAAATACCTACTTTCTAAAAGGGGGGATTTCAAACACAGAATGTAAAAATCACCTTCACTAAAAGATATTTTTTAACATTCTGAGTTCAGGCATACTAAACTTGAATTTCTACCTTGTTCCCTGGGTCAGTTTAGGATTATAAGATGTTATAATCAAACTGCCCATTCTGGCCTATGAGAACAGGTAGCCTTGCAATAGTGAACAACGAAATGGGCTGTAATTACCTATCAGGACATGCCACACACATAAGGGCATGTCCTACCTTTCACATACAGTATACCCTGCCCACATGGGTACTTTGGGCCCACCTTAGGGGTGTCTGACATGTAAGAAAAGGGACATTTAGGGACTGGCAAGTGTGTGCAGGTGTCAAGTCGACATGACAGTTACAAACTGCGTGCAGGATCTGCAAGGGCAGGTCTGAGGCACCTTTGCCAGGCTACTCACGCGGGTGACACAATCCGTGCTGCGGTCCACGCGTAGCATTTGATTCCCAGGCCCTGGCACACTCAGTGCACTTTACATGGGGCGGACAAGAAAACCAAACAGCCAATTAGGGAAACACCAATCCATAACATACTTAACCACAGGAGCACTTGCACTTTACCACTGATCAGCAGTGCGAAAACTGCGCAGAAACACTACGCCAACAAAAACAGAGTCAAAACCGGGGGGCAGAAGCAAAAACTCTGGGGAAACACGCCAAATATGCCAAGTCTAACACTGAAGTATTCATACACAGCATATAGCTTGCTCCCTCTTATATTCCATGTGGGTAAATTAAGGTCATACATAAACGTAGCTGGGTGAAGACGGAGTGGGAGGCCAACAATCCTGAAAGTGAGACAATGGATCCTGAGGATTCCATGCCACTGATGTGGCTTCCTCACCGTTTGCATGATAAGCCAAAATCTCTATGCTATGCTGCCACCTCCAGGGCAGACCTCCTATCATTGTCAGCATCATTGGGAAGGGCATCCATGATGTGCCAGCTAGACCATTTATGCTTACATCTCTGCTGAGGACGTGCTCCAGTCTACCTGTCTAATGTCTCATACTTGGTTATCTTGCACTCTGTCCAGTCCCATACCTCTGCTGGATCATAGAAAAAGTGCAATTTGTGTGCAGCCACATTGTTGAGTCTTGCGGGAAAGAGCAGTGAATATGTAAGGCACAGTTCACAAAGCTAGCGTTTCAACCCTATGAGGGAGGCTTGATGTCGCTGCATTGCCAGGGTGTAATCTGAAAACAAAATGAGTCAACTCTCCTCACGTTCCACTGGGGTTAGGCGGCGAGGCAGCACAGAACTGCATTGTAGTCTCTATAATGAAGTAACTTCGTGACTAACCGTTGGGGAGGCAACACCGGGGGGCACCAAACCTGAACCTGGTGCACCCGCTCTATTGAGACAAATGAATACAGCCTTGCAAATGGCATTAAGTCTCTGATTCATTTTTCAAGGGAATTAGCAAAATCTCGCCCCTCTGTTCCCTCCGCCAAGCCAACAATTCAGATTATTTCCATGGGGCCTGCTTTCTGCATCCTATGCACAGCCCTTGAGAAATTGCAACCTGCCACTGATCTCAGCTAATTGCTTTGGGGTGTCTGTGGATTGTTGCTGTATATCCTTATGAATGTTTTTTTGTTTGGGCCACTCTTTTTTTAAGTTCTCTGTGATCATCACTGAAGATATTAAGGCCAATGGCTACAGCATTAATTTCTTTGTTCCAGACATGTGCTGGAGTGTGTGAATGTGGAGAGGATACTATCCAGCTTTTTGGAAGCATCCAAAGAGATGAGTGATGAGCTCAGAGCTGCCTTAGGTACAGGGACAGACACTCCCATCCCCGGTCATCTGTGATACTGACGCAGATCTGAGCTTCCCGATGGCAACCAGAGGAGGGGTGACAGGTAGATGCTACAGCAACGCGTGACTATACCCTCTTGCAAACAGCACCATGGTCAGCAGAGCCTTGTCTACAACATGCACAACTAGGGAAGTAGTTTAGAGTTTTTTTCAAAAGGAAAGCAATCTGAGGTAAGTAGCTGACCATGTGCTGAAAGGTCGTAGTCATGTGACACTTAATATATTTTCTGCCACCCTGCGCTTCGCTCCCCTCCATCAATGTTTATTAACTGAAACATTAGTAAGGAGTCTGTACACAAAGGTTGGGGAAATGCCAGAAGACACGCAGATGTTCCTTCAGTGCAGGCTATATCACAGTTCTTATAGGTTCCATTAATGACTGCCATAGCATGCCCTCCAAGTGACCACTGGGAATTGTGTGCCATTCAGCACGATTTCTCCTCTGCGGCTGCTGCCTCACACAAGAAAGTTATCAACTAGCCCTCAATCTAGTATCCCAGGCCCCGGAGGAGGAAGGGAGACATCCCCTTTTATTGTTTCCCTGGCCAGTCCCCAGACCCAATGGAAGGGGGGGGGGGCTGGAGAAGTCACCAGGGTAGCTGCATCATTCTTTCAGTGGAGGGGAAGCACCAGGCAGCTGGAACTGGGAAGGGAAGGGTGCATCCACTTCCTAAGCCTCCAATCCAGTCAATACCACCACCCAGCCTGGTCTCCCCCAGTGCTTAGACCTAGCCGGATCCGACCCGTAGGCCACACAGCAGCTGTGAACAACGGCCCCTGCAGTCACTTGGGGGGGCAGATGTCAGCATCAGCATTTCTGAAAGGTGGGATCTCAGAAGAAACCTGGTGCTCCCTGCCACAGTGGGGGGCCCACTGCCGTTAGTCGCCAGTCCATTAATTCTCAACATGCTGCACCTGACCATGAAGCTTGTTTGGCCCCACTGGCAATCCTCCTCCTCAACCACCAGCAGCTGCAGCCCCAGGCAGGAGATCATAGCCACCTGCCAGGGCAGTCAAGGACATAGGAGGATGGCGAACCTTCAGCATGGACAAATGGTAGGTTAAAGGCCACAGTTGTTGAGCTGAGAATTTATGTAACGACAATGTTAGCTGCCCCCCCTAACCGGGTTTGGATTGCTTGTGTTCCAGTTCAGAGTTAATGGAGCTCCCAGATATAGCGCCATTTGCGTAGTCCAGGCGTGACAAAATCAGTGCCTGGACCAGCAACCGTCTTGCGGTGTAGGGTAGCAAGGGAAGGATTCTTCTTAGCATTCTTAAAATCCCAAAGCAGCAGACTGCAACCTTACAAGCCTGCTCTTTGAAATCAAGATTGTGATTCAGCCAGACACCTAAACTCATGATTTGTTCTGTACGGACCTGAGGTGTTCTTAGACAGCTGGGCCAGAGTGAGTCGATGCTCAACATTTTTGGGTTACCCAGGAGCATTAGTTCGGTCTTAGCTCCGTTGAGTTTTAAATAGGAGCTATCCATCCAGCTCAATACCTTTTCAAGGCATAAGGATAATCCTGATCCTGAGGCATCCTGTTGAAATCGGACGGTAGGTTGCCAGACTTCAGGATCTAAGTTGTGCTTTTTGAGGAGTGCTCTAACCATAGCTTGATTCCATTGGTAGAGCACTAGTCCTGATGCCAGCAAAGCATTTATCACATTTAGGATCACTGAGGATACAGTATCTGAAATTAGATTGAAAATATTAGTGGGAGCAGCATCTGATGGTGCTCTTGATTTAAGATTACTAAGAAGCCCTTGAAGGGATGTGAAGCTCAAGGGGGGGGAAACCTCCAGCCGACCGTCTTTATCTGAGTCTATCATATCCCATGGGGATAAAGTTTGGGGCATTGTTCGAGGAAAAGATTCATAAATACTTTTGTCCAAAAAGAACTCTGCAATTCGATTGCATCGTAAAAGAGTATCCTTCCAAGCGGAGGCGGATTTAGAAGTGATTTTGCAATATTAAAGATCTTGCGAGAGCAGTTGGCTAAGAGAGAGTTATTTTCTCTTCATAATAGTGCACTTTAGCATTTTTTATTTCTACTTTATAAACCTTTATGGCATTTTTATATTTAGCTTTATTGATTACTGAGGGATATTTTCTCCAGTCTCTTTCCAGCTTTTTGCTGGACTGTCTAAGATCCCGTAATTTAGGAGTATACCAAGTATTAGGAGTTGCTACAGCTTTGTTGTGGATCAGTTTCTTCAGCAGAGTGATATCAAGAGACTTAGTTAGCCAGTTACCAAAATCATCATTAGCTGTAGCTGGGTTCATTTTAAGATAGGGCCTGGTATTTTCCAAGTGAGTTACCCAAGATTTGATGGGACGTTTAGACCACACCCAAACTACTTTGCTGGTTTTCACAACTGGAGAGATAGCTTCCTGTATTATCCATGAAAATGGAATGAGACAGTTGTCTGACCAAGGCACCAGCGAGGGGTCCTTGACCAGCAAATTAGGAATATTAGAAAAAACGGGGTCGAGAAGATGGCCTTTGCAGTGAGTGGGGCCTTTCACTAACTGAATGAGTTAAAGCATCTCTAACCCCTCTACTAATTCCATTGTAGGGGGGAGTAGAGAATCATCAAAATGAAGATTAAGTTTCCCAAGTAAGGTGAAATAAGGAAGGGAACTAGCTAAATTGCCCAAAAAATCAGGAAGGTCCTTACAAAAAGTACCTGATGGGTCTGGGGGACGGTAGACCAGGATCCTTGAGAAGGTCCTGACATTTGCAATACATTAGTTAAAAAAGATACATTCACAGTCAGGTAGGGGGTTTTGAGCTATGCGGCAATTAAATTTGTCCTTAACAATGATGGCAAGTCCGCCTCCTCTTCCTAAAACATGTCCAGTCTTTGTATGGCATAGCCTGGTGGGAGGGTTTGAACAATTACCTGGTCAGCATCTTTATTTAACCAGGTTTCTGTTAAAAAAAGAACATGGGGGGGCGTGGTCTCGGCGCCAACCAAGATGGCGGAATAGCGGCGGAGCTCCCGTGACGGACTCCACTCTTCTCTCTTCTTCTCCGCACGAACGGGCTGTTTCCGGTCTGCAACTACACTCAACACAGTCGCATGATGCCGTGAGCCTGGTGGTGCCTTTTCTGGGAGAATTTCATCTACCTCTACGTTTTTTCTGTGAAGACTCAGCATTTCGCGGTTCCGCCCGCCATTTTGTCCTCTGAGGCGGAGCTCTGCGATTTATTCGACGAGGTTCGCTGCTTCCTTCTGAACGATGTTTGTGCATTGGACTTGCTGCACAGTAATATAAAATTGAGGTGTGCCCTCCTTCCCCTTGTCTGCTGGCAATTTCTCGCACCTTCTGACTTCTCCTCACTCTGCGGTCCTGTTTTTCAGCCAGCGGCTGCCATTTCCTGACTGGAACAGTGCTCCTCCTGCCTTATCTTAATGCTTCAGCATACTTACCGCATACAATGGTCTTCATGGTGCATATGACCTGCTTCTCCTGCTCTCCTTAAAGTCTACTTTGTTTGGCTGAGCTTATACCTCACCTTGGGACTCCTACTTCAACACAGGCCCTCTCACAGTGCAGCTTCTATTCTATGGTCCTGGTCTTCTAATGCCATTGTCTCTCCCTGCTTTCTCTCACAGTAAACGGGCTCCTCTACGTTTTCTCTCTACATACAGTGTCCGCAGTGGGTCCATGCCAATTCTCTGCACTCCTTGTTTTGGGTCGCTCCAGCTCAACTGCCTTTTTGTGTTTTTGCCCTCGTGATGCAGAGTCCTCTTCATCCTCATGGCTGTGCTATATCTGTGACTGGTAATATGAGCGCTCTCTTTCACGATAACTTTCTCCTTCAGTGACTTCTTCTTCCGGTACATCTCTTGCTCACTTGGTGGCATCATTTGCGATTCTTCTCTTAATTCCTTACAGTGGTTGGCCACTGCTGCTATATCAACTCTCCACACTCTGTCATTTCTACATGGGAAAACTTCGCAATTTGAAATTGGCCACTTCTATCAAAGGTTCTATCAAAGGTCCTGCCCACTCAGACTCTGACTCTCCCTCACAGTATATGGATGAAGGTGCAATGTCTAAGCCTGAGTCACATTTGGGAGCGATTTCAAAACCTCATAATGGCAGTAAGCTTCCGACCACTCTGGCCTCATCTAAACGTCTAAAGAAGGACCCCCCATCTCCTGACAACAGCTCTTCTTCCTCTTCATTGGATCTTATTCTGGAGGAATTGCGGGCTCTCTGACCCTTCAATCGCTACAAAGCATGCAAGACAAGTGGGAAACCCTGGACTCTCGAGTCCTACTGCTCGAACAATCCACTGAATCTGTCCAGAGCTCTGTTTCTCGACTCCCGAAGTTGGAAGCTGAAATCCTTCAACTCAAGAGGCAGACCGAGGACTTGCAGAATAGAAATCGTAGGAACAACCTACGCCTTTATGGCCTTCCGGAACTAACGGAAGGGTCTAACCCAACTGCGTTGTTCCAATCCTTTCTGCCAAAAATATTGGATGCTCCTTCCTTAGCTTCGGTAAACATACAACAAGCACACCGTCTTGGTCCCAGAGTTTCTACTAAACCTCGTGGCGTCATAATGTTGTTTCTTCAAAACACGGACCTTTTACAAGTGCTCTCTGCTGCCAAGACCAAGAAACAAATCGTCTGGGAAGGCTACCATCTCTACCTGTCTCAGGATGTTGCCAAAGTCACGGCCGATCGCCGGAAGAAGTTCCTGGACATGCATCCACAACTGAGAGCGCTCAATGCTAGGTATGGTCTGCTACACCCGTGCCTTTTCAAGGTCACATATCAAGAGAGAACAACTACCTTCGAGGATCCGAAGGCACTGCAAGATTTTCTTCGTAGACATGGAGCAGCCACAACCGACATGGACACTTCCAGAGTCACCTGATAAGTTTTGGTTGTAACTGATGTTCATTTTGTCTGATCCACGTGATCATTGTTTTTCTTAATGTGTTTTTATCTCCTCCTAATGTCTTACCCTTTTATAATTGTCCTGTATTTTAATTCCCCTCTTACCAGATTTCCTTTCCAAGCATTTTACCCTGTTGTTCTCATCTGTTACTTATGTCGGTTATTCACCTCACCTTCTCTTTTCATTATGTAGGTGGAAGTCCGGTTGCGGTTGCTGTTCTCGGTGTTGTTACCGTTGTTTCTAGCGCCGTCACCCCCTATTCCACGTCTTGTCTCGTAAGTACATCTTTCAGTCGTCTGTCTTAGACTGTACTGTCGTCATGTTCTCTATCTCTTTTTTTCCTTCTTTTCTCTAGCTTTGGTTTTCTTCTCCATTTCTTTCTTACTCTTTTTTCCTCTACATATTTACTCCAACTTTTCTATCTCTTTTACTATGCCTTTTCCATCTTCTTTCTCTCCGATTACTTTTCCTCACTTTTCTGATGCTGTATTTCATTTTTCTCCCCTCCCTCGTTTTGCTGACTTAGCAAGCAGGACTTTGTCTTGCTCTATATATTCCTTATTGTTTTCCATTCCGTGTTATTACTTGGAATGTTAAGGGGCTTAAACAACCCTATTAAAAGACAGAGAGTACTGTCACATTTAGCTAGGCTAAAGGCTGATGTGGCCTTCATTCAAGAGTCTCATCTCTCAGAGACTGAGGCTTTAAAAGTTAAACATTGTTGGGTGGGTCATGTTTTCTTTTCTCCCACTGATACTAAAAAGGGTGGAACTTTGATTTTGCTGCATAAAAAGTTACATGTTTCTGTTATTTCTCAGGAATCTGATGCTCAGGGTCGTTGGGTTCTAGTTAGATTGCTTATCGATAAGATACCTATTGTGTTGTTTAATGTATACGCCCCCACTGGTGTTGATAAACTGTTTTGGCCCTCTATTTCTGTCAAACTCTCTACTTTATCTGAGGACTATATCATTTTTGGAGGGGATTGTAATTTAATTTTTGACCCATCCTAGACCGACACTCTAAAGTTAGATTTTCACCCTCTAAAATGCACTCCCAGTTTACAACTACTATCCACAATAATGCTTTAGTAGACATTTGGAGACTCTGCAATCCAGATCTTAGGGAATATAGTTTCTACTCCACTGCCCATAATTCTCAGTCACGCATTGACTATTCTTTCCCCAGCAAATCCCTCACACAGCATGCTATACATTCTGACATCGGTTCTATTCTGATCTCTGACCATGCCCCGGTTCTCGTTGACATTGACCTCCTCCCCTTCTCTCCCCATTCTGGAAGATGGAGGTTCAATAATTCCTTGCTCCTAGACCCTATTTTTTGTACAGAGTTTTCTAACTTTACAACAGAGTTCTTTTTGCTCAATCACACCTCTACCTCCCCTATGTTATGGTTTGGGATTCTTATAAGGCGGCCTCTAGAGGTTTTATTATTAATTTTGTCTCTCATAGGAAAAAGGCCAATGAGGCCAAGTCCCTTTCCTTACTCGCGAATATTAAAATGCTTGAACTGACCTATCACTCTACGAATTCTGACTCCTCTCTTAAAGATCTCATAGAAGCCAAAGTTTCTTTTAATAAATTCACCACTGAGGCGGCTTCTAATTCACTATTGAAATATAACGCGCGCTATTATGGGGGTCAAAATAAGATGGGAAAGTTACTTGCTAACTTTCTCAAGATTCGGAAAGAACGTACAAAGATTGCACAGATTAAACCTTCTTCCGGCGACACCTTGTTTAAAGATAAAGACATCCTTACTGAATTGATGCTCTTTTATAAGAATCTTTACACACCTGAGATCGTCCCTTCTTCAGTTGATATCCTTTCTTATTTTCAGTCTCTTTCTCCTCCTTCCGCATCTCATGTGGATTTCGAACCTCTGAATGCCGACATTACGCTCTCTGAGGTCTCTCACGCGGTCTCCAAACTGCGGCATGGCAAGGCTCCTGGTCCTGACGGATTTACCATTGAATTTTACAGACACTTTTCTTCCCTTCTTTTACCAAAACTATTATCTCTCTATCACACCTTTATGGCTTCCGGTCTATCTAGTGGTTCCTTCCAACAAGCTTTAATTTGTTTAATCTCTAAAGAAGATAAAGATCATTCCCTTTGTAAAAACTATCGCCCCATCTCATTAGTTAACACTGATTATAAGATCTTGGCCAAAATTCTGGCCCTTCTACTGGACCCCATTCTACCTCATTTGATTGGTCCCGAGCAGTCTGGCTTTGTGAAAGGTCCCCTCTCTTCAGATAACTCCAGAGTCTTCTTCAACATCCTCAGCAAGGCTTCTTCTCTGAATCTACCACTTGCTGCCATCTCCCTTGATGCGGAGAAAGCTTTTGATAGAATTGGCTGGGACTTCATGTTTCAAGCTCTCTCTTGGTCTGGTATCCCTTCTAAATTCGTTTCTCTTATCTCTTTACTCTGTTCCAGTCCCCAGGCGTCAATCTTTGTCAATGGTGCAGTTTCCGATTATTTCACTCTTTAAAGGGGTGTTTGACAGGGTTGTCCTCTTTCCCCTTTACTATTTGTCTTGGCTATAGAGCCCTTCCTTACTAAAATCCGCCTGGACGACTCGATCTCTGGCTTTCCTTTTGCCTCCCAGCAAGTTAAACTCTCGATGTATGCTGATGACATTCTTTTCTATTGCTCAGATCCGATCTCTTCTCTTCCCTCTTTTTTGCAACAGGTCTCCTCTTTTTCAGCTGTCTCAGGCTATCGCCTCAACGTTGATAAATGCGAAATCCTTCCTTTAAATCCGCATTGTCAAAAACACCTTTTTGATATTTCTGGTTTCTCGTGGCAACCGACTAAAATTAAATATTTAGGTGTTTGGTTCGCCCCTCTCTAATCAGAAACTCGGAAGTTCAATTTCGACTATGTCTCGAAAAAATTAGAATCCGCCATCACTCGTTGGAATCCACTTTTCTTGTCTTGGTGGGGTCGTCTGAGTTCGATCAAAATGATGCTCTCTCCTCTCCTATTATATACTATCTCCATGATACCGATTCATATTCCCGATTATTACTTTAAAAGGATTGACTCTATCCTGATCACATTTTTATGGAAGGGTAAGAAATCTCGCATTGCACTGTCTTCTTTGCGTAAGGATAAATCTTAATCTGGAGTCCGTTTCCCTGACTTCAAAGTTTATCATGGTGCTTTCTCTCTCAAGCAATCTGCTCGCTGGTTGTCCACGGAACTTCCTTTCTACCCTCCCGTTTGGTTAACGATTGAGTCCTCTTTCCTTTCTCCTTTCGAATTTCGCGAATTCATATCCTTTACCTCCCCTCTGCATAGCCTTCGTAATCCCGTTCTTTCTCACTCTCGTAAACTACTTTCTCCGTATCTCTCCTCATTTTATCATTGTATTTCCTCGACACACGAGCAGCCTATCTGGCATAACAAAAAACTTATGATTTGCAATCGTACTTTCTTCTGGAAGTCCTGGCACTCTCGTGGTATTCGATGGATTTCTCAGCTTCTCTCCCATAATCTTCCCCTATCTTTCTCAGATCTTCGATCTCAGTTTTCATTGCCCTCCAGTTCTCGCTCTCAATATGAATCACTTCATCCTATCCTTCTGTCCTATCTTGCATCCTTGCCGGCTTCTAATCCCATCCCTCTTACACATCGTGCTATAGCCTCTGTTCTAGACTCCTTCTGCTTCTTCCTTGTACAATTCGTTCCATTCCTCTACTGACAGACCCAAATCAAAGGTTGAACTAGCATGGGAACAGGATTTCTCTTCAGCTTGGCTAATTGCTTTGTGGGACAAAATCTGGCTCAAACTTCATAAGACTTCTAGAGCTGCCAACACGACCCAAACTCTTTACTTTATTTATAATCGCACCCTTTTTACTCCCACTGTTTTGTCCTCATTCTCTGCAGACGTTCTCCCTATCTGCTGGTCTTTTCCCTATCCATCGGCAAATTTACAACACATGCTTTTTGATTGCCCTCCCATTTCTCAATTCTGGAACTTAGTTTGGTCTCAGCTTAAGAACATTTTCCATTTCAACATTCCCTTTTCTCCCACTCACATATTTTTGGGCTCTTTGTCCCCTGCACTTCCCCAAACACATAATCACTATCTCCTAATGGATCTCTTTATCACCATTGCATTTCACCATATCACCTCCAATTGGAAACAAGCCGCTAATGTCTCCTTCCGGTCCTGGTGGAGAACAATTTGCTTTCACCACAGGTTGGATACTAATTTTGTTTCCCCTGTCTCTCTAGCAATTAAGCGAGATCTCCTTTGGCTTCCTTTAGTGAATTACCTCTCCTCCTCTGCCTCCTCCTCCGTCACAGACAATGTTCACTCTACTGAAGTACGCAAACCGCCTTGAATGATCTTTTCTTATTTAACTTATGTATCTGTTTTATAGTTTTTACTGCTTGCTTGTCATTATTTCAGGTATTGTCATTATTCCAGGTATTGTCATTATTTCAGGTATTTGATTATTTATGTATTTGTATGATTTCTTACTCCCCTTTACCCATTTCTGGTATAATCTTTTTGATTTTCATGCATTGACTGTTTCTTCCCTGCTCTCATTTACTTTGTAGAATTATAAATGGGTATTTAGTGGTAGTGACTCTCTAACAGAGAAAACGTCCGCACATCCAGTTAATACAGCTCTCAAAATATATCTACGTGTAATGTCAAATATGTAAGTATAGTTCTATGAGGTGCACTATTGTCCTGTTATACACCCACCACCAGGGGTGTTAAACTAGCAAAGAATGCTAATTTCAAGAACCAAGGAAAAAACAGGTCTATCAAGCACTCTCAAAATTATTAAGTATTTCAAACGATTGTTATTGTCATTCACAAGTTCTAAGGTCAATAAAACAATTATTCATTTGACAATTATGCTTCAATTTTAGTAAGTATAAAGTTCATTTCCAAAAAGTAGATTTCCAAAATACGGATCCAAAAAAGATGTTAGGCTTCAAATTCTTTATTTCATACCCATTAAAAGTTTTTCCAGCTCACACCGCCGACACGTGTTTCGTCTCATAGAGACTTTTTCAAGGCTGGAAGTATAAAAAGCTACAATAAATATTCATACAATATACACTAAATATAAGCACATTCATTAATAACATACATTTAAAAATAAGCAACAACATATATTTACAAAAAATCATAATCACTTCATAGAAAAACCACAAAAGAAAAACAAGCACAACATGTCCTTACTATATCCAAGTATTACCAACAGTACTAATTCATCAATTGTTTTCCATAGGGAAATCGCAACATTCTATTGGGAATAACTTTGGCGCCGGTTGAGGAATCTGCCTGAAATTTTCCTCAACTTTGCCACGCGGCGCTCCGCTCCTTCCCTGAAAGTTTGGGGGGCATTCGTCAAGCAGGGGCCGAGATAAAAAGGGGGTCCCAAAACGTGTTTTCCCCATGTTAATTTCCATAGGGCGGTCGAACTCACTTTCAGCTCGAACGGCTGAATGGATTTTCACCAAACTTGGCAAAATTATAGGGACTGGTAGCCCGATGTGCCTTTGCTATGTCTCAAGATATGTGCTCCAGAGGATTTTGAGTAATTTAGGTTAAAAAACATATATATATCTATAACCGCGCACCGGGGAGCGCTCCGGGTGCGCCACGCGACTTGCGCACGGAAAGCTGATTGGCTCTCGGGTGTCTGTAAACATTCCAAACAGTCCGGAGCGGCCGCCATCTTGTGTCTCGGTAGGATCGAGACACAAGAGGTGGCAAAAACAAAGGGGGAAATGACCAAAAGGGGGCAGGGTAGACCCCCCTGACCCCCTAGGTTTGATGTGGGGGCCACAAAAGGGTCCCGCGGGTGACATTTTTTTTTCGATTTTCGCGGGGGGGGCGCCCGGTACGCGCACCGGGGAGCGTACCAGGGAGCGTACTTTGGTGAAAACACGCACACAACCTCACCCCCCCACACCCACACACTCCCCACACATACCTCACACACGCACACCTCCACCCACACCCAAACACCCCACACCCCCACACCGATACCTTACACATCCACACCCACACCCACACATCCCACACACCCACACTCACACACACACCCCACCCCCCCAACACACACACATGCACACACAGATACCTCACAGACACACCCCACACATCCCACACACACACCTCCCCCCGCAGAGACACACACACCTCACAGACACACTCACACATCCCACACATACACACACATACCCCCCACACACACACCTCACACACCCACACCCCCACCTACACCCAAACACCCCACACACCCACACCCACACACACACCTTACACACCCACATCCCCACCCACACCTGTAGTGTAGTTCCTATAGTCCCAATAGGCTCTGCGCATTGGAATAATATCTTCAGTAGTGTAGACGTAGGACCGAGGTTAACTAGGTCTCTACTGACTATATTAGACTTAAGTTTTTTGCCAGCTAGCTCAGAGTTCACTAGAAACTTTCTCGAATAAGCGAGGAGGAGTTTAACCTCCCTGGATAGACAAGAAGGGATTTAGTTTCTGACAACCATAAAACATGACAACTTTGCTATCCCTGAATAAGAGTGTATCTCTAGAGTCGTGTGAAAACAAAAGACAGCTATTTCACTCAGTCAAAGGTGCGTACTTAGTTTCACCAGATTGCAGAGAAAAAGAGAGACGGGCGTTTTCAATAAAAGGTGTTATTTAATGAGCAGTCTCTTTCCTCATACAAGAGAAATGAATTGCTACAATTGCAATACTTATAGTTAAGTAAAGTGCATACTGTAAAAGCAGGATTATGAAATAATACTGCAAAAGCATTGATATGGTTTCTTAGCCATATGATACTTTAAAATGGATAAAATAGGTACATACATATAAATATTGACTAATCGTACTCAACTGGTGCTTCTAACTACGCCTACCCCGGTGTACCTGACCTAAGCCTAATACGTGGGAAGGAGTAAGTAAGTAGCAGTTTAAGTTAAGTTTGTTTTGCAAAGGATCTGACTCAAGAATTCTCTGTACGGGTTTAGTCAGTTCAGTACCTGGGTATTAGAAGGCAGGAGGGCTGGTATCTCTCTCTCAGGACTCGGTATCCCAGTCACCCGCAAGGGTAGGCTGGAAACGCCGGAGACTGGATTTCTCGGCAAGATAAAAAACAGCGTCTTTTTCAGCGTGTCAAAAGGGAGGGGCAGCGTCCGTGGGCTCTCGCATCAGTTGGGCTCTTCGGAAGTAGATAGCTGCTCTGCTCCAGGATTACCACCGTGTGTTTGCTTAAGGCAACGTTGGTATATTTATACCTGAAAGGTGCCGGGTTTGACGTAAGGCAGGACATAAGACGTCAATAAAGATGTCACTAAGAACTGGTCATTCTTACAGTGCTTGACAGGAGTTCTCGGACTAAATCAAAACAAAGCAGCGGGGATTTCCCAGGTTGCTGGAGGCTTGGATTTGTTTAAGAACTCTGTGTGCTTTCTAGGGGGCTGGAGGAATAGGCTTGCTTAATGTGACAGCATGCGCTATAACTGAATTATGAAAAGGGTTTCTATGCCGTTGTAGGGATATTATTGATTTATAACCACACAAGGGCAAATAATAGGAATATCGATTCAGGTACCTAGATAAACACACTACACACCCAAATACCCCACACACCTACACACACCTATATACCTCATCCCCCCAGACACACACACACACACCTCACAGACACACCCCACACATCCCCCACACACTTCCCGCCCCCACACATGGGGAAAACTCAGTGAAACAGGAAAATAATAATTTAAAGTGATTAGAGGTGGGTAGCTCTGCATAGAGTTGTTGTGTTGTTTGGGTGTTTTAAGTACCAACATGTAGGTACCAATGCTGAGTCTTAAATTTAATGTACACCGTTTCCTCTGTAGATATCTTGCATGTTGTTACAGAAGTTATTGTGTTATATGGAATCCATATCATAGTCTGTCAGGAAAGCAGAAAGAACATGGAGGCAGGAGATGAAAAAGAGATGTCAAATACACATTGGAGATAATATAGTAGGAGAAAGGAAGTAACTATGAGCAAAATTACTATGTAACATAAAACAGTTGCACAGTATACTATAAGTCTGAATTTACATTATAATCAATTTGGTACTAGTTTATGAATTACATATAAAAATGAATAATGTCTCGAACAATTTTTGCTTATTAAATATACATTTATTTTTCTGATTCTTTTTCCAAATTTAACAGAACTTCTAACAACACATTGTCGGAAATGTCCTCCTTTTCAATCAGCAAATCTACTGCTTCTACACATTGAACTAATTCATAGTCCTGTGATTCATCCATGAAATCTAAGTCTTCATTATCTACAAAAAGAAATTTCACTGTTGTTCTCCAGAACAATTTTGAAGGAAATATTCTGCTCTCCTTCCATTTTCTTGCTGTAATTTGCATTAAAAATAAATATATCAGTAGAGATAGGACACTGTTGGGTTTAAGTTCAGACAGGTAGTTTTGATTTTTTCACAGTGAAGTTATCTTTGGACAGTGTATGGTATCAGGGTGGAAGTAGAAATATAAAAAAGTGTATATCATAAAACCTAAGTAAATTCATAATTATACAAGACAAGCCTAACCCCATCCATAAGTATAACAGAGAAGCCTATCTCAATCTATAACTATTACAGAGGGATAGTATATAACTATCAGAAAATGTTTTCCAAATTAACTTAAAGTGCACAACATACTTCAGTTTTCAAAATAACATCTTACCTTTGAAAACGAAGTTTAAGTTCTCAGTGAAAATCCTTTTGAAATGTACTTCAGGAAGTAGTAGTCAAAATGGCTGTGTTTCCCTCTCTTTCTTTATATATATTCATGTACATAACCAATCAAATGTCATGAAATAATAGTAGAAAATGAAAGTAACATTTTAATTGGTTGTAAATTCTAACACTTCAGATGTGTTTTTGTCAAGTAATTCACCTCAGGATATTTAGAGAGGGCTACAGGCCAAATGGCTCAATGGAATTCCACCAAATTTGGGAAAATGGTAGGGACTGGTATGTAGTATGGCCTATTCTAAATTTGGTGGAAGTGTCTCCAGTGTTTTTTATGTGAATTTACTTTTAAAAAAGAATTCGGAGCGGTTCCCGGTGCGCGC
This sequence comes from Lissotriton helveticus, assembly GCF_964261635.1. Classification (NCBI taxonomy): domain Eukaryota; kingdom Metazoa; phylum Chordata; class Amphibia; order Caudata; family Salamandridae; genus Lissotriton; species Lissotriton helveticus. The sequence goes on from NC_136068.1 coordinate 773,068,392, forward strand.
CCCGGTACACGTACCGGTAAGCGGAACGGGAGTCCTCCATTTTGTGTTTCGGTAGGTTTGAGACAGAAAATGGAGGACAAACAACGTTGGGAATGGGTGTAAGGGGGCATCGTAGGCACTCCCTGACCATCTAGGGTCTTAGGAGGCCCATATAGGCGAAAAAAATATATATATATTTTTCGCGGGGGGAGCGCCCGGTACGCGCACCAGGGAGCGTACCGGGGAGCGTACTTTGGTGAAAAATAGTGAAAAAAGTTAGAAAAAGATAATCATTTGGAGTGATCAGAGGTAGGGTAGCCCTGAAAAGAGATTTTGGGTTCTGTGGCTGATTTAGGTACCTACAAGTAGGTACCAATGCACAGTCTTAAATTCAGGAGGAATATTCTATTCCCCTCATCTGAGAAGTGCACACCATCTCCTCTGTAGATATCTTGCATGTTGTAACGCAAGTCGTTGTTGTATATTGAACCCATTCCATAGTCTCTCATGTAAGCAGAAACAGATTTATTCACAGTCTCTCATGTAAGCAGAAACAGATTTATTCACATGTTTCCGTGCTTTCTCAAATTGGGGACAAAATTGGTTGGACCAGTTCCATTTCTGTCTTTGGCATATATTGGAATATACCATGGCAGTTTGTGGAAAAAGTGTCATCAATTGCCCAAAGGTGTCCTTTAAAACCATCTCCAGACCTACCCCAGTCAAAGTGCCTAGGTCATTTCCACCACAGTGCAAAATTATGAGGTCAGGGTGCGGCAGATGGTAAAAGGTTTTCACCAATGGTATCAATTGATGACATCTCAATCCTCTTTGGCCAATCCATTTTATGTGCACATTTGGTAAGTCAAGGTTGTGAAAATTTCTGGTAGCTGCATACCTTTGAGCCCAGTGAATGTAGCTATGTCCAATAATCCAGACAGAGTACATGGTGAGAGGGGGTTCTGGTGCAGTCAGATGAAGTGTAGGAATGAAATGGCAGTTGGAACAGTAGGAGTTTGCACAAAAAAAACTGTGGAGTTTCAGTGCTCTGCACAAGCAATGATTGGTGGATTCAGATAGTTGAAAACTGAAAGTTAGGGTGCATGGTTCTGTTATGTGAAAGAAGTAATTTGAGTGGTTAAGAAAAAGTCATTTAAAGAAAGATTGCAGTGGATACGCTGGTGTATTGAGAGGTCAAACTCATCTGGACTTACTTGCTGTGTGGACCCTTCTTCGTTGTTTGCTGCCTTTGTCTGCCGCAGCCCTTCTGCCCTGCTGTTCCCGCTCTCCCCCCGCCGACGCACTCCTGACACCGCGAGTGCAGCCGCAGAGCGGGGGAGACCGCGAGGGGACTGGGAACTGCACTGACCATCAGCCCCAGCGGCCGGAAGTCGCATCCTGCCGCACAGCGCCAGGAGGCATTAAAATCAGAGCCTCATTTGCGGCAGAGCGGGGACTCCTCTGGACTTACTTGCTGTGTGGACCCTTCTTCGTTGTTTGCTGCCTTTGTCTGCCGCAGCCCTTCTGCCCTGCTGTTCCCGCTCTCCCCCCGCCGACGCACTCCTGACACCGCGAGTGCAGCCGCAGAGCGGGGGAGACCGCGAGGGGACTGGGAACTGAACTGACCATCAGCCCCAGCGGCCGGAAGTCGCATCCTGCCGCACAGCGCCAGGAGGCATTAAAATCAGAGCCTCATTTCCGGCCTCGCGGGAGCGCGCGGGGCGGCGCCGGGCTAAGCCCGGGCAAAGGGCGGGCCCTCATCGGCCGGAAGAGGCTGGGCTGGGCCAGAGGTCCTGGCTCAAGGACATCGTAAGTTATTTTTTTGCCTTGTATATACCCCGCCATTATTCCCCTTCACTGTATGGCTACTGCAGCTACAAGCCCTGCCCTAGTGGGGCCGGATAAAAACATCACTAACCGAACACTGGATGACTATTTCTTTAAACCAGCTATAGAAGGCAATAAGGAGCTCACATTAGCTGAGAGGAGGGCCGATCGTCGCCGGTCCATTGAACGTATAAAAAACAGAACCCTCTCTGAACCTATAATGTCTGTCTCTTTGATCGACGATTTGATCAGCCCTTCAGTAGTCAATATTTCACCGACCCCCAGTGTCCCTTTGCTTTTTCAAGATTGCCTAGCCCCGGCAGTGTCACCCTCCCAAACTCAACTAGCCATCGTACCAGTGAATACTGTTGCCAACATTACACCAAAGTCCCTGATATCTCCTACTATAAGGCTGGGTAAAGTTGTAAGAGGCAAAAACTTGCCGCTAGTGACACAAAAAATGCTTGGGCCCCCTCCACCCAAAAGAAGAAGGAAAACAACAACTGTGAATAAGCCCAAGATAAGTCACTCCGAGTTTGGTAAAAAAACTAACACTGTTACCACAACCTCAACGGGAGCTTTAGACACCATTCAAGCTATAACTGCTAGTTCTGTTCATTCGTCATTTCCAGCTCAAGTGACTTTAGATTCAGACATTTCCAATATCCAGATGGAGGTGGACCCGCAATCCACCACTTCTAAGTCACTTCTGGACAATATTGAACTGATCATACGTAGCTATATGCTTGCATTGGCAGAAAGATTTAAGGGGATGGAGCAAAGACTAGGTAAAATTGAGGGGGATTTGACTGCGCTAGGGAACTTTGTATGTTTACAGGGTCAACCTAAAGCTCAACACCAACAAGTCAATACTACCACCCAACCCCCCCTAAAAAATACCATGGGCCCTATTTCATCGAAACCTAGCATAAGCAATAGCCAGGCAGCTGTTGTAATTCCAGCTGCCCTGAACCCCCTAAACGTGGCCCCGAAAGTTCATGCTGGTAACATCAGTAATAAATCTTTACCAACAGCCCCTTCTATTGGCCAAGGTAGACTCACTACTTTAATACCACCTAGTAATACAAACAGTAATCCATCTAGGGAACTTAGTACTTTCCCGGACGGATTCCCTAGACCTGAAGGGAAGGAAAATAATTGGGGCAGCGGGGGCCACTCTAGGATACCTCCTACAGAACTTCCCCCAGAAGCATTACCGTATGTGGTTATACTCACTGGGGTTCCGGAATTGCCCAATGGCAAACGAGAGGGTTATTCACAATTAAAAAACAAAATAACGCATTGGCTCTCCCTTTATAGACCTAAACCCACTGCAATTAATGGAGAGATAGTCCATGTCCGGCGCCTGTCCTGGTTGGGGGGCAGAGCGAAGGACATTGGCGGTGATATCGTAGTTATAAATTTTAGAGACAGAAAAGCTGTACATCACATCTTGAACTGGCCATATGGTAATGAAAAGAATTGTGTAGTACCACGCCCCCTGACGTACGTCTATCCTAGATCTACGGTCCTCCCCCAACAGCATCTTAATAACAATCCTTTCACCTCTTCCCAATTCCACAATGTTGAGTCTGCTTTAAATCCCGCATACATGTACCAACCGGCCTCTTTTCCAGTTATACATGGGTGGAATACTATACCTTTTCACCACAAAACAGGCTCATTTGGGAATATGTCAAGTCTGTTACCATTCACGCCCCTGGAGCTCTGTAATAGGTTCGAGGCGTTTAGTGGTTTGGAAGATTGTGACTGATGCCTAAGGAGTACCGCAGATACGGGGGTTGGGGATAGTGCCTCAAGTACCATAAGTCCATTCATGAAGTTGGGACGTTGTTGTAGTGGAAAAGGCATGTTCAGTGCTCCTATAATTGGTGATATAATCAGTAGTTCGCCTAGAGTGTCCCCTTCAGTGTTCTTGGGGGAGATTGAGGTGCCTTTAATATTTGCGGATGATTTAAGGTCAGTAAATGATGCCTCAGAATGTGGTACAAATAAGACAGAATGCCCAGTAGGTAACCATGAAAACATTCCTAACACACCATTGTTAATATCGGATCCTTTAGTTAAAACTGTGAATTCTCACACCCAGTACGGGGCATCAGAGTATGGGAAATTAACTGTAATGAGTGTTTTGGATCTGGAGGTAATTGGCGAAGCATTGCCTACTTTAATATCTACTCCACTTACTAGAGAGCCGGTCATTTGCCCTGCACTTGAGGAATGTGTCAATTTAATTTCATGGAATATCGCAGGTTTGGCAAATAAGCTACGAGACCCAGCATGGCTTACATTTATTAATAAATTTAGCATTGTGTGTCTTCAAGAAACTTGGATGGAGAACAAAAATGTCCACATTGAGGGTTTTCTAAGTTTTATTAACCCAGCGGTTGCTTCGACCAGGGGCAGAGCCAAGGGCGGATTAGCCATTTTTATTAACCAAGGTCTGCGCTGTAATATAAGCAACTGTCACAACGTTAACTTGAATACACAGATGATTGATATAAAAAATGGTAAGAATGTGCTGACATTGGTCAACTTTTATAATGCAACCAGCAGTAACGAAGCTTGTAATATTGCCTCCCTACTTGATATATTGAGCAAAAATGTCTATATTGTATCACGATATCTGTTGCTAGCAGGTGATTTTAATGTTCAACCATGTGGAAACCCAGCGAAGACGCCAATGGGGTCTCTAGGGTGTAATATTGAGGATGGTTTTCACTTCTCTCATGGTAGGGGCGGTAAGAATTTAAACGACTTGGTGAACGAATACAATCTGACTGTAGCCATGTCGCTGGTCCCGGATACAAAAATCTTTGAGACTCCAACCTTTAAAGGACATGGGCAGGGAACCTTTATTGACCATATATTAATGTCTCCGGACGTTGTTCATTGGGTCTCGCATTTCACTATTCTTACTAGCGTTTACAGTGATCACAACCCACTTCTTTTAAAGTTGGGTGGTCCACTTTTAGCGAAACGACAGTCACGCACTGACCATGGGACGCTAAGGTGTGTAAATGGCAGACGACGCATTAGATGGTCAATGATCAACCAAGATACCCTGTACACGAAAATAACCAGTGCATGTGAAGAGGAGCTATCTGTCTGTTTATTGCCTGGTTCAAGCCCTGTGAACATTCTGTCCAGGTTCGAGGGGCTGGTCACTAAAATTGGCTCCATGCTTACAGCGCCTACCAAGGGAGATAGTGAGAATAACTCCAAATGGTTTGATCAAAATTGCTCTAAGGCAAGTAGGGATTTGAAACAGGCATTAAAATCCAAACCTAGAGACTGCGATCTGATAAGAAATCTCCGCTTGGCCTATAGGAAAGCCTTAGCTACCAGAAAAAAGGAAATCAAGGCCAATGTCATTGAATCCCTCTTAGACCCCACAGTGTTGGGGAATAGCAGCAAGTTTTGGCAAATAATTAACAAACCTTTGTTTGATAATCCAAATGACACAGCCCTTGGGACAAACATCTCAGAGGGGGAGTGGATTTCCCACTTCAGTGCAATTTTTAAGAGTAATGAGCATCGGGCAGACTTTGATGTTTTATCTTCAACTGTGACTCCATTGTGCTTCACAGTACATGAGATTGTTAGGGGAATACAGGGTCTAACCACCAATAAGGCCCCAGGTCCGGATGGTCTACCACCGGATCTGTTTAAGTCCAGTATCCCTTTCTGGGCTCCGGTTCTTACCGCTGTAATTAATGCAGCAGCGACAACTGGGTGCCCTAGAATCTGGGGTCTTTCCACCATAGTCCCCATTTTTAAGAAGGGCGATCGCAGTAGCCCGTTATGTTATAGGCCTATTTCTTTATTAAATTCAGTAGTTAAAGTGGTGGGGGGCGTAATTCTCAACAGGTTATCCACCTGGGCCAAAGATAATAACATCCTTTCACCCATACAATATGGGTTCAGATCAGGACATTCGACCATCACGCAGTGCCTGAACCTATATCTTATCCTTAGCAAGTATACACTGGCAAGACAAGGCACTGTCTACATGGCATTTATGGACCTGTCGTCCGCATTTGACTGTGTAGACAGAAGCCTACTCTGGGCTGCCTTGCTGAGAATGGGTGTAGAGAGTAACCTTGTCCACTTCCTCGCTGATCTGCATACAGATACCAGAGCGAACGTCCGTTACTCCCAAGACCTTAATGTAACGGACGAATTTAAAATAAATCGAGGTGTCCGACAGGGCTGCATCTTGGCCCCATTTTTATTTAACCTGTATATTAACGAACTGGAGGATTGTCTCCTTAACGTGGAAGCAGATTATCCCTTAGTTGAACGCAGAGGGGTACCTGTATTACTCTACGCAGACGACGCTGTTCTTATTTCAAGAACAGCAATCGGTCTTCAGAAACTTTTAAACTCCTTCCACAAATTTATGGAGTCACGTGGCTTGAGCATAAACAACGCCAAGTCCTTCGTCATGAAAGTAGGCAAGGGTGGTTTGAAAATCGACCATTTCAGTATAAATGGCGAGAAAATACCATCAACCAGTTCTTTCTCTTACCTTGGGGTTCTGCTTGACAACAAATTGTCTTGGGGCCCTGCAGTCTCCAAGAAGAAGGGAGCAACAGTAAGGGTCAATGCGGCCATCCTTGGCTTTGCAAAAAAAATCGGCAACTGCCCGATGGCCGCATTGCTCAAACTGTACCAAGCAAAAAGCGTGGCTGGTGCCTGCTATGGGAGTGAGCTTTGGGGTTATCGTAAGAGTAAAGACCTAGTGGTCACAGAAAATAACTTTCTAAAAAAGATCCTGAGACTTCCCAGGGGTATTGGGAACTTCTCGGTTCATGAGGAGCTAGGGATTCCCCACTTAGATGACAGAATAGCAGTAAGCCCTGTTATATGCTGGCTGAATTGCTGGCTGAACAATGATATTCCATTAACACATGCCATAATGAAAGAAGTCTTACAGCTTGATGGGAGGTTCAAAATACCGTGGGTGAAGTACATAAAGGACAGCCTAACGGCAATTGACCGACGGGATCTGTTTTATGCCCCAAATTTAATTACAAAAACAGATGTCAGCTTGGTTAAGAACGCTATATTATTGTTAAGAGGTTCCGACAGAGAAGAGGTTGAGATGCAGAAGGCCAGTGTTAGGAAACATTTTTTACTAAAAACTTGCTTGAACACGGAACCTTACCTGACTTGGCCTATGTCCAGTTATGAAAGATTTCTGTTAATAAGGTTCCGCTTTGACCTCTTCCATCTTTTATTGGCAGTCCCCAGTGGGGCTCAACGGGGAGAAGTGTTGCCAGCTTGTGGCTGCGACGGAAAGTCTCCACAAGACCTGGCACACTTCCTTTTCATTTGCCCCTATTATTTGATCCCACGGAAATTATACCTCAAACCGTGCCTCAAAAAGCTGAGTTTTTCACAAATTAAACCTGCACTTTATTACTTACAACTACTGAATAGCGATTGCACTTTATTTGTTTGTAACTTTCTTAAAAAAGCCATCAGCTTTAGGAAAAGCATGGATGGCTAATTACACTGCATCTCTTTTAGGCGTTTTTAATACCACAGTTATTTATATTTTTAATCATATGTTGCCCATGCTCGTACTGCCTAATATATTGTACTGTATACTGTGTCTTTATTTGCCAACTGAAATGAATTGTTTTTAATGTCATTTTTATCGTGTGTTTAAAAATTGCACTTTTATGATTGTAAAACCTACAATCGAATAAAGATTTTGACTTGACTTGAGAGGTCAAACATGCTTGCTGATTTGATTTGCAACATTGTAGAATAAACTTTTAACCCTGGGAGCTCAGTGAGGAGGGAGTTGCTATGGTAACAGGTAGAGAGGGCTGAGGGGGGGAAGGGTGTTCATTTGAAAATAGAGAGGGAAGAGTTTTGATTGGTTACCATGAGGAATATGTGTGTAGAATTAGAGGTTTTCTGTGCCATTAATGGTTGCAGTGCCTGGAGAACATACCTTTTGCTCTGCTAAAGAAATATTGGTGTGTGTATCTGACACTGTTCTGAATCTCCTAAATCATTTGTAAAGGTGAGTTATGATTCATTTAGATAGAGAGTTCAGATTAAGAAGCACATTGATTTTCTTTGCTGTTGGTTTGTGTGATGTTTTTTGAAAATGCATGGTTTCTATATTTGTAAAATAGAGGATTTGTATTTTGTGAAATAGTGATGTTTCAGTAGTGAAGTTGAATGGTTGTACATAGGACTTGCACTCTGTATCTAAAATGTTATTTTAAAAATCAATTTTAGGGTAAATGAATGGGTTTCAGTAGTGAAAATGAATGCTTGTACATAGGACCTGTGTTGTGTTCCTAAAATGGTAATTGAAAAACGATTTTAGTACAAATCAATGGGTTTCAGTAGTGAAAATGAATGCTTGTATATAGGATCTGTGCAGTGTTTCTAAAATGTTAATTGAAAAACGATTTTAGAGCAAAACAATGGGTTTTAGTAGTGAAAATGAATGCTTGTAAATAGGATCTGTGCTCTGTTCATAAAATATTAAATAAAAAACGATTTTAGGCCAAATTAATGGCTTTCAGTAGTGAAAATGAATGCTTGTACATAGGATCTGTGTTCTGTTCCTAAAATGGTAATTGAAAAACGATTTTAGTGCAAATCCATGGCTTTAACATTTTTAAGAAGGAATAAATAGTGTGTGCATAATTATATAAAAATATTTGAATCTTTTACAAACATGTTACCTGTTTTACTTCAGATTGGGAAGCAGACTGAGTTTCTTTGCTGTTGGTTTGTTTAATTTTTTGGGTAATGCTTGGTAGGAATGTTTGCAAGAGATAGGAAATGTATTTTGTAAAATAGTGACTTTTCAGTACTGAAATGGAATGATTGTACATAGGACCTGCACTGTGTTTCTAAAATGTTATTGAAAAATCGATTTTGGGGCGAATTAATAGCTTTTACATTTTTGGGAAAGAATAAAAAGTGTGTGCATGATTAAATAAATAATTTGAAGCTTTCACAATAATGTCACCTGTGTTACCTCAGATTAGGAAGCACACTGAGAGCCTTATTTATGAAAACAGCGATGCGTCACTTTTAACTGTGCACTCCTTGTGACACCAATGATGCATTATATTTAATGTATGACGCATCATGTTTCTAGGACTTACAGATAAGTCAGTATATCTGATGTATCTGTAAGCGCAAAAGTGACGAATTGCTGGAGTGTGTCACAAAAATGACAAAAATCTAGCAATGCATCCTTTCACATGGGGAAAGCCCCATGTGAAAGCGTTTGCCTCAGTCTTACGCCTGCTGTGAGGCAGGTGCAAGATTTTGACATAACAGTGTCCTAAAAGTGATGCAGTGAAATCTCATAGATTTCACTGCGTCACTATTATGAGGCTTTTTGCAGGGGAATGCCCCCTCTGTGTACATTACACCTGACAGAGGTATAATGTGGCGCAGAGGTTTAAAAAGTGACGCATCTACCTACATGCGTCACTTTTTAAATATGGCGCAAAAAGGTACATGTTTTATGCCGCCGATGCGTCACAAAAAGTGACGCATCAGCAGTGCAAAACTGACGCAGGGCCTCATAAATGAGGTTCATCTTTTTTTGCACACTACTCCAGTTTAGTCCTGTCCACTGCACTCTTGGACACAAGCCTCACCTTTTGTGCTCCGCTGGACAGGCTTCATCTCATCTGCACTCCTGCTTAGGTGTCAGAATCCTTTCACCTGGGGAAAGCCCCATGTGAAAGCGTTTGCCTCAGTCTTATGCCTGCTGTGAGGTAGGTGCAAGATTTTGACGTAACAGTGTCCTAAAAGTGACGCAGTGAAATCTCATAGATTTCACTGCGTCAGTATTACAAGGCTTTTTGCGGAGAAATGACCCCTCTGTGTACATTACACTTGACAGAGGTATAATGTGGCGCAGAGGTTTAAAAAATGACGCATCTACCTACATGCGTCACTTTTTAAATATGGCGCAACAAGGCACATGTTTTATGCTGCCAATGCGTCACAAAAAGTGACGCATCAGTAGCGCAAAACTGACGCAGGGCTTTATAAATGAGGCTCATCTTTTTTTTGCACACTACTCCGGTTTAGTCCTGTCCACTGCACTCTTGGATACAAGCCTCACGTTTTGTGCTCCCCTAGACAGGCTTCATCACATGAGCACTCCTGCTTAGGCCTTATAATCTTTTTTTAGAATAACATTTGAAAAACAGAGAAAAGGTCATATGTATAAGCTTTTAATTACACTGCTAAAATATTTTTGGTGCAAATTAATGAGTTTTACATTTTTTAGAAAGAATAAATAATAGGACCTGCACTGTGTTTCTAAAATGTTATTGAAAAATCGATTTTGGGACAAATCAATGAATTCTACATTTTTGAGAAAGAATAAATAGTGTGTGCATGATTACATAAAAAAATTTGAACTTTTCACAATCATGTCACCTGTGTTACCTCAGATTAGGAAGCACACTGAGCTTCTTTGCTGATGGTTTGTGTTATTTTTTTGGTAATGCTTGGTAGGATTGTTTGTAAGAGAGAGGAAATGTATTTTGTAAAATAGTGAGTTTTCAGTACTGAAATGGAATGCTTGTACTCCAGCAATGCATCCTTTCACATGGGGAAAGCTGCATGTGAAAGCGTTTGCCTCAGTCTTATATCTGCTGTGAGGCAGGCGCAAGATTTTGACGTAAAAGTGTCCTAAAAGTGACGCAGTGAAATCTCATAGATTTCACTGTGTCACTATTACGAGGCTTTTTGCGGAGAAATGACCCCTCTGTGTACATTACACCTGAAAGAGGTATAATGTGGCGCAGAGGTTTAAAAAGTGACGCATCTACATACATGCGTCACTTTTTAAATATGGCGCAACAAGGCACATGTTTTATGCCGCCGATACGTCACAAAAAGTGACGCATCAGTAGCGTAAAACTGACGCAGGGCTTTATAAATGAGGCACATCTTTTTTTTGCACACTACTCCAGTTTAGTCCTGCCCACTGCACTCTTGGACAGAAACCTCACCTTTTGTGCTCCCCTGGACAGGCTTCATCACATCTGCACTCCTGCTTAGGCCTCATAATCTTTTTTTAGAATAACATTTGAAAAACAGAGAAAAGGTCATATGTATAAGCTTTTCATTACACTACTAAAACATTTTTGGGGCAAATCAATGAGTTTTACATTTTTGAGAAAGAATAAATAGTGTGTGCATGATTACATAAAAAAAATGTGAACTTTGCACAATCATGTCACCTGTGTTACCTCAGATTAGGAAAGACACTGAGCTTCTTTGCTGTTGGTTTGTGTTATTTTTTTGGGTAATGCTTGGTAGGATTGTTTGCAAGAGAGAGGAAATGTATTTTGTAAAATAGTGAGTTTTCAGTACTGAAATGGAATGCTTGTACTCCAGCAATGCATCCTTTCACATGGGGAAAGCTCCATGTGAAAGCGTTTGCCTCAGTCTTATGTCTGCTGTGAGGCAGGCGCAAGATTTTGACGTAACAGTGTCTTAAAAGTGACGCAGTGAAATCTCATAGATTTCACTGCGTCACTATTACGAGGCTTTCTGCGGAGAAATGACCCCTCTGTGTACATTACACCTGACAGAGGTATAATGTGGCGCAGAGGTTTAAAAAGTGGCGCATCTACCTACATGCGTCACTTTTTATATATGGCGCAACAAGGCACATGTTTTATGCCGCTGATGCGTCACAAAAAGTGACGCATCAGCAGTGGAAAACTGATGCAGGGCTTTATAAATGAGGCTCATCTTTTTTTTGCACACTACTCCAGTTTAGTCCTGTCCACTGCACTCTTGGACACAAGCCTCACCTTTTGTGCTCCCCTGGAAAGGCTTCATCACATCTGCACTCCTGCTTAGACCTCATAATCTTTTTTTAGAATAACATTTGAAAAACAGAGAAAAGGTCATATGTATAAGCTTTTCATTGCACTACTGAAACATTTTTGGGGCAAATTAATGTCTTTTACATTTTTGAGAAAGAATAAATAGTGTGTGCATGATTACATAACATGTTTTTACCTTTTCACAATCATGTCACCTGTGTTACCTTAGATTAGGAAGTAGAATGTACAGATGAGGTGAGGCATGTCCAGAGGGACAGAGGAGGTGAGGCCTGTGTTCAAGACTGTAGTGGGAGAGAGGCTTTTCTTGGAGAGCGTAAGTGATGAGACCTGTGTCTAAGAGTGCAGTGGACTAGCCTTCATGAAGCCTATCCCCCACTGCACTCTTAGACACAGGTCGCAAGTTCTATGCACCCGTGGACAGACCTCTCTTCTACTACACTCTTCAATAGAGGCCATACCTCTTGTGCACCCCTAGACAATCCTTACCTCATCTGCAACCCTGAATAGACTTCAACTAATTGGCATGCTTAGACAGGCCTCAGCTTATTTACACCCTTGGACATGCGTTATCTCATATGCACCTACTTACTATGAATTATACACAATACATTGAGGCCTGTTCAGAGGACAGAGATGAGGTAAGGCTTGTCCAAGGGTAAGAGGAGGTTAGTCCTCTCCACTGTAGTCATGGACACTGAATGCTTGTACATAGGACCTGCACTGTGTGTCTAAAATGTTATTTAAAAAACGATTTTGGTGAAAACAAATGACTTTTAGTTTTTTGAGAAGGAATAAATAGTGTCTGCATGATTAAATACATATATTTCATCTTTTCACAATAATGTCACCTGTGTTACCTTAGATTAGGAAGTAGATTGTGTAGATGAGGTGAGGCATGTCCAGAGGGACAGACGAGGTGAGGCCTGAGTTCAAGACTGTAGTGGGAGAGAGGCCTTTCCTGGAGAACATAGGTGGTGAGGCCTGTGTGTAAGAGTGCAGTGGACTAGACTTCATGAAGCTTATCTCCTACTGCACTCTTAGACACAGGTCTCACTTTCTTTGTATCTGTGGACATACCTCTCTTCCACTACACTCTTCAATACAGGTCTCACCTCTTCTGCACCCTTGGAGAATCCTCAGTTGATCTGTAACCCTCAATAGACCGTTTGCTTTTTGTCATTGCTTTGTTGTTTGATAATAGTGGTCTATAATGTGCTATTTTTTTTAAACACAGATTGAAATCAAGATTTTAAGAGTAAGGAAAGATGCCCTCAAGGCAAAGAAGAAGGAAAAATTAAATACGGTTACAAACAAAAACAGCATCGGAATTACAGCAGTCCTCCACAACAAAGACTTCAAAAAACAGGAAAGAAGCTCCTGGTAAGAAAACTAAGTCTTTCTTACGGAACATATGTAGAACAAAAAAAAATGTTGGACAGCATGTAGAAAAAGAGAAGGAGAGAGTAAGTTTGAAAAGGAAGGAGAGGCCCTCAAAAAATGTTAGTACTGGAGCAGGAGAGAATAATATGTATCGGAATAGAAGGCAGAATCAGTTTAGAGACATTCGTAAACAAATGTTTCGCAATAGGGTGGTTTTAAATTTGTTAAAAAACATTAGGAAAGGAAAAGAGAGAGCTGCTTTTTATAAGAAAAAGAAAAATGTAGAGAAGATTGTTGATCAGGCTTTTGAAGTTAAGACAAATTTATTTATTTTAATAATCAATAGAATTAGGACACTTAACAAGACAATTGATGTTTTTAAATCAAACAGTAGATGGAAAAGAGTAATTAATCGGACACATTTTTGTAAAGTTTTTTCAGGAGAATGGATGCACAGTTCAAGTTGTGAGCCATTTTTTAATGAGGAGAGTTACTTTCAGGAGAATGATTTAGTGCATGCAGTTGACACCAGTGGTCGAGCATATGAGGGGAAAGACGGTTGTCCGATTGAAAAAGAGAAACTTGTGCCTAGAGAACCAGAAGAGGTGTTAACTGATGAAGTTTTAGGGAGACGTACTAAGGGTCCAGTGTACACTTGGAAGTGTAGTCGTATTTGTAGTGTGCGACAGGAATCAATTGATTTGTTTTTGTAATTTCTTACATACATATAGTAAGAAAAGTCTGAAGCAGAAAATGAAGTTGTTGCAAGATTTAGATCCTTGCAGAGTGAGAGAAAAGACAGGTTTGCAAGGCCATTCACTGGCTTGTCTTTCTAGAAAAGTCTGTCAAAGTGTTTTTCATCATTTTAGGATGTTAGCAGTGCATCATACCAAAATGAGGAAATTAGAGAGAATGTTGTATTATGCAAAAAGTCCAGCACTTAAGCTTAAACAATTAAACAGTGCTCTTTTGCATGGAACTGAATTAGATGTGAAGAAGATTTGTGAAGAAATTGAGATTTCTTATTTTGGTGAAAAAGAGGACAGTGTAGAAATTAACACAGAAATTCAAGGTATTTTGGAAGACAATGTACAGATTTCAAGTACAGAAAAGTTTGACCAGGAAATTACCAGGTTTAAGGTGAAATCAAGTGAAAGGCCGAATTTTACTTGTGTGTGTTGTCGACAAACTCATTATAAGCATCAAACTAGATTAGTTGATTTATACGTAAAAAGTGAAAAGAGAAATAATTATGAGTGGAAGGATTTTGCAACTTATTTGTGGGTGGAGAATTGTTTTGATTTGAGTTCTGATCAGCGTATTTGTAAATATTGTTATGATAAATTAAATCAAAACAGAATGCCTGCTAGAGCTGTTCATAATAATCTGGAGTTGGTAGACATTCCTTCTGAATTGATGGATTTAAATACATATGAGTCTATTTTGATTCAATGTGTCCATCCTTTTCAGGCTATTGTTCGCATGGAGTCTAAGATAGGGAAATTGCCTCCTTCAGATTTACAGAGAGGATTAAAGGGAAGAGTTGTTTATTTGCCTCTAGATTTCAAGAAAAATATTGATACAATTGGTGTAGAGAAAGTGGAAGAGGAACCTCTGGTTATGCTAGTTAATGGGGTTCCGACAAAGAGTAAGAAAATCTGGCAAGATTTAGTGGATGTTAGGAAAGTCAAAAAGGCAACGTTGTATTTGATCAAAAACATTGAGTACTACAAACATGTATGTGTTGAAGCAGAGGAAACAGCTGCAGATGAAGACAGTGATTGTTCAGCTGGCCAAATTGAAAAAGTTGATGTATCAAGAAGTGAAGAAATATATGAACATTATACTGTTCATCCTTTGCATTCCAAAGAAGTGATGGGGAATGCAATTGACTTGTTTCAAATGAAAGCAGCAAAAGGAAGTCCCATTAGTGTATGGGAAGAAAGTTTGAAAGCTCGTTGTTTTCCACATTTATTTCCAACAGGTTGAGGTGGACGATATGACGATCGACCACTTCAAATTCCTGCATCTGAATACCGAACTGTAAGATTATATGCTGAAGATCCAAGGTTTCGTCAATGCATTCCGTATTTGTTTCATCTACTGTGTGACTTGTCTGGGCTTTCTTATGCAGTAAACCATATACTGAAAAGTGGAGCACATTTCCAAAATGTTTCGGCGAGGGACTTTATGGAGAAAGTGAATCTGTAGGATAATATTTTGGAATCTCATCTAATCAATCTCATGGCTTGTCAGCGTGGTACAAACGAGTATTGGTTCCGTGGTCATGGGGAATTGAAATGTATGCTAAGAAGCTTAGGAACTCCTACATGGTTCCTCACTCTTAGCTGTGCCGAGTATGCATGGGACGACTTACTTCAATTTCTACGAGAGGCAAATGCAAATATTCAAAATATAGAATTCAAAACTGCTGGAGAACTGTGTTCTTTGGATCCAGTGAATGTATGCAGATATTTCAATCATAGATTTGAAGCTATGATGTCTTTTATTACCAACAAAAAAAATCCTCCCCTTGGAGAGGTTTTGGATTTCTTTTGGAGAAAGGAGTATCAAGCGAGAGGTGCTCCTCATATACATATGTTGTTGTGGATTAAAGATGCACCCAAATTTGGAATAGATTCAGATGAGACAGTGATGAGTTTCATTGAAGAGTATTCAACATGTGCTGTTCCAAAAAGTACCGAAGAAAACAGTTTAAGGCAACAAGTTTTACGCTTTCAATCCCATCGTTGTGGAAAGTACTGTCGTCGGAAATTCAGAAACAAGGACAAGTTCTACACAAAATGTCGTTTCGGCTTTCCACGACCAGTGATTTCTAAAGGAAGAGTAAATAATTTGATGTCTTCTCTGCGACATACTGTGACGAGGAAATCATCAAAAAATACATACAATTTAAAAAGAAACGAAGAGTCCAAGTACATCAACGACTACAACCCAGTGATTTTGTCCATGTGGAATGCTAACATGGATATTCAATTCGTTGCTGACAATTCTATTCCTGTGGCTCGATATGTGATGTCTTACATCACAAAAAAAGAAAAGACAGAACTGAAGGAATTGTGGGAGGACATTTCACATGAAAAGAGTCTAAGCAAGAAATTATATAGTTACAGTCTCAAGATGTCGCATCGAGAAATTGGAGCATACGAATGTTCTGATCGATTGTCATCAGCAAGTCTCTATGCCAAATCTAGAACCATCATTTGGATAAGTCTAGGTCTTGCTGCAACACGAAACCGAGTTTTGAAATCTGTACAAGAGATAGAGTATTTGGTAGAGAAAGAACCAGAAAGTACAGATATTTTGAAGACAAACATGTTGATACATACTATCCAAATAGAAGTCCTCACCTTGAGAACGCTTGTCTGTATGACGTTCTGCAAAGATATATTTATAAGAGGAACATCAGAGAAGATATCAATAATGGAATATATGCTGTCATTGGATGTGATGGATGTTTAGTGAAACAGAGAAAAGGTCATTTGATTAATCATCGAAAATTGAGTTGTGAAAATCCAGACAAAAGAGAATTTTACTATTTGGCTCTTTTGCAACTCTTTAAACCATGGCGTACAGAAGAAGAACTACTTGGAGATTTTCTCTGTTATGAAGACTCTTTTAATGCAACCAAGGATACCATAGTATGTCCTGTTTTTCCAAATTATCTGCAAATGTTAAATGAAGAAAGAGAGCAAGAAGCAACAATTGCTGCAGAGATTGCGAGAGACAGTTCTCAAGACAGTCAGAGTTCTGCTTCATTGAGTCAGGACCCACTAGGAGGACCAATTATCCAAAATGAAGCTGCCACTGCCATGGATGAGGTAGAAAGAGCTATGGAGCAAGCTCAAGCGGATGTAATTAATTTAGAAGATTTGGTGAAACAATTAAACCTTGAGCAGAAACAGATATATGACGAAGTCACAGAACAGGTTGAACATGGATTGAGTCATGAAAAGAAAGAGTGCTCATGTACATCATTTAAGCCTATCCGACTGTACGTGAGTGGAGAAGCGGGAACTAAAAAAAATTTCTGATTAAAGCAATTGCAATTTATCTGCAGAAAAGGACTGAATCACCGCTGTCTTGTATTGTTACTGCTCCAACTGGGCTGGCAGCAGATAATATTAAAGGGATTACTTTACATCGCTTACTGATGCTGCCAGTGGAGCATGATAACAAATTGCAATACCATAAGCTATCTGGAGATGCGTGTTCTGAAGTTTCCAGAGTCCTGAAGAAAATGAAACTTCTTATCATTGATGAAGTAAGCATGGTCTCAAATCTAATGCTTGCTTTTGTGCATTTGAGAATGCAAGAAATTCTTAGAACAGACTATGATGTCTTATTTGGAGGAAAACACATTATAGTTTTTGGAGATCTACTGCAGTTGACTCCAGTGAAAGGTCAACCAGTGTTTAAAATGGTCACGCATGAAGATACCAGGAAGTGCCTAGGAAGCATTGGAAATGTTAATATATGGTTACATTTCAAATATGCAGAACTACTCCAAAATATGCGGCAGGCAAAGGATGAAGATTATAAAAATATTCTACCAGATGTAAGAATTGGAAAAATAAGTCAGCATGGGAAAGAAGCTTTACATGGACGATTAATTTCAAATTTGTACCCAAATGAAAAAAATTTTCCAGAGAATATTTTTAAGAACATTAACAAGAAGAAATCTGGCATATGTTTGATGCCTACTCTGAAAAAATGTTCCATGTTCAACAACAAAATGTTAAACTTTGAAAATGAAGAGATAGTGAAACTGGAAGCTATAGATAAAATAGAGCATATGGGAGCAACAATTATTTTGTCAGAAAATTTGAAATCAAAATTGGATTCATTAGAGAAGACTATATCTAAAACTGCTGGTTTTGAAAAGACTCTGAATGTGTGTTTAAATTGTCGTATCATTTTGAGAAGGAATTTAAATGTTGAAAGAGGTCTGGTAAATGGAGCAATGAGTCATGTTGTTGGTTTTGTGAATTACAAAAATAGAGATGGAATTGAAATTTTAAAAATAAAATTTGATGGCATTGACGAAATAGAACAAATTTGTCATTGTTCAGCTAGATTTTTGCTTGTGAAAGACTTATATGTTCGCCGAAAACAGTTTCCTGTTTGTTTGGCATATGCAGTGACAATTCATAAATCTCAAGGTTTAAGTGTAGATAGTGCTTTGGTGAACATTGGAAGTTCTGTGTTTAAAGAGGGTATGGCATATGTGGCATTATCACGAGTCAGAACTTTATCAAGATTGTACTTGATTGAGTGTGATGAAACAAAGATTTGTGCTGATCTAGATTGTGTTAAAGAATAT
Organism: Lissotriton helveticus; assembly: GCF_964261635.1. Taxonomy (NCBI): domain Eukaryota; kingdom Metazoa; phylum Chordata; class Amphibia; order Caudata; family Salamandridae; genus Lissotriton; species Lissotriton helveticus. The sequence continues at coordinate 773,086,809 of NC_136068.1, forward strand.
AATAGGTTAAGAAGAGAGTATGCTCCACATTTGCCTCAATATCCTCTGTTTGAAAAATGTGTGGTAGGCTGAAAAAGAAGAAATGAGATTAATTGCAGTGAGGTACTAGCAAAAAGACAAAAAGTAGATAAAACTGTAATTGTAAGCAGAAAGAAATTTCAGTTTGAAAACAGTTCTGGTGTCAACTGCTATGCTAATGTAGTAGTTAATGTTGTTTTTTTTCTTCAAAATTTACAAGAACAGATTGTTGAAAATCGGGATCAAACATTTTGCTGTTTATTGAATTCTGTGTTAGAGAAATGTAGCAGTGATAGAGCAAAAATAGAAAGTGTTTCAGAAATTAGAAATCTTCTAGACATATGTTCTGGTCAAAATCAATTTTCACAGATAATTCAGCAGGATTGTCAGGAATTTTTAATGTATATGTTTGATGTATTGGAAGATGAAGGAGTAGATATGAAAAATCTTTTTAACCTTTCTTATCAATGGCAACATGACTGTGATAACTGTACTTTATCAAGTACTACTAGAATAGACACTGAAAGATTTATACATTTGACTTTACCAGACTGCAAATCAGTGTCTTTCAATAATCTAGTTAAAGCAGCTGATCACAATATGGTGTGTAGCCAATGTAAGTCTACAATGCTGTCCACATTATTTCTACAAAGTTATGGTGACTATGTCATTTTAATGTTCCAACGATGTAGAGCTGATGGAACGAAATTCACAACTTGTATTAAAAATTTTGTGGCTTCTCAGTTATCTATTTCAGGAAGAACGTTTGGAACTAAAGCTATTATTTATCATGACGGTCCTTCAACAACATCAGGGCATTACACATGTTATTTAAAAAGTTGTAAAGGTTGGACCCTTTGTAATGACAGTCATTTGACTTTTAAACAACGTTTGCCTTTTGACTTAAAAAATTTGTATCTAGTGTTTTTAGAACCGAAATGTAAGTAAAGGTAATTGGCCTATGAAGACGGGAGCAGTTAATAAAGGTTAGTTTGCTATTTAAAATTATATTCTGAGTAAAAGTGATCAAGATAATATAAATAATTGATTTGTCATATAGGTACTGTAAGTGGATCTTATAGGAAGTGATATCAGTATTATTGGAAATGATGAACATGAGTAAGTCACAGATGGAATTAGGTAAATTTAAATATTATGAAAAAGTTGTTTGAGCCTTTCTTTCAGAACGTCGGAAAAACGGTAATTTTAGAGTTTGTTTTAATTCATTTGAAAATATAATCATACATCTGACACTATTTGGCCTTAAGGAATGGTGAAGGAATGAGCAAAGAGTTATGACTGAACAGAAGGAGTATATGAAAATAATGAAAATATTTCAGATGTTCTTCAAGGTTGTCTTCTAGAAAGTCGATGAAATGGAATTTTTATAGAACAGCAGAGTATTTTCCAACGAAAAGGAACTTCATGATATACTATTTGGCCTAAAGGAAAAGTAAGTAAATCAAAGATTAGTGTACGTTTGTTATTTATAACTTTAGATGTTTTTTCTTAAAACACAATCTTTTTGATTGTGTTTTTTTTTCCCCGCTATAATATGATGAGTAGTTTGAACTCACTTTTTTAAGTGAAATGCAATATATTCTGAGAACAGCAAAAATAAACTATGTAACATGTTGTACAAGTTAATCTATAGTTTGTATTCTGTAATTTAAATTATATTCCCATTGTCCCACACTCACTTTTCTTTTTCACCCTTTTTCAGCTCTTTTTACTCACTTATAATGTCTTTCTTTCACTCTTTCAACCCTGTTGTTTTTCTTCACTTCTTTCACAACCCCTCATTCTCATTTCAACTGTGTGCATCCCCTCTCTCCCTTGCATAACTTTTCAGCTTTCAGTCTCTCTGCTTTACTTCCCTTTTCCGTATTTTCCTATTTTCATCTTTTAGTAATTCCTCTTTACTCACTCAGCAGTATTGTCGCACTCTATCACTATAAATCACCCACTCTCCCTCGCTTATCTTTGTTTGCTCTTTTCTTTTGACCTCTTGACCTCTTCTCCCTATTTTTCGTTCACTACCTCTATGTCCTCAGTGCCTCACTCTTCTTGTGTTATGTTCACTTGTGCTTATCTACCTTCCATCATTTCTTTTACAACAACTTCACTGCTCCTCTGTCATTGTTCTTCATCCTATGTCTTTTACTCTGGTTCCATTAGTATCCCTCATTTCCTTACTTTCAATGTCCTTCTCTTTACTTTCATCACCATCCTTTTTTTGCTCCCTTACTCATTTCCTTCGCTCACTCATTGTACTCCACCTCACTCAGTTTTTCTCTTAGTGTGTCTGTGTACTAACTTCCTTACTCCATTTCCCTCAATCATTGTATATTATCCTCTCTCTCTTCATCCCTTCATTCTATGACTGTTCTTCACTTACTCTCAGTTATCTTCTATTCCTCATTCTTCTAAATGCATCCTTAATTAGACTCTTTTCCATCTCTGTCATTATCTTTTTACTTACTACTGTTTCCTGACTTAGTTTTACTAACTCACAATGTTTTAGTATCTTTCTTACCTTCAGTTCATTTCTCTGTTCTTCTCTTCCTCTCTGTCAGTGAATCTATATGCCTTACTCTTAGTAATTTGCTCTCCTTCTATTTCTTTTTCTCTCTTTTTCTCATTCTACCTTACTTTATTTCCCTTTCTATGTCCTTCACTCTTACTTTATTTCTAAATACACTGTTATGATTTTTAACCTCTTCATTTGAATCATTTAATTTAAAATACATATTTTACTAATTATAACTTATTTTTTCTTCTCTCTTTCACAGATACAAAGTGTAGTAAAAAAATGTAATTACAGTTACATTTATTATACGGTAAGTGTGACTAAAAAACTGTAGTTTGTTATCACCCTTTGCTTTAAGCTCACTAATATTATCTGAACCAACCTCACTCCTGTTTCTTTACTCTCCTTCCCTCACTTATTCATATTCTCCATGTTTACTCCTCTTTCCCTATTTCCCCTCTCATATTCAACTTCTTTCAGTCCCTATTCTTTACTTCACTTACCCTCTGTTTCCTTCCTTTGCTTCTTCACTCATTCTGTTTTTCTTAATTATTTACTTCACTCCTACACACACACCTCATCCCCCTCCCAACACATACACACACCTCTGACATACACCCCACATACACACCCCACACACACCCCATACATACACACACCTCTCCACACACACTACTCTCACACACACACACACATTCCATACACACACATACATCCCACACACATACTCCCCACACCCATATTACCCTCACACATATCTCACACACCCTAACCTCCACCCACACCGAAGTACCCCCACACTCACACCCACAGACACACCTTACACACCCACACCCCGACCTACACCCACTGACTCTTTATAAGTCACACATAATGCATTACTTACCTTTCTTTGCTGTGTCACTCAGACCTATTCAGGCACTTTTTCCTTTACTGTCTCTGTCCTTTCTCTTTATCACTCCCCATGTGTTATCCTACTTCAATTGTTCACCCTCTTTCTCCCCTCTTTACTTATACTCACTGCTCTTTTCTTACCCTCTCTCACCGTTGTTCATTTATCCCGGATCCGTCACTACCCTTCATTCCCCATTTTTTACTGTCCTTTCTTTTTCTTTCAACACCCACTCACATTCTCTCACTATCTCTACTTTAGTCTTCTTCCTCTCTCTTCCCTTCTTTCGCTCCCTTATTCATTTTCCTTTTCTCACTTTCACCCTATTACACCTTCTCTGTTTTTTACTATGTAATAAACAATCCCTCTGTGTTTCTCCTTCTAGCTCTCTTTCTCTTAACATTACTCTCTTTGTGTTCTTCCCTCATGCTAACTCCTTCATGAATTTTTTTTTTTCTTTTTTTTTTTTGGTGCGCTCCCCGGTGCGCGCCCCGGTGCACGTCCCAGGACGCGTACCCTGCAGAAAAAAGATTGACACAGATTCTTTAAAAATATAGGTTTATTTTTATAAAGTAAAGGTAGTTCTAAAAATAACAGTTTTTTTTCTTCTTTTTGTTGTTTTATATTTTTTTTATGTTTTTCTGAACATTTTGTACTTTTTTTGGCTTTTCTGAACACTTTTATATTTTTTTGGTATTTTTTATGGAGAGAAACAAAAAACAGGGAATTGTAAATGGCTCAACTGGAGCATAAAAAAAATTAGGAAAAATTAGTTTTTTTTTGGACACTTATGGTTATCACCAGCAACCATGATACGTTCAATGCTTTGCTCACCATAGCAAAGTGTCTTGTTACAATATTTGCACACGATTTTGTAATCGGCAAACTTAGGTTGAATAGTAGCCAATGTGTCTCTTGCCCCCGGACCCGATGGAGTGGGTTGTTTTGATGTTGAGGGTCTAGACGTTGATGGGGGTAGCTTACTGCAGAGGTCCCTTAACTCTGCATTAGAATAATTGTTTGGATGCCAACGCATCATGTGGCGAATCATGGTATGATTCCCGAAGGAATACTTTTTGTTAGGGTTCCCTCTAGATAGCTCAGCACCACAAATTAAACAAGTCACCTTTGCAGCGTTGACTTTTTTAAAACCCCTTGGGATTTTGTGGAACTCCCATATAAAGTGCTCTTTGGGTTTGTAGGGCTGTTTATCTTCAGGCAGGAACTCCCTTGTCTGTGCCTCCTCTTCATCATCCTCCTCCTCTTCCTCTTGACCACCAATGTAATCTTCTGGTGGTCTTTTAGATGGTGGTGGTGGTGGTGGTGGGGCAGATGCTCCAGCTGCTGCTGCTACTGTAGCCATTTTCTACTAGTAAAGAGTAGAGATAGAACTCGAAACAGGTCTTCCTCAGTCAAAGGACAAAGTCAGAATAAGGAAAAAAGGTGGGGGCTTTCATCATTTGGAAAACAACACTGTTCTGGACCAATGAAAAGTGTTATTTTCAAGTCACATGATCCAGGCTTTCATCATTTGGAAACCAAAACTGATCTGCACCAATGAAAAGTGTTATTTTCAGATCACATGACCCGACGCGCTTACGCTACGAGCCCCGGGGCGCGCCCGTAGGCGCGTCGCGTAAGCGAGTCGAGACGTTGCGCGATCGTATGCGATCGCGTGCTTCCGGGTGCGCTTACGCAGTGCGTCATATGACGCATCACGCGGCTACGCGAAACGTCACAATGTTGTTTTCGTTCGCGGGAATAGTGCTAACGGGACGCTCCCCGGTACGCACCCCGGGGCGCGCCGTAACATTGCGCTTACCCGTGCGTTCACCGGTACGCGCCCCGGGAGCACCCGGGGCAAAAAAAATAAAAAAATTACATATTTATACAATATAAAATTCGTTATAAAAAATATTACTTTTCATACCTATAGAGATTTGCTATTAAAAAACCATTGAAATTCACTGAAAAAACCATAGGTTTCATATCAGTTATAGTTAGGAATTAGCATTAAAAAAAACCTAATAAATTCAAAATGCTAACCGTGCTGGATGACCTGAGACTCAAGGCTGATAATAAAAAACCTTGTGTCCTAATCCTCCTGGACTTATCCGCGGCATTTAATCACTGCCAACTTCTGTCGCGGATAAAGGACCTGGGGATTCAAGGTACAGCCTTGGCCTGGTTGACATCCTTCCTCGAAGACAGGTCACAACGAGTGCAGCTTGCCAACCTTGTGTCCAAGTCAGCAAAACTGACCTGTGGCGTGGCCCAAGGTTCGGCTTTGTCACCCCTACTTTTTAACATATACCTTCAGCCATTGATCGCGTCACTGAACAGGATGGACTGCAAAGTCTACAATTACGCAGACAACACACAGATTCTGATTCAGATTGACGACACTGCTCAGGCTCATTTGAGAATGCAGAACATACTCAAATTCACAATCAGCTGGATGTCGAATAACTCCCTAAAAATCAATCCAGACAAAACTGAAGTTCTGGCAATCACTACAGCTGCCAATCCTTGGTGTGACCAGTTCTGGCCGGCTGAATTGGGGCCACTTCCAGCTCCAGCGCCAGCAGTTAAAAGTCTTGGCATCAAAATTGATGCCCGACTATCTATGACTCAGCAGGTATCATCGGTGGTGGGCATTTGTGTGAGTCTGATGCGCCAGCTGCGGAAACTCTCCCCATTTCTATCTTTCTCCACAATGAGGCTGGCGGTTTCCGCCTTAATTCTGGCACGGCTGGACTATGGTAATTCCCTTTACTATGGCCTCCCAAACAACCTTCTGGCCCGACTACAGGTTGTAATGAATGATGCGGCCAGGCTTATCTTTAATAAACCTAGGCATACTCGTGCTACGCCCCTACTCCGCAGCTTACATTGGCTGCCCATTGCCCAAAGAACTAAATTTAAAAGTCTCTGCATTGCGCACAAAGCTATTTACGGCTCTGCCCCTAAATACATCAAAGATCGGCTCTCCAGGTACCTACCTACTAGGTCCCTCCGGTCGGCTGAGGCATGTAACCTACTTTGTCCTCGGTACAACCTTACATCCAAGGGTGGCAGAGCCTTCTCGAGCACTGTCCCCCTGGCATGGAACCATCTTCCTGTGGAACTTAGGAAAGAAACAAACTTATTGCTGTTCAGGAAAAAGCTGAAGACGGTGCTTTTTGAGGAGGCGTGGGGACCTCTGTGATCTAGCTTCTGTACCCACTGATGTTGTGTATCCGCTGACAGCGCTTAGATACCCCTGGGTGATACAGCGCTTTACAAGCTTATAATAACATAACATAACATAACATAACTGAAAAAACCATAGGTTTCACACCAGTTATAGTTAGCTGGAAATTTTACTCGCATAAAACCATTGAAATTCCCACGTTATAGTTAGTTGGACTCACTATAACTTGCGCGTGCAATGCACTGCTGATGACGTCACATATTACATCACTCATGACATGGTCAGTGACATCACTCATGACATCACTGATGATACCATCCTTGTGACAGAGTGACAGACCTCCTTTCACTGTAATGTAACCCTTGAAACACATATTCAAAAATAGAAACTAAAATTTTCAAAAAAATGTAGATACCCATACCAGTTACAACAACCAATTCAATAATTCCACCATCTATATACACATCCACTCATTCACCAACAGTTCTATATAGTCACTCATACATATACTCACTCATCATATGTAGTGATACACCTATACATCTTGTTACACACCGACAGTCATCCAAAAGATACTCTCACACATACTTACACATGCAAATAAACTATTGGACATCCATTTATTTGCATATACAGCTATACACACACTACCACTTTACTTCTAAGGAAACTTACACATACTTACTCTCTTAAACAATCACTTATAGAAACACATACTAATTTAAACAGGAACTCTTACAATCCCTCACTCTCACATATACTCACTTATATACATCAATATTCACATATACTAGATTAAAACATATGTAGTTACTGATAAAGACACTAGTGAGACAGTCATTCGCTCACTAACACACACATATACATACTCATCCACCCATACAGTCCTGCACATATGCTGTCTTCAAAACACATACAAAGAGAGAGTCAGTCATTCATGCATCTATGTGCTAAGTAATACCCCCACCAAACCATACAAACACTCATACTGATACTAAGAAAAACATCTAATAACCCATATACATACACATGTAGCTACTCACCACCCCATGCAGCCACTTATACACAAAGTGAAACACTAATACATATATTTAAATATTAAAACATTACTCTCTAATATATGTATTCACTAAGATACACTTAATAAACCAGTTAACCAATCAATTTTTTTTTTAAATCCATGTAAACACTTATTTAAACATTTATTCTTCCATCAACTTTTACATATACATATATAACACATATTTATTTTTTAAAAAGACACACATTCACTGGATGGTGTCATCAGTGATGTCATGAGTGATGTCACTGACCATGTCATGAGTGATGTAATATGTGACGTCATCAGCAGTGCATTGCACGCGCAAGTTATAGTGAGTCCAACTAACTATAACGTGGGAATTTCAATGGTTTTATGCGAGTACAATTTCCAGCTAACTATAACTGGTGTGAAACCTATGGTTTTTTCAGTGAATATATATATATATATATATGTGTATATATATATATATATATATACACATATATATATATTTACATTTTGATTTGTTTTTCTCCATTTTGTAGTTCTCATTTTATTAATATTTATTAACAATCATGTTTTGTTTGTGAAACAAGTTTTAATCTAAAAGCTTTTTCTATTCTTACTTAAGCTAGGAATGTACAGTCCCACTTGTATAACTGTAGGGTCTTTGTTCTGAAGGCTCCTCATGTGATACTTACCTCGTGATCTTTATACAGCAATTTACTCTTTGAAATCCTGTGCACATAGAGTTATTTCTTTTCCAGAGAGCACAGAAAGTAAAGGTTTCTCAGGGACTTATACCAGGCTAAAGTTGCCTGAAAAAGTTGAATGGTGAAATCTGTTGTTCTAAGTTTAGGCACCGCTTGAGGCAGCATGGCTAACTATGTCTTACCTGCAACTGCAATGAGGCCCGGCAGAGGGGCAATTTGAAGATTTAGAGAAGACACATTTCCAGATGAAGCTGTGAAGTACATGGTTATGTACAATATGGATTTGTCTCACAGCTGGCAATGGTACCATATTGGCTGAGATGCGTGCAGAGTAATAGGGAACCCTGAGCTTAGGATTCTGTTATTGGTACCACTGTTGCTGAGATCTGTGCCGAGTAATCAGGGGCCCTGAGCATAGGTAGGGGAGTAAATGCCGGGGCGGTGACGTGGGGAGGGGGAGGGGCAGGGTGGGGGTTAGTAATGTATGGATAATGGAGGTTTGCAGGTAAGTAAACATTTAAATAAATCAAACGAATTTCGTTGCGCGCACTGCATTGCATTTGGGGATGCAGTGCGCGCAACGAAATTTGTTTGATTTATTTATATGTTTACTTACCTGCAAACCTCCATTATCCATACATTACTAACCCCCACCCTGCCCCTCCCCACGTCACCGCCCGGCAGGTACTCCCCTACCGACCGTGGCTGTACAGTTGTGGTTGAGATCTGTGCAGAGTAATAGGGAACCCTGAGCATAGGTATCTGGAAGTGGTACCACTGTGGCTGAGATCTATGCAGAGTAATGGGGCCACCTGAGTATAGGTATATGACAATGATACCGCTGTGGCTGAGATCTGTGCAGGGTAAATGGGGGCCTAAGATTAGGTATCTGGCAGACAAAACAAGATAGATAACCTGAAGCCTACATGAAGTTGATTCAGGAGCCGGTTGCCAGAGGAGCAGGGTGCTGGGTGGCTCACTACATAGTCTGAAGCACCAGCCATATACCTCTGGTTTTGGGCTCCAGCCCCTTCACAAGGGAGCCCTCAACACTAGTGGCCGTGAGTTACTTGAGCTACCTTGAGAGGTACAGTGCTTGTAAGCAATATTCTAGTCTATGACTGTAACAGCAGCTTCTGCAGTACCTAACCCCTATGTAGTTATTGATGGGATAAAAAACGTGTGCACGTTCTATGTGATGGCAGAAAGTGGATCGTTGTAATAGGTAGCTTGGTAAAAACTGCGCATCTAGGATTCCCTTTGTTGGGTTGATATGCAATTGGGACAGAGGTTCTTGTGCAAAATACGTCGTCCTGCACACTCTAAGTCTCATCTGGTTGTGTTTACAATGGTTTGCCAAATAGAGTGCCTGAAGTGTATAAGTACAGTATTTCTGCTTCAGTGGAAAGCAAAATACTGCCTTTGGGTACGTTTTCGATTGTTATCAGTTTATGCTGAAAATAGAAACCCTAACATTACCCACCTAATCGTATTAACTTCATCACGTGTATTTCATGTAAATTTACAGTATCTGAAATAATTTATGACACTAGTTAAGTCTGCATTCCAAGCAGTAAGGAATGGGGAAGCTAACAAAATTAACATGAACATGTATTTATTATACAATAAATACCATTGACGTTTCTTGAAATTCATAGAACTTATTAGTTTCAGAAACAGGTCATATATACAAATATCCCTATGGAGCCGTCTCACTTTTAAATTCCCATTTGAAGCATTTTAATGTATTTGGTCTTTACAGAAAACATGGATTTGCTTTCCTCTAGACATGAACGCAGTGCATGTTAGTGCATCTTTCAGACCATTCCACTTGGATGGAGGACATTAGTAGAACTTTGTCCTCTTACCCACATGCTTATAGAACCAAATGCTTAACTATGTTATTAAGCATTTGTCTGAAAGGTATTTAGGCATGGATGACTGAGCTGTGTCTTATTTGCACTGCAAAAATGGCCATGTCCACCAGGAAAGTCCTATAAGTGAATTAGTCGTGTGTTGGGAAAGGGCATTGACGCTTCTCTTATTAGTAAATTGCTCTTTGGCCCAATCACTTCTTTCCTCAGATTTGCCCATATTATTTATCCTTGTTTTACAGTTAAAGTATCTCTGCCTTGGTTCACTTTTCTTTCTGAAAATGGAAACATTTATCACAAAGTTTTAAAAACCACCATAAGTAACCAACAAACTGCACATTAAAGTGCAATTAAGGAAAATCTCATTTTACCTATATAGTTTATCAATTTAAATAGTAATCATTTCACTACATGCAAGGAATAGTACTGGAACTGTGGAAGTATTTCACACAAGAATATAAATAAACATGTAAAGCCCTGATAGAACGTGATTTCTAAAATATTTAATCAGGAGAAACATAGAAGTTTCATTCTCTATTGAGGAATCAGTCCTCCATATGGAGAGATGAGAGGTTAGAACATATCAGAAGGTTCAATCAACGGCAATCAAAATGTGGTTTAAAATACTTATAATACTACTAATCACTGGAGGAGGAACAGAATTTATGCAGAGGGAGTACGTTTAGAGTCTTGATTGTAAAAATGACACCAATCGAATCCATAAAAGAGTAAATGTTAGAAATTAGTAATGCTGAAAACTGAGCTACGGTGAACTGAATCAGAAACAGGTTAAATGATCCCAAGGCAGGCGTGTGAAAATGTCAGTTTGTGAGAACTACACCTGTGAATTTGTCTTCAAAAATAAAAGACCCAATTAAAAGAGAAAACCTTTCAGTAAAATATAAGGTGTTCTAGTGAGAATGTAAGAAATAGCATGAAGTTCAGAATAGGTTAGAGGTTCTGTAACAATTTTTAGAAGGTGTTAGCCTCCATCTGGTATGTATAGATGTTTTAATTTAGGGTGACTTGCCACCATCATTCCAAAACTGACTTTTTACTTCTTCTTCAACTGTTGTCCTTTGTTTTGTGTAGACACCACCAAATGTGATTCAGTGCGCGCAACAAAATTCGTTTAATGTATTTAAATGTTTACTTACCTGTAAAACTCCGTAATCCATACATTACTACACCCACCCTGCCCCTCCCGCTGCCATACCGCCCAACAGAAACACGTACTGCCGACCGCTACTGGTAGACACGTGTTTGAGCCCCCTTTTTAAAACTGACCTGATAGCTTTAGAAGTCTGCTAGCCTCTTATGCATGAGACAAAAATAGAAATAATACATATAGGGCCCATGCATCAAACCAAAACCCTTTGCGACCGGTATTTTTGCATTTGGGATGCATCATCCCAAATGCAAAAATCACAAACTAAGGAATCACTAAAATTCCGATTACCTAAATTACGAGTGCGTTTAGGAATCACAATTTGCGATTCCTTAAATGGAATGCATTAGGCAAAAAATTATTATGATTTCCCTATTAGAAATCACAAAATACCATCAAACTAAAGTCGATGGCAATTTGCGATTGCTTTGAAAAATGCACTAAAAGGCTTTTTTCAAAGTCACATTTTACACACACATGCCCTTAGGGCATGTGTGTGCGCAACATGTGGAAAAAGGGGAATTTCAGAGGTGCAACAGGGTATCCTTTTGGAACCCTTGCAACCTTGAAAGTGCATGCGCAATTTGCAAGTACTTATGGAGTATTCGCAAATTGCGCTTGCAAATTCCCATTCATTCCTATGGGCCTTTAGGCCCATAGGAATGAATGGGAATCAATTCCTTAATTGCGACTCGCAATTTGTGAGTCGCAATAACAGAATTTTAAGGAATTGCATATTTTTTGCGATTCCTACATGCATTGCATTTCGCAATTTCTAAATAGTGAGTCGGTAAAATTCGCTATTTAGAAATTGCAAAATGCGGCTTGATGCCTGTGCCACATAATGTAATAATACTTATTTACAGAGGTCATCTGAGTCAGCACCTTCAGCTGTTGCTTATTTGAATATAATTTGACATGTAGAGCAGCCCACAAAATAGCATATTTATAATGAGGAAGTAGCTTAACTTCTTTCATCCATTGGCTTTGACAATGCTATTCACTTTTGGATATGCCGATTGAACTGTAGTGTTAAAAATGGGGGTCTCTTGTTGGCAATGTTATGCACCCTGCCCAAGTTGGGACCCTTCCTTCTAGTCAGGGTAAGGGAGCTGCATACCCCACATAACCCCTGCTCACACCTTGGCTGCTTGGCATGAGCAGTTAGGCTTATCTCAGGGGCAATGTGCAAAGCATTTGTACATGAAACACACAGTCACAAAGTGAAAACACTGCAAATGGACACCACACCAGTATAGAAAAATAACCAATCTTTATCTAAACCAAACAATACCAAAACTACAAAAATCCAACATAAAACCTCTAGATATTCCTTTTTAAAGATTCAAGCAATTCTGTCCATCAGTACATTTGATGCGTCAACATCCAAGACAAAAAACAGCAGCAAAGGAGAGAAGCGACGGAAAACACAGCAATGCATCGATTTTTGAGTCTGAGGGCAATGGATGTGTCATTTCCTCTGATGTTCTAAGATCATGTTTTTTGACAATGGCTTAATTTCCCACATTTAGATTCACTTGTACTGCAAATCTACCAAAATCTTAAATACAAAATTCTACTCCGAAATATGTACGAATTACAACTAATCACACACAGCTTACTACTTAATTTTCTCTTTCTTCACAATGCTGAGCTCCCTATGCCACATTTGTACAACTGCACCTATTTTGTCAGGTGCATTACATATAATGGTCACATGATTGGTGCTACTATACGGAAATTGCATTCATTCAATGCTTCAGAGTATTTCTGAAATGTTGTATAATCTTTTGAAACGTTTGAGCCTATTAGCTGAGGCAAGAACATGGGTCATGCAAAGACTATATTCATTGTAATTGTACACTGTATTATACTGTAATTGCTTTTTGGAAAAAATTGGGTTGTTGGTTGAGTGGGGTGTGCACCCTGCACAAGTAAAAGACACAATCCCTGGCAGGGTGAACCACTAAAGTCACTACAGTAACCTGCTCTCAAACCTTCAGTGGATTGGTACAAAGTACTAAATATCAATAGGGAATGGATCACTTAACCTGAGTAACCAGGCTTTGCAACATGTTAATTTAAAAACCCTCATTCACGTACATAAGTGGTATTGTGGTATATCTTGGTTCTCCGCCCAATTAAAAACGTGACAGCATCATCATTGGGCTTCTTTTTCATATGCTTACCTCTGCCCGGTGGGGAACCACTGGTTATTGCAGTAGTGATCAAGGAGAAGGAGAAGGTCATTTAGTACCTTTAAAACGGTTATTACGGGCTCCAACAGGGTACCGGCGGGAACATTGAACCTGCTGCCTTTCTCGTTCAGAGCGACTTGTGCTCGCTCTTCCTACGGCATGGGTACTAAATGATCTTCTTCGAAAACAGCAAACTATCGTATGGTTCTCCAAGGCTGCTGATTGTTACTATACGCAGTCTTCATCACTTTTTTGAGGTCCTGGAGAAAGCCCCACTGACCCGAATGGGCAATCCTAAAGGGCTGATGCATGTCAACCTATTTTTGGACATTTTTAGTGCATTAACTGATAACTTGTCTTTCCACGCACAACACTGTTTTTACTTACCTCGATTCCAGACTCATTAAAAATACCGTCCAGGACATACGAGGTTCCTAAATTGTCCATATTTTAACTCACTTCACTAGAGCATTTGACACTCACTTCTCCTTGATCACTACTGCAATAACCAGTGGTTCTCCTCCGGGCGGAGGTAGGCATATGAAAAAAGAAGCCCAATGATGATCCTGTCACGTTTTTAATTGGGCGGAGAACCAAGATATACCACCATAGGACTTATGTACGTGAATGAGGGTTTTTAAATTAACATGTTGCAAACCCTGGTTACTCAGGTCATGTGATCCATTCCCTATTGATATTTAGTATTACTGCAAGGAAGCTGAATGGATCCCAGCCCCTTCTTTCTCCCCCCACTTGATTAAAGGTTGGTACAAAAGTAGTCAGGCTTAACTTAGAGGCAATGTGTAAAGTATGTATACAGTGCAAAAACAGCAATAAAGTGAAACCACAGTGCAAGAAAAAATCCCACACCAATTTAGAAAAATAAAGAACATTTTAATAAACTATTTGTCACCAAAATGACAAAAATCCAATCAGTAGATTCATATTTATGAATTTTTAAAGTTTACGGTAAAAGCTAACCCTTAAAATATTAAAGCACTAACCATGGACATCCAGTCATGCAAGACTGGGTTAAAGTCGTAAAAGATGGCTGGATGCAATGGAGTGTAAGTCAGACACAAAACGTGTATTTTGCCCAGTTGACTCTTACCTTCAGACTTATAAGAAATTTCAGCAAAAATATGTTGTGAGAAAGTAAAGTTCAATGGGGCAATGCTGAAGGTGGTGTTTGAGGTGTCATCGACGAGGAGTCGCTGGACGAAGTCAATCTGAGGATTTCTACATTCAAACATAGTCACTTTTTTGGAATTTTAAAATCTCCAGCGGGACGAGGCTGGAGGCTGTAGCTGATGAGGGCTCCACGAGGACCCCTGGAGGCCTAATAGCCCTTTTGTGCAGGATTTGCTGCTGGAGAAGAACGTAGTGGGAACTACGGGTGATGCACCTTGAGCAGAAAGATGAGGCGGTTGGTCCTACTCTTCTCTTTGTTCTCAGAGATATTTTTTGCCAAAAATCTTATAAGTCCTAAGTTTTGGATTTTAGCTTTCTGGATTCTTTTAGCACCTCTTCCAAGGGTCCTGGACTAGGGAGGCACCACTTGGAAGTCCAGGACTTACTCAGGGGTGGTCCAGGTGTGGGTTAAGGATGGAGTGAACCTTTTCTATTAACTAGCTCTTGGAGTTACTCTGGTAGTACTAGGTTCAAGGGGTGGAACAAGGCTCAAACAGCAGGAATGGCCTCTGAGGGTTCAAGGCTTTCTTTGAAATAGAAGTTTCTAGAGATATTTCTTTGAAGTGCTTTGAATTTCTGTCTCCCTTGCCCCGCCACCAGCCTGACTGCTGGCACAATGAGGTGGTGTAGAGTCCTTTGTGTGGCAAGGTGCATCCTAATGATTTGCAGGTGGGGCTGTGCCCAGCTCCTCCCCTCCATCCTGCGAATGATGGCCCATCCAGGCCCAACTAATCCATATATATTTTATAAAGCTGTCTATGAGGAATAAACAACATCCAACTGCCAACTACACCTAGTTATTTGACCCAAGAACAGGCTGGAGGCAACAAATAGTTAGGGCAGGAAAATGCCAACTTTCTAAAAGTGAAACTGTGACTTAAAATCCAACATTACCATTGAAGATAATAGTAAATTACAATCATGAAAGTCCTACCTGCTCCAAATCAAAAGCTAGCACACATTAAATATAATATAGCAAGTCAATGTTATCCTATAATCGAGGTAGGCCTCACAATTGTGAAAAACAAATGTAGGAGTTTTTCACCAACAGGATAGGTATTACTTATATTTACATGTCCAATATTTTAAACAGCACACCTGTCTCTATGGGCTGCCTAGGGCCTATCTTAGGGATAGCTTATATGTAATCAAATAGGAGTTTAGTGCTTGGCAATGGGATTAATTTGTCAAAAACAAGACAAATCGGTGGTCTACTAATCTAAGTGTTTCAGAAGTACAGTCTTAGAACATGTACAACTATTTACGCTATCTCCTATAAAGAAACGCCGTGGTGTAGAAAACTAAGATCAAAAGAGAAAGGTGAACCGAAGCCACCTCAGGAAATTTGGTATCCCATCATTGCACATATGTGTGTGCCCAGTGTTATCATCTGGATTTATCAAACAACTGTCTCTAGTTTGCCCTTAAACATTAGGGAAAACATAGAAGTTGAGTTGTATCCTCTTGTATCCTCTTGTGGATTCTCACAAGAAAAAGCAGTGCAAGAAAGGGAACTTTATTTATTTTCCAAAACCATTAAATGATGAAAAGCAGTGCAAAAAAGTGAAGAATGTGAAGCAAAATCGGATAAACCCCAGAGATATACAGTGCAATCATTCCTGTGCATATGCTCTGATAAGTTTTCCAATTTAAAACCAAAGTGCAGGTGAAAAAGACACAGTTAGAGATTAGTCACTGTCTACGTGGTCAACATGATTCTTTTTATCTGAGAATTGTATCCCTGTTTCCTCCTCGTTCATTTAATGGTACAGTTTCTATGCCGTAGAACTTAAGGGGCTTCCAGTCCCCATTGTGATGAGCCTCCATGTGTTTAGCCACCGCGTTGTTTCTGTCCTGTGACTGTGGCACGTACGTGTTCCAGCACTCTTTTTTTAAATTCGCAAATAGTGCTGCCCACATATTTTAACATACATGGACATTCTATCATGTAGACTGTGTACTGGCTTTTACAAGTTATTAATTCCTGGATCTTCCATATTTTGCTATTGGCCATCAAGCCATGACATTTTACAAAGCCTTTTATTTTCAACCAGGAGTAATTTTTCTTTTTCCCTTTAAAGGACTGTGCACAATACGATCTTTAAGATTTTTTGCTCTACGATATGTGATTGTTGGATGTGTACCCATTATTTTTCCTACTGTTCCATCCAATTGCAACATTTTCCAGTTTAAGGATGTCCTTAGACTCATGAGAAAAATCCATAATTAATCTTATTGGTTCTGGATCCAATTGTTTTTCCTGTCTCTTTGGTGTAAGACATTTCTCCCTAGATTTTTCATTTGCTCTGTCCCAGCACTTTTTCACAATGCTTTAATTGTATTTTCTACATTTGAATCTTTCCATTGTGGTGGCACTATGTTTCTTCCATTCTTCCTCCTCACTACAGATTCTTCGCAAACGGAGAAACTCCCCATACGGGATACTTGCAATTAGAGATGATGGGTGTATATATATATATTACCTACTGGCGGTTGTCAGTAGGTAGTTTTAGTTAGGACTTAGTTTCCATAGGAAAAGCATTTTTTCTTATCCCAATAACTTTGGTGCTGGTTGATGAATCTTTGCAAATTTTTTTTTAAAAAAGTGGCCCACTCTGGTCAGCTTCTGTCTTGAAAGTGTTGGGGTGATCCGTCAAGCAGGGGCTGAGAAAAAAGGAGGGTCCCAAAACACGTTTTCCCCATGTAAATTTCCATAGGAAACTTTAGACAAAGCTACAGCCTGAACTGCTGAACCGAATTACACCAAATTTGGTGAAAAAGGTAGCCCTTTGTTCCGAAAAAGATCTTTTTTTAACATGGTGTAAATCCGTTCAGTAGTTCCTGAGAAATTAGAAAAATAAAGTTTCAATATCTAAGCACCGAGGAGGGTTTGCGAACCCTCCCCGGCACGAGCTTCACTCTGATTGGTTTGGAGTGTTGGCAGCCATCTTGTGACTTGGTAACCAAGTCACTAGAAAAGAGTAAAAAAGAAAGGTGAAAAACAGGAAAAGGGAAAAGGATAGAAACACCCTGACCCCCTAGGCCTGCTCAGGGGGTACCACAAGGACCCCAGGGCCAGAATTTTTTTTTTTTTTAAACAGCAGAATTCACATTGGGGTCGCGAATCCTGCTGTGAAAATAAAAAAAACATTTTCAATAAGCTCCCGGGTGGGCCAGGTCCCGTGGCAGTTGCCAATTATTTTGCGGGGGCCCAGGGGGGCCCCCGCAGCCCCGGGAACCACCACCTCCCCCGGGCTTATTAGCCTCTTGAAGTTGAGTTTATTGTACCCATTCACGCAATCTGTTTGCCACAGCGAATAGGCAATCCGAATCCCCCACAATGCATGTCGAACCCCCGATTAGTTTTCCATGGATCACTTTCACCCCCATATGGAAGTCACTGAGGTGAAGCGAAGCTGTGGAAAAAGTCTGCAGGTGCCTTGTCCTCGCTCGGACTCTTCTCTGTCGGCACCAGCCCCAGCCTCTCCTCAGGTGCCTCGGCCACTCCCGGTGATCCATGCAAGGGGCTGTGTGGCCCCCCTCACCACCTGTACGTTGACGTCTTGTGCTCCGCTGAGCCATCACCAGCGGCCTCTGTGAACTGAGTTCACCTCACAAACTGTGTAGTAAACACAGGCACCTGTTTTAAAGTGGAGGAGATGATGAGGAGGAGGAGCAGGATGAGGGAGGCCAACTCAGCCTCCGGACAACCCCATCTGAGGTGTTACATCAAGAGAAGTGAGTGAAGAGATTGGTTTATCTCTCACACATAAAAGGGTCCCGTGAAGCATTTACTTTTTAGCTATCAGATGTTTGAGAGTCAATGCATACCTTGCCTGGTGTGTGCAGGCTGGAAAGGAGTGGGAGGGGAGAAGCAACAGGGACAGGAGTGTGGGAGGGTGAAAAGCAACAGTAGCTGGAGGGTGGGAGGAGGAGAAGCAAACGGGGCGGGAAGGTGGTAGGGGGGAAAAGAAACAGGGATGGGAGGGCAGGATGAGAGACTGGACAAACAAGCAATGATGTGGCTGGATGACCGGCAATAGGGAAGCAACAATAATAGAAAGATGGAAAGACGGGTAAGGGGGTAGGTGTATGTGCAAGCAAGGACAGCAGGAAGGGTGGGCGGTAGGGGCAGCAACACCGAGAAGTGGTGGGTGAAAGGGAAATTCAGCAAACGGGTAAAAAAATATCTCAATCACACCTAATGTCTTCAGTCACAGTGAAGTTAGTGGCTGTAGTGGGCTGGCCCACTCCCCCATACGGTATGATGCAGTAGGCAGAATTAAAATGTGAATGTCAGAACAACAGACTAATTGATAAAGAGGACTTAATGAAAGCCTTTATACTCAAGGATAAGGATTATACACACATAAGTTTAGTAAAATCAAAATGGTGCTGCTAACTCCAGCTCTCAAAGCTGATGGTGAGAACTAATATTCGCAGCGATACAAAGCACCAAGACTTTTTTACAAGCACTATGAACATAAGGTTATAAGTTAGTGGCAAGCCTCATATTAGCAGTATCAGCTAAGGGGTCGTCTGTCAGGAGTACGAATGTACTATTTCATTTTCGACTCTGCCCCGAATCAGGATACACATGGCACCATTTCACAATCTTTGAAAGTAAACAAAAAAAACGAAACAAGCAAATACTTTGTGTGATTACCAAAAAAGTACTATCTGAAAGACCTGTTAAGGTTGGAAATGTCGAAGTCCGATCGGTGGTGTCATACCATAACTCGACAAGCGAAAATGATTAAAATACATATAGAATAGTGTACGGCTATTTGCATTTTGATGTATGTGCGGTGAATAGTAGGATTTAAAGAATCTACTTTAAGATTCCGCTGCGATTCCTCATAGAGCTTTTATCCTTGGTGGTACCTAGATTGTATATTGCTAAACACCAGTTGCTTAATCAAGCAACAGTTTAAAGATAAGATATGGACCAAATGAAATAATATGCACTGCTTCCACAGCAGCAGACCTCCCTCTGACCCTGGAAGACACTGAACACTAAAGCACACAAAGAGGAAGAGGGGTTGGCGCTGGATGCACCCAGATTGGCTGGGAGTGGATTCCCAGATGCAGAAAACGGGCCTTTCTTCAAGCACAATATTGTGATAGATGAACCTCTGTGAAAGAGGAACCCTAGACCGGCAGCTGCCCTGGAACATGTCTGCGCAACAGAACTATGTGCTGAAACTCAGAGGTGCATTTGAATAGCACTCCAACAGACAATCTATGTCTCTATGTGACCCTTGGCATGAGTGGGCAATGCTGTGTGTACTCCTGTGCAGCTGTAGAAAAAGTGTGTAATGCTAGCCTGGCCAAGTAAAGGTAGACATACGCTACACCCTACATACGTTGCATCACCAGACATCAGAAAGAAAACACAGCGCTTTTGTAAGTCACCGGTCTCTAGACACTGATTGGAAATGCGCCTGCATATCAAAAAGTACGCAGTACTAGGATCATGCATGCATAACTATTATTGCACACAGAGACGTCACATATCACATCATTCATGACATGGTCAGTGACCGTCAGCTCTGATTACTTCACATGTAGATCGGATGATACCTCGGAGTTGGTTCGATGCAAACAAGGGGTCCACATCTCGATCGTCTCAATTCTGAATGCTAATACAGCACAGAATGTTGATAGGATTAAGTGAGGGAAGGAAAGGATGGGGACAGCATGGGGGAAGACCTATGGAAAGAGCACACTATTAGACCTCACTTCATTTTCATTATACTCATGAATGAATATGGCTCTATCTTTTCTGAAATCATTAACCCAAGCACCTTGCAAGATTTCTAACAAAAAACAAAGAAGAACATGAGTACATGTAAAAGACTTTTGTATAAGTGAATGCTAAATAGTGTAGCCAAGAGGGACATTTACTTTCCTACCCACCCTTTCTAATACTGTAAAGTACTTAGCAGGGGAGCTTCTTACCACATTCTCCAAAATGTCCCCTGTTACTATAAGATAATGAAGAGAAAGAGAATCAACAGTGGCATGATTCGTAATAACAAGAAACCCACTGTTTCAATATCACACCAGTCAATTAATGAGCCAACTGATTCCAGATACCAACGTGTAGAAAGCGAACATATAATGTTATTGTTGAAAGACAGCTACAACCATTGGATGCCATCTCGTGAATCAAACTAATGAGCAAAGAGAACTCCAGATCTTTTTCCACCGTTTCTAAACACAGCTTTGTCAATTCACTCTATAGTTACACTACAAAAATCCTGTTTCTAAACACGGCTTCGCGTGATAGTGTTTCCTCTTTTAGTCCAACACTTCGAACTCACCGCAACCTTCGCTGCTGAGTGCAAAAACAATACACTTAGCAATAGTGCGCCGTTGCCGTCACGGCTGATTGATAACACCTACTCACACTATCGCAACATAACTGAATGCCATTTTGGTCACGGCGATTGCAAGCTGCACAGTATATCAGGTGCCAGATAAAATTAAAGCGCAGCGGAGGTAATTTATGTCATCTAATGACTTTTGACTCCACAAAGAAATGTTCTGAACATCGGTGCCGCAGCACCCTTGCCCCACCACCAAGTTTCAGGAACAACAAAGAAAGGCGTCCATCATCTCACCGATTTCCAGGAAGAATAACTGGCTCAGGTTCATAGCCGGACTTCCTTAAATTCCCGCCCTGCCGCCAGAAATAAGTCATCGCGTATTCTGGCGCGGCACATTTATTGATGGGAATTGGAGTCCGGAACCCAGGGGCTGAGTCTAAATGACCCGGACAACGTTCAGCATATTCTCCACATAACAGTGACATCACTGATGACATCACTGACTACATCTCAAATGACATTACTGATGACCTCATTGATGACATCATCCAGTGACTGTGTGTTTCTGTAAAGTTTAAACATGTTATATATATATATATATATATATATATATATATATATATATATATATATATATATGTATATATATATATATATATTACCTACTGGCGATAGCCAGTAGGTATATATAGTTAGGATTTTTTTCCTATGGGATTTTTGAAAATTCTATGTCGAATAAGTTTGGCGTTTGAGGACAGAATTGGCTGAAATTTTCAGGAAAATGGAACATTTTGTTTCTGAGCAGCCCCTGAAAATTTGGGGGGGTTTTGTCAAGGGGGGGCCGAGAAAAAAGGGGGGTCCCAAAACGTGTTTTTCCCATGCAATTTTCCATAGGGCGGTTGGCCTCACTTTTAGCCCGAACGGCTGAATGGATTTACACCAAACTTGGCAAAATTGTAGGGACTGGTAGCCCGATGTGCCTTTGCTATGTCTCAAGATATAGGCTCCAGTGGTTTTTACGAAAATTAACTTTGAAAAATATATATT
Organism: Lissotriton helveticus; assembly: GCF_964261635.1. Taxonomy (NCBI): domain Eukaryota; kingdom Metazoa; phylum Chordata; class Amphibia; order Caudata; family Salamandridae; genus Lissotriton; species Lissotriton helveticus. Next base: position 773,108,986 of record NC_136068.1, read on the forward strand.
GGGCTACATTGGGCTATATATATGTTGGAGCCCAAATGTAGCCCAATGTAGCCCAATGTAGCCCAATGTAGCCCAAAGATGGCCACCAGAGACAAAAAAAAACAAATGTAGCCCAAATATCAGCCAGATGTAGCCCAACTATAGCCCAATGACAGAATGTCCCAGAGTGTTCTACAGAACAACTAGAGTGCTAACAGTCCTACTTATTACAAAGGTATGGCACACCTGAAGCCATCTTGATTGGAATAAAGTGGTAACTCTTAAAACATTTAATTTAAAAAGGAACAAAATGAGGGGGTTCATTTTGCCATAGAAAGTATGATTAGCGAATATATGACGAAATCCCGCATACCATCAGTCCGCAAAAAAAATCCTGCATGTACTATTAGTCCGCAAATTAAAATAACGAAAACTTTTAGAACGAATATGCCTTTAGCATACACTAAACAACTAAACTACCCTAAACCCTAAAACACTACCCCCAGCATGACCCTACACTACACAAACAGTACAACACTACCCTAAACCCTAAAACACTACCCCCAGCATGACCCTACACTACACAAACACTACAACACTACCCTAAACCCTAAAACACTACCCCCAGCATGACCCTACACTACGCAAACACTACAACACTACCCAAAACCCTAAAACACTACACCCCAGCATGACCCTACACTACGCAAACACTACAACACTACCCTAAACCCTAAAACACTACCCCCAGCATGACCCTACACTACACAAACACTACAACACAACCCTAAACCCTAAAACACTACCCCCAGCATGACCCTACACTACACAAACACTACAACACTACCCTAAACCCTAAAACACTACCCCCAGCATGACCCTACACTACACAAACACTACAACACAACCCTAAACCCTAAAACACTACACCCCAGCATGACCCTACACTACGCAAACACTACAACACTACCCTAAACCCTAAAACACTACCCCCAGCATGACCCTACACTACGCAAACACTACAACACTACGCAAATCCCTAAAACACTACACCCCAGCATGACCCTACACTACGCAAACACTACAACACTACCCTAAACCCTAAAACACTACCCCCAGCATGACCCTACACTACACAAACAGTACAACACTACCCTAAACCCCAAAACACTACCCCCAGCATGACCCTACACTACGCAAACACTACAACACTACCCTAAACCCTAAAACACTACCCCCAGCATGACCCTACACTACGCAAACACTACAACACTACCCAAAACCCTAAAACACTACACCCCAGCATGACCCTACACTACGCAAACACTACAACACTACCCTAAACCCTAAAACACTACCCCCAGCATGACCCTACACTACGCAAACATTACAACACTACCCTAAACCCTAAAACACTACCCCCAGCATGACCCTACACTACGCAAACACTACAACACTACCCAAAACCCTAAAACACTACACCCCAGCATGACCCTACACTACGCAAACACTACAACACTACCCAAAACCCTAAAACACTACCCCCAGCATGACCCTGCACTACGCAAACACTACAACACTACCCTAAACCCTAAAACACTACCCCCAGCATGACCCTACACTACGCAAACACTACAACACTACCCAAAACCCTAAAACACTACACCCCAGCATGACCCTACACTACGCAAACACTACAACACTACCCTAAACCCTAAAACACTACCCCCAGCATGACCCTACACTACGCAAACACTACAACACTACCCTAAACCCTAAAACACTACCCCCAGGATGACCCTACACTACGCAAACACTACAACACTACCCTAAACCCTAAAACACAACCCCCAGCATGACCCTACACTACGCAAACACTACAACACTACCCTAAACCCTAAAACACTACCCCCAGCATGACCCTACACTACGCAAACACTACAACACTACCCTAAACCCTAAAACACTACCCCCAGCATGACCCTACACTACGCAAACACTACAACACTACCCTAAACCCTAAAACACTACACCCCAGCATGACCCTACACTACGCAAACACTACAACACTACCCTAAACCCTAAAACACTACCCCCAGCATGACCCTACACTACGCAAACTCTACAACACTACCCTAAACCCTAAAACACTACCCCCCAGCATGACCCTACACTACGCAAACACTACAACACTACCCTAAACCCTAAAACACTACCCCCAGCATGACCCTACACTACGCAAACACTACAACACTACCCAAAACCCTAAAACACTACCCCCAGCATGACCCTACACTACGCAAACACTACAACACTACCCTACACCCTAAAACACTACCCCCAGCATGACCCTACACTACGCAAACACTACAACACTACCCTAAACCCTAAAACACTAGCCCCAGCATGACCCTACACTACGCAAACACTACAACACAACCCTAAACCCTAAAACACTACCCCCAGCATGACCCTACACTAAACAACCACCACAACTCTACACTACACTAACACAACACTACACTACACAACACTACACTACACAATCACTAACCCACGAAAAAATTAACACAAACCCACTTACCTCTCTCGTCATCGTGGTTTTCACAACGCAAATGCATTTACCATACATGCCTTTAAAACGTAATTCTTTGTAAAGGCATGCGCGATAAATGCACATGCGTTTTGAAAAAATGCGGGATAATGGTATGCGAGGTCAATGAGCTTGCGGGATAATGGTATGCGGACTGAAAGTCTGTGGGATAAAAAATGCGGGAAAATGGCTGCAAACCATGATTAGCAGCAGACTTCCCTGGTGAGCACTAGCTTTACTACAGTGATCTAATGAGCAACTAGAGTGCTAACATTCAGAATTTATGGCAAATGTGTGACACATCTGAATGCCTTCTCGATAGAACCAAAGTAAACAAGCATTGAAAATGCAATAGATCTCGCCCTCGTTTAAGTTAAAGCCATTCTGTTTTTAATGAGGTGGCTTTTTAGCTTTGCTTTTATTAGTGTTTTTAAAACTTTCATGTAAATAACATGCATATGTATGCATATATGTATATGTATGCATGCATTTATATTTATATAGATATGCAGATTATATATGTTTATATATGTATATTACCTACTGGCGATAGCCAGTGGGTATATATAGTTAGGATTTTTTCTCTATGGGATTTCTGAAAATTCTATGTCTAATAACTTTGGCGTTTGTGAACGGAATTGGCTGAAATTTTCAGGAAAATGGCACATTTTGTGTCTGAGCAGCCCCTAAAAATTTGGGGGGGTTTCCTTGAGGGGGGCAGAGAAAAAAGGGGGGTCCCAAAACACGTTTTTCACATTCATTTTTCCATAGGGCGGTTGGACTCACTTTTAGCTCGAACGGCTGAATAGATTTACATGAAACTTGGCAAAATTGTAGATATGGTTTGCCCGACGTGCCTTTGCTATGTCTCAATATATATGCTCCAGTGGATTTTGAGAAATTAACATTTAAAAAAAAAATATATATCTGTGACAGCGCTCCGGTTAGCGCCCCGGTTCGCGTACCTGACGCGTAACGGAACTTCACGAAGCGAAGCTGATTGGCTCTCCGGTGTCTGTCAACATTCTAAACAGTCCGGAGCGGCCGCCATCTTGTCTCTCGGTAGGTTCGAGAGACAAGATGTGGTGAAAAAAGAAGGGGGAAATGAAGGAAAGGGGGCAAGGTAAACCCCTCCTGACCCCCTAGGATTGATGAGGGGGATATTAAAGTCTCCCGCGATTTTTCGCGGTAGAGGCGCTTCCCGGTACGTGAACCGGGCAGCTAACCGGCAGCGTAACGGGAGTCCGCCATCTTGTGTTTTTGGAGCGTCCGGTTCACGTACCGGGTAGCGTCCCGGTAAGCGTAACAAGGGGAAAACCAAGAGAAACAGTAAAAAAAAATGAAGGGAATAGATTTCCAGCAAACTTGGCAAAATTGTAGGGATTGTTTGTTTGATGTGCCTTTGCAAGGCCTCAAGATATGTGCACGTGTGGATTTTGTCTAATTAAGGTTAAAAAAAAAATATATATCTGTAAGCGTGCTCCGGCACGCTTACGTTACGGGTTTTGTTTGCGCTGCAGAGCCGATACGTCATGGTTATGCGACGCGTCATGAGGCGTCTCACGTGGCTACGTGATACGTCACGTAATAAAGAATATATTTTACAGCTATAGATATTATCTTTTAAAAAACCAATGAAATTCACTGAAAAAACCATAGGTTATAGACCATATATAGTTAGGAATTTGCATTTACAAAACCTTGAAAATTCACTGAAAAAACCATAGGTTAGAGACCATATATAGTTAGCTGGACATTTTATTGACATAAAACCAATGAAATTCCATATATAGTTAGTTGCACTAACTATATATCGCGCACCCGCAATCCACTGCTGATGATGTCACATATTACATCATTCATGACATGGTCAGTGACATCACTGATGACATCACTGATGACATCTCAAATGACATCACTGATGACATCTCAAATGACATCACTGATGACATCATGACACACCAATACCAGTTACTACATATGCACTCACTGATTCCTACGTCTACACACACATTCACTCATTCACCCATACAATCACTCATACATACAGTCACTCATTATTACAACACTATCATATGTACTCATACACCTATGCAGACACTCACACACTGCCACTCATCCATGGAGTTACTCACAAACCTAGTCAGTCCTGTAAAGAATCAATCACACTTCCATTTCCTCATCTATACAGTTAAACACAGAACACCATACTTCAGTGACATCACTGATGACATCACTGATGACATCTCAAATAACATCACTGATGACATCTCAAATGACATCACTGATGACATCATGACACACCAATACCAGTTACTACATACGCACTCACTGATTCCTACGTCTACACACACATTCACTCATTCACCCATACAATCACTCATACATACAGTCACTCATTATTACAACACTATCATATGCATTCATACACTTAGTCAGTCCTGTGAAGAATCAATCACACTTCGATTTCCTCATCTATACAGTTAAACACAGAACACCATACTTTTTCACACATATACTAACACATACTTACTCTCTTATACAATCACTGATACAAGTACACATTGATATGCACAGAGTCACACACCTTCCAGCCAGCCACACACACACTCAGTCTTCCATACATCCACTCATTCTTCAATATGTAAAACATATTTAAACTTTACAAAAACACACAGACACTAGATGATGTCATCAGTGATGTCATTTGAGATGTCATCAGTGATGTCATCAGTGATGTCATTTGAGATGTCATCAGTGATGTCATCAGTGATGTCACTGACCATGTCATGAATGATGTAATATGTGACATCATCAGCAGTGGATTGCGGGTGCGCGATATATAGTTAGTGCAACTAACTATATATGGAATTTCATTGGTTTTATGTCAATAAAATGTCCAGCTAACTCTATATGGTCTCTAACCTATGGTTTTTTCAGTGAATATATATATATATATAATATATATATATATATATATATATATATATATATATATATATTACCTACTGGCGGTCGCCAGTAGGTATATATAGTTAGGATTTTTTCTCTATGGGATTTTTGAAAATTCTATGTCTAATAACTTTGGCGTTTGTGGACGGAATTGGCAGAAATTTTCAGGAAAATGGAACATTTGGTTTCTGAGCAGCCCCTGAAAATTTGGGGGGGGGGTTCGTCAAGGGGGGGCCGAGAAAAAAGGGGGGTCCCAAAACGCGTTTTTCCCATGTTAATTTCCATAGGTCGGTTGGACTCACTTTTAGCTCGAACGGCTGAATGGATTTGCACGAAACTTGGCAAAATTGTAGGGACTGGTAGCCCGATGTGCCTTTGCTACGTCTCAATATATGTGCTCCAGTGGATTTTGAGAAATTAACGTTCAAAAAAAGATATATATCTGTAACAGCGCTCCGCTTCGCGTACTTTTCGCGTTACGGAGCTTTGCGAAGCTGATTGGTTCTCCGGCGTCTGTAAACATTCCAAACAGTCCGTAGCGGCCGCCATCTTGTCTCTCGGTAGGATCGAGAGACAAGAGGAGGCCAAAGCGAAGGGGCAAATGACCATAAGGGGGCATAGTAGATCCTCCCTGACCCCCTAGGTTTGATGTGGAGGTTTTAAAAGGGCCCCGTGGGGGCAAAAAAAAAAAAAAAAAAAAAATCTAACGGGTGAATGGATTTGCATGAAACTTGGCAAAATTGTAGGGACCGGTAGCCCGATGTGCCTTTGCTGGGTCTCAATATATGTGCTGCAGTGGATTTTGAGAAATTAACGTTCAAAAAAAGATATATATCTGTGACAGCGTCCCGGGTAGCGCTCCGTTTCGCGTACTTTTCGCATTACGGAGCTTTGCGAAGCGAAGCTGATTGGCTCTCCGGTGTCTGTAAACATTCCAAACAGTACGGAGCGGCCGCCATCTTGTCTCTCGGTAGGATCGAGAGACAAGAGGAGGCCAAAGCGAAGGGGCAAATGACCATAAGGGGGCATAGTAGATCCTCCCTGACCCCGTAGGTTTGATGTGGAGGCTTTAAAAGGGCTCCGCGGGGCAAAAAAAAAAAAAAAAAATCGTTTTTTTTGGTGGGGTGCGCCTGGTTAGCGTAACGGGAAGCGGACTGGGGAGCGTACTACAAGGAAACAAGAATGATTGACTTTTAACTTATTGTATGTTTATAGACTTTTTTTTACTTTTTTTTCCGCCGAGTGACGTCTCGGCCTATCTCCACGGGATGCAGTCCCTACCATCTCGGCGTTTAAGCCCAGGGGGACCGGTAGTGTGGGAGAGATAACGTCTGTTAACGTTCGATTAGAAGGAAATCAGGAAGTGTTGAAAAACATTGTCTGCGCCATCTTGCCTTTTTTCAAATGCCACACTTTTGTCGTGCACGGCAGCCATTTTAGATGCCTTGACCAGACCCACTCTCTGCACGCTGTCGATCCTTAGCATGGCTCCCTACCCTCGCAAGCATCTCCCCCAGGCACTGGCCACCCCAGCTCTCTGTCTTATGCATGGGCAATAAACCTCCCCCCATCTGCGCTGCTCTTCCCTGAGAATCACACTCTGTGCCCGCCCGACACCTCCCTTTGGCCCTATTCACTACCGCACCCTCTGACACTCCTCTTCCTTTGTGTCCGATTGTCCAGGCCGGTCCCAGGCTATCAGGTAGCCCTGCAGATGTACTTTATGGCCCCAGCTGTAAAGAATCACCCCTCTTCAAAGGAGTTACAGTAGATCAAGGCCCCCATCCGATGAGATCGGTCACACCACACGCGTTCCTACTATCTGAAAACCATCCTGTATTGTGATTGGGCAGGGGACCGAGCCTGAAGCGGAAGATTCCAGGGATGCCTCTTTGTACATCAAAGTTTTTACAATTATGTGTCACATTAAAAATATATAGCACTCCAACAAAGTAGTAGGATTATAAAACTTTAATAACTTATAAATATAAACAACGCAACAAAAACAGTAAAAACATTTAAACATTTTTAGGAAAAAAGAAGGAACAATGGTCAGTAGCGGTCGGTTGTGCGAATAGTCCCAAGGCAGCACAACGTCCTGAGTTCTGGACGGCACCCAGGTGATGTTGCGTGGGTGCCGAACTGGTTTTGGGTATCCTACAATGCTGCTCCGAATAACGGCGTGGGGCGTCCCGGGGGGTGGCTCGTCAGTAGCGGTCTGTTGTGCGAATAGTCCCAAGGCAGCAGAACGCGCTGAGATGTGGATGGCACCCAGGTTATGTCAAGTAAGTTGCCGCACTGGTTTTGGTATCCCACAATGCTGCTCCGAATAACGGCGGGGGCGCCCCGGGGGGGGGGGTGAGGCGGCGTGAACGGGCCTCCCCAGGTGGAGGCTCGTCTGCTGTAGTGTGGCGCCCCTTTACCGTTTCAGTTGCCATTCCGTGGGGCGTCCCGGGGGGTGCGGGGGGAGGCCTCGTCAGTAGCGGTCTGTTGTGCGAATAGTCCCAAGGCAGCAGAACGCGCTGAGATGTGGATGGCACCCAGGTGATGTCCAGTAAGTTGCCGCACTGGTTTTGGTATCCTACAATGCTGCTCCGAATAATGGTGTGGGGCACCCCGGGGGGGGGGGGGAGGCGGCGTGAACGGGCCTCCCCAGGTGGAGGCTCGTCTGATGTAGTGGGGCGCCCCTTTACCGTTTCAGTTGCCATTCCGCCCGCTTTTGGTACACTGTGCCAAAATCCGCCATTCAGCTGACTTGCGCCCACTCTTGCGGTGCAGCGATAGGCGGCTGCCACAGGACTCTCAAAATGGCGGCAGGCTCTTTCCTTTTTGGGCCTGGTCCACTGAAATGGCCCTGGGACACTTTGGAACTCGGACGCTTGTCTACTAGGTCTTGGACCCCATTCTCGAAAGCGTCCCCTCAGCCTTGAGGATTCTACAAAAGTCTTGGGGGCCCCCGACTCCTGCAGGCTTCCGGTGGGGAGCGGCTGCCATGATTGCTCGCGGGAATGACCACGACGGAGCCACGAGATGGTGGTGCTGTCATGCTGACGCCAGCTTCAGTCTGAAACATCCAGAAACAAGGTGGGGCTTTCATCGTTTGGGAAAAAAAAAAAGTTTTCATCCAATGAAAAGTGTTATTTTTAGGTCATATGATCAAGCCTTCCATCATTAGGAAACCAAAAGTAAAATGAACCAATGAAAAGTTTTATAAACAAGTCACATGACCTGTTATGCGGCATAGGGTATAAAAAGCGTAGAAAATCCGTTGGCACGTGAGGCGGCGTCAGTAGCGGACCGATGTGCGAATAGGCCGAAGGCAGCACAACGCGCCAAGATCCGGATGGCACCGAGGTGGTGTCTAGCAAGTTGCCGCACTGGTGTGGCCATCCTACAATGCTGAAAGTCGGCGTGGGGCGCCCCGTTGGCCTGTGAGTTCGCGTCAGTAGCGGACCGATGTGCGAATAGGCCGAAGGCAGCACAACGCGCCAAGATCCGGATGGCACCGAGGTGGTGTCTAGCAAGTTGCCGCACTGGTGTGGCCATCCTACAATGCTGAAAGTCGGCGTGGGGCGCCCCGTTGGCCTGTGAGATGGCGTCAGTAGCGGACCGATGTGCGAATAGGCCGAAGGCAGCACAACGCGCCAAGATCCGGATGGCACCGAGGTGGTGTCTAGCAAGTTGCCGCACTGGTGTGGCCATCCTACAATGCTGAAAGTCGGCGTGGGGCGCCCCGTTGGCCTGTGAGATGGCGTCAGTAACGGACCGGTGTGCGAATAGGGCCAAAGGCAGCGCAACGCGCCAAGATCCGGATGGCAACGAGGTGGTGTCTAGCAAGTTGCCGCACTGGTGTGGCCATCCTACAATGCTGCGCCGAAAGTCGGCGTGGGGCGCTCCGTTGGTCTGTGAGTTCGCGTCAGTCAGTGGGGGTTGTTTGAGGATCTGACTGCATTGGAAAGCAATGTGATGCTGTGCGTCGCCCCCAAGATGAAGGTTCCTCAGCTGCAGTGGGGCGCCCCTTGGTGTTTCACTCGCTATGCAGATGAGTTGCGTGCGCACTTGCGGCGAATAGGCCGAAGGCAGCACAACAATATTTTCGGAATGGAAGACACCACAAGGCGCTGAGATTCGGTTGGTACCGTGGTGGTGTCTAGCAAGTTGCAGCACTGGTGTGGCCATCCTACAATGCTGCTCCGAATAACGGCGTGGGGTGCCCGAAGGGGGGGGGGCGGCGTGAACGGGCCTCCCCAGGTGGAGGCTCGTCTGCTGTAGTGGGGCGCCCCTTTACCGTTTAAGTTGCCATTCAGCTGAGTTTCGGCCGCTCTTGATGCTACAGCGACAGGCGGCTGCAACAGGACTCTCAAAATGGCGGCCTGTTCTTTGGATTTGGGCCTGGTCCACTAAAATGGCCCTGGGACACCTTAGAACTCGGACGCTCAAATTTTTTTCCCTTTCCTCTACATGCAAAAAAGGTAAATGCCCGGTACGTTACCTGCCTCATCTGCCACGATGTACTCTCCAGAGGAACCGAAAAAAAATATAGTTATGGTAACTATACCATGCATCGTCATATGGAGAGGTGGTGCCGATTAATTATAGTGCTGCACAAAAGAGAGATTTGGAGGAGAACCCCCGACCTGCCAGTACATTCACCAAAGAAGTGGCACTGACAGCATCAGAGGCAAGGGAAACGGTCCCAAATATTTAGAAGAACTTTGGAAAGATTAAAATGACATGTTTAGATTGTGGCAAATTAATTTCATGTGGACAGATGAGTGTTACTCTAATAAATACAGCATATGAACATCATCATAGTCGATGGTTGGTAGAGACATTTTGACTATATCCTGGACCTGCCCGTCCTCGCCCAAAATGGCGCCGGAATAAATGGGACTCGTAACTCCTTGTTGTGTACTGGTTGCTGAACCTTGAAATCACGAGATACGTATGCAGTTTTGAAGCACATGGCGGGCGGGGACGAGAATTGATTGAATATTTTGACATCCCTATTGATATTAAGTTCTGATGTGTTATTGATTACTGTACTATTGAAAGTTCGAATTAACGTCACCCATGGTACTTGCCCGCAAATGTATATCTAGATAATTTTATTGTAACTGGCTCTGTCGTATTTTAATTATAAAATGGACGTCCACCGATTCCGCAACTGTTAGACACCTTAGTTCTTGCAACCTAATGGCCCGCCCGTTACGTTCCTCTACAGTGTAAATGTCTACTCACCATATACAATTACAGTTTGCTCCGTGGCCGGCCCACGTGGTTATAGGCCCGTATTTGTATACTGACATTTTCACAATAAAGGTTTTTAAAAGAAAACATGGTAGTAGTATTTACATTGGTAAAGTTTTTAATAATAGTCACTGTTTTAGAATCAGTAAAAGGCAAGCGAAATAAAGCAGTCCAATTACATGAAGGGTAAAAGGTATAATACGCAGGAACGCAGTAAAGATAAATGGTCAAGGGCTGTTGTGTTTTCTACTCCTGCAACATAAAGTGATCGATAAGAATCTGATATTCAGGCGTATCGACGACTAAGACAGCAGGCCGAGCCTCTTTTGCTCAACGGCTCCGTCATGAGACGAAGAAACGCCCTTTTTCTCGAAAAAGGAATATATTTTACTTGCAGGACAGTTGTAAATTTTCCGGGAAAGTACATTAGCCTGGAACATTATAACATATGTTTAAGAAAAAATAATGTTCGAAAGTAATAAAAAGCGTAATTTTTAGGTCATATGACCAAGCCTTTCATCATTAGAATAAGAAAAGTAAAATGAACCAGTGAAAAGTTTTATTAACAAGTCACATGACCTGTTATGCTTACGTTACGCGCTGCGCGCCGCGCCCCGGATCGCTTCCGGGAAGCTGCGCTTCGCGCACAGGAGCACTTCCGGATGCGCTAACGCAGCGCGTCATATGACGCATTACGCGACAACGCAGGTCCAGAATATAGTCAAAATGTCTCCACCAACCAGCGGTCGGAACACAATCCCTTTCAGCAGGCTAAATAGTTCTGTTAAATGACAACAGAAGGGACAGGCAACAAGAACCATCAGTCAAAGAGGGGAGGGCAAGTTCTTCTCTACCGGGTCACGTTGGGGCGCTACTGGAACTGATCGAATTGGTAGTCTAAAGTGTTTCTGGATGTTTCAGACTGAAGCTGGCGTTAGCATGAGAGCACCACCATTTCGTAGCTCCGTCGTGGCCATTCCACGAGCAATCATGCTAGCCGCTCCCCACCAGAAGCCTGCGGGAGTCGGGGGCCCCCAAGACTTTTGTAGAATCTTCAAGGCTGAGGGGACGCTTTCGAGAATGGAGCCCAAGCTCTAGCAGACAAGCGTCCGAGTTCCAAGGTGTCGCAGGCCCATTTTAGTGGACCACGCCCAAATCTGAAGAGCCGGCCGCCATTTTGAGAGTCCTGTCGCAGCCGCCTATCGCTGCACCGCAAGAGCGGGAGCAACTCAAGTACATGGTGAGCGAGACGCTATAGTCGAAAGAGCGGGCGGTAAACAGCTGAATAGCGGAAGAGGCACAGTGTAGCAAAAGCGGGCGGAATGGCAACTGAAACGGTAAAGGGGCGCCCCACTACAGCGTGTCTTTAGGTGAAACGGATTGTGGGACAAGGTCAAGAATGGAAGAGTCACCAAAAGGCAAAAAGTTCCGCTTGACCCCGGGAGCCGGCCACCTATGTCGGGGGCGAACTCAGGCCACACCAGGGCAACACGACTTGCGGAGGGGGCCGGAGCCAAGCGCCCCCTCCGAGTCCGCGCCATGACACCGTCCCTCGGGGGCCTCCGTCAAGCGGTTCAGGGTGGCACCGCATCACATTGTTTTCAAATGCAGTCACGTCCTCAAACAGCCCCCACTTACATTGAGAATAGTGAAGCTGTAGCAAGTACAAATAGGCTTCAGACAGCGTTACAAGCACTCCTCAAAACTTTGAACTATCGGAGTGCATGAGTTTCATGCTCGATTGATTGAGCTAGCCGGATTGGGAAACAAAAAGTATACAATAGTGAAGTAAATAGTTATTTAATAAAATGTTTTACCCTGTTACTTTGCTGGTGTGTTGTATATATTTGTAATATTTGCATAGAGTTTATCGTTATTTTGGGCGGGGTGGGTGGCGGAGCCGAGCTGTCTTGCAGCCATCATGGTGTGGAGCTCAGTTCATCTCACTAGTTTCGTATTTCTCATGAGGGGTTGTTCCTAATGTTTCTATTTTAGCGAGGTCAAAAAGAGATCCCATTAGTGGCCTACTGATTTTGCTCGATTCCTTTTGTTTTTTTACACGATTTTTCACTATCTGCAAAGACTAAACAGAGTATTGCGACTCTGTGCTTGTTTGTAAATAGAGAATGAACCAAAGAGAACCAATTCTAAAACAGTAAATGCTTGGATAACAATCAATCAAATGGAGAGAGAAGCAGGCACGACGGATTACAACGGGGGCAAAGGCCTGCGTTAACTACCCTTCACTATCTGCAAAGAGAGAGTACTCCTAATAGAAATGAGGGGGAGGGGGGGGCAGCATTCAAAGCAGATCAGTGTGCATAAACACGAAAAAAAATGTATTTACCACGTACTTGACATTCGACAGCTTATGATATTTGCTATTAAAAAACCATTGAAATTCACTGAAAAAACCATAGGTTAGAGACCATATATAGTTAGGAATTAGCATTTAAAAAACCTTGAAAATTCACTCAAAAAACATAGGTTATAGACCATATATAGTTAGGGATTAGCATTTAAAAAACCTTATTTTACTCACACAAAACCATTGAAATTCCATATATAGTTAGTTGCACTAACTATATATCGCGCACCCGCAATCCACTGCTGATGATGTCGCATATTACATCATTCATGACATGGTCAGTGACATCACTGATGACATCACTGATGACATCTCAAATGACATCACTGATGACATCACTGATGACATCTCATTTGACATCAATGACCACATCACTGATGATATCATTCATGTGACAATACAATGCATCTCCTCACATTTTAATATAACCTCTGTTACACCCAGTGTTAAATACAGAGTATAATTTTTGAAACCATTGACACTCCAATACTAGTTACTACATACGCACTCACTGATTCCTACGTCTACACACACATTCACTCATTCACCCATACAATCATTCATACATACAATCACTCATCTTTACAACACTATCATATGCACTCATACACCTATAAAGACACTCACACTCTGCCACTCATCCATGGAGTTACTCACACACCTAGTCAGTCCTGTAAAGAATCAATCACACTTCCATTTTCTAATCTATACAGTTAAACATAGAGCACCTTACATTTTCAAACATATACTAACACATACTTACTCTCTTATACAATCATTGATACAAGTACACATTGATCTGCACAGAGTCACACATCTCCCAGCCAGCCACACACACACTCAGTCTCCCATACAAAAACTTGGACAATCAATCAATAACCCATATAGTTACTCATATAGCTACTGATCAACACATGCAGCAGTTTACAGAACAACAGACATAATGATGCACAAATTAAGACAGTTTAGTCACTAACCCATGCACTCAGTGAGACACATTTAATCACTCACTCATACATTCAGTCATGCACCTACTAAATCCTTCGTCCAGACACTTATACTTCCACTCATTCTTCAATATGTAAGACATATTTTAACTTTACAGAAACATACAGTCACTGGATGTTGTCATCAGTGATGTCATCAGTGATGTCATTTGAGATGTCATCAGTGATGTCATCCGTGATGTCACTGACCATGTCATGAATGATGTAATATGTGACATCATCAGCAGTGGATTGCGGGTGCGCGATATATAGTTAGTGCAACTAACTATATATGGAATTTCAATGGTTTTGTGTGAGTAAAATAAGGTTTTTTAAATGCTAATCCCTAACTATATATGGTCTATAACCTATGGTTTTTTCAGTGAATTTTCAAGGTTTTTTAAATGCTAATTCCTAACTATATATGGTCTCTAACCTATGTTTTTTTCAGTGAATATATATATATATATATATATATATGCCAAGGTGTATTAAAGAATGAGCGTGTGTATAAGTGTTTGTATGGATGATTTAGTAAGTAATTAAACATGTCTTAGTGAATGCATGGGGTAGTCACTAAACTGTGTAAAAGTCTGTATCAGTCTGTCAGTTGGTGTGTAAGCGGTTGCTTGGGTTGGTGAGTAGCTAAACGAGTGTCTATATGGGTTATTGATCGGTTGTCTGAGTATCTGTATGGGTGCCTGAGTGTCTGTGTGGCTGAGTGGGGGGTTTGTGTCTCCGTGCATGGATGTGTGAGTGGGTGATTCAATGGGTGTATGGGTTCAAGAGTGCATCTGTGAAGGGCTGTATGGGTGGGTAAGTGTGTATATGGGTGTGTTGGTGTGTGAATGGATGCCTCAGTGGTACATGTGTGAGTAACTACTTAAGTGAAAGGAAGTATATGTGAGTGTCAGAGTATATAAATGAACTACATGTGAGAGTGAGTGATTGTGAGAGTGGTTGTATGGATGACTGTGTGGTTGTATCAGTGATTGTATGAGAGAGTAAGTATGTGTTAGTGTGTACGAATAAGTGAGCTTCTTTTTGTATAACTGTATAGGTGAGTAAATGGAAGTGTGATAGATTTTTTGCATGACTGACTAGGTGTGTGAGAAATGATATGGATGAGTGGCGGCGTGTGAGTGTCTTTTCAATATCCTCAATATTCAAAGCGCTTTGAAAATTGGAGATATTGAAATGCTGCATACACTCTCCACTTTAGATGGTACTGGAGAACATCATGACGATGCTGTTTTGAATTTGGAGAATTTTGACTTTGAATGAGAAGCAAATCCAGGTAGTGCTTTTACGCCCAAGTCAATGTTCCTACTGAATATACATTGTGATGCTATCGAAGTGTTTGAGAGAGGAGTATTGAGAGATCTAAGAAAAATCAGGTACGCAAAAGATCCAACATTAAGAAAAAATCTAAGTATTGATCAGGCTAAAGCACTGAAGAATCTTAAATCTGATAACACCATTGTAATGTGCCAGTCAGATAAAGGCGGAAACGTGGTGGTAATGGATAAGATGAAATATCTGGTAGAGGGGCCGAGACAGCTTAGTGACATGCATTGTTACTGTGCCTCAGAGAGGAGTGAAGTACCAAGATCTAACAAAGCTTATGTGGAAATGCTATTGGAGTGGAGAGCATAAGGATTATTACAATGGGAAGAATATAATTACTTGAAAGGCACCCATTCTAAAATCCCAGTGCTCTATTTCCTTCCTAACCTTCATAATGATGCTGTGAATCCACCAGGGAGACCAATTGTGTCATCAATTGGTTCTCTATTAGAAAATACTTTGAGATGTATAGATCATTATTTGAGACCATTTGTTGTAGCATTACCTGCATATATAAGAGATACAACACACTTTCTCACTGTGCTAATTGGCATCTTTTGGAAAAAGAGTTATACTCTGATTACTCTGGATGTTAGTAGTCTATACACAATCATTAAACATGATTTAGGTTTGCAGGCAGTTAGACATTTTTTCAAAACATGAACAATATCTCTATTTCTTCACTCTGAAATGTTATTGGATATGATTTATTTCTGTCTCAGCAATAAATTTTTGATCTTTGATGATTCCATCTATAGGCAGTCACACGGCACAGCTATGGGCACCTGCTTCACCCCAAGCTATGCAAATTTATTCATGGGCTGGTCGGAGGAGCATGTGGCATCACAGCTGGTAGAATTTGAAAGCTGTGTAGTCCTGTGGCTGCGATTTATTGATGATATCTTTTGTGTATGGAATGGCGATGAGGAGTCTGCTACTAAAGTTGTTGAGAAATTGAATAACAATGCATATAATTTGATATTTACTGAATACATCAGAAATATATCTATTGATGTCTTAGATGTGCAAGTTTGTGTAAAAGGTGATCCATTGGAGACTAAGTTGTTCAGAAAAGCAACAGCAGGAACAGCTTACTGAGTGCAAAAAGTGCACACCATCCCAATTTGATTTACAGTATACCCCTATGGGGAATTACTCCTGGCAAAATGAAACAGCAGCATTAGTAAAGCTTTTGATATTGAAAAAGATTATGTGCCAACGGTTTGTTGATAGGAGATACAGCCAAAAAACAATTGCTCAAACCTTCAAGAGAGTTGAAGAAACTAACAGAAACGAATGGTTACATCCAGTTAGACAAGATGAGGAAGCAGAGACCATAAGATTTATCACTCCCATTTCTTATCAAGCACAAAAAGAGTGTAACATTTTAAATAAACATTGGCATGTCATGACGACAGATGATAGCTTGAAAAAGTGTTTAAACAACAATCCCCAGATCACTTTTAGGAAAAGTACATCATTACGTGACAAATTAAGCCACAATTTGATAAAAAAGAAAGAGGAGATGAGAAGCAGCAGCCAGCCAGGCTTTCATTGTTGTAAAAACTGTAAGGCCTGTAGTAACAGTAGGGCCTGCACCAAGTTTCTAATACCTAATTCACTGAGAGATTTTACCATCAAACAAGCCCTCACTTGCAATACCACGTTTTGTTTTTAAGCTCTATTTTGTCCTTGTAATAAAATATATATAGGGAGCACAATACATTGTGCTAAAAAAAAGAGTTTCGGAGCATGTACGTGCTATCAGACGCAATAATAGACAATATCCAGAGGTACGATTTTTCTTTGATTGTCATTTTCAAGATGAGAAACTACTCAGAATGGTGGTTATTGATGCGATATTGATCAATGTGAGGGGTGGGAACCGTGAATTAGAACTGAGGAAACTGGAGTCACAATATATTATTGACTTTGATACTCTTGTACCCCAAGGTTTAAATTTGAGTGAAGAACTTGCTATTCATTTAAACAGTTAATATATTAGTGTAACAGTGCAGAATCTTTTCTGGAAGCTTTAGTTTTTTAATATATTTGTAATACTGCATTCTTTTTCTTTTTTTACACAGGTGCTGGCACTCCTTTCATCACTGTTGGGATTGGCAATTGTGGCATTTTTCTGTTTGCCAGTTCATTTTGGTCACCGGATGTATTTAACATATATGGATCAATTTTTATGAATTAGAATTTGCACCCAGCCCACTGGGGCTGAATTGTTATTTGAGATCGATGTTGGTATTGTGTATTATACAGGTATCATAAGTTCCAACAGAGAACTATTAGTGGAATGTTGTTTTTGGTGAGAAATGTGTTTATTATTAAGAAACTGGCGAAAGACGGAATATGAGCCCAAAAACGATGTATTGGTTCAAAATAGATCAATCTATGTGGAACCACCATGAAAAATGGCCTCTATTTGGCATCTCAAGGGCAATTTTGTTAATTGTTTATGAGTCTGTTGTCACTGTTTTATACATTTATAAAAATGAAATGGAAGTGATTGTATTTATGATCGTGAGCAAGGCGTAATGCCAAAACACGTTGTTTGGTGTCATTAAAAACTTTATTGAGCATGTAGGAGCGTCCGAGGATTTTTCTACTTACAGTGGAGGAGAAGGATTTATATATTGGCCGGCACGTTTAGTTTAATTTAATTTAATTTAATGTATTCAATCAAGTTACTCTAATTAAGCTGTTTAACTAATACATGCCCCATGTTTAAAACTGCAATGTAATATTGTAGAAAAAGTAGTCATCATGCATATATTTATATATGAAATATGAATTTATTTTCCCTCCTGAAAACAATGTTATGACATGATCACATCAATGAGTCTTTCCTTTATATTTCTTGTAGTTCACACACCTTTTGTAGTTCTAACCTTGGAATGTGGTCCTATGTCTGTGTTCACTAAATTCCTGGTGCACTTTAAAATGGTGATTGTATGTTTTGTTTGGTTGGCTATCGAAGAAGACCGTAAGGTCGAAACGCCAATAAACAACTCCTACACGGACCCTGGAGTGCGAGTCTTTTGTGTTCCCCCCAGTTACGTGTGGTGACCTATTCTGCCATATATTTTTTTTAATCGTTTCTCCATCCGAATCTAAGCTGATAGAGCTCATAGTTAACTCTGAATTATCGGTCAGTGAGTCGCTTGTCGCGTCTTCCTCCTGTTCTTCTCCCAGTGGTGATCTGGTTATAGTTGTTCCTTGTTTTTGTGAGTCATAAAGATGGTCATATTTGCGACTGTGGGTTAAAATTCTTCCTGACTCATAATCACCACAATCTCTATGTAATTTATACTGTTTCCTATTCTTCATTTCGTCTTCCAGATTTTTTCGTCTTTTTTTCATTTCTTCAATATATTTTACAATGAGATCTTGGTCTGGGTGTTTATTTAACTCTTCTGTTAGATCTTCAATGTCTTTCTTTATTTTTGCTCTATCTGACCAAGCGTACTTCACCAGAATCCGCATCATTACTTTCGAACTTTTGGCTGAGTTTTAAGACCAATCCTGCAACATTTGTGGGTCAGGTAAATCATATGAGGGAGTGATATAGATGCGCAATTCAATCAATGAAAGTATTTGAATTTTTAGCATTTTTATAATTATTTGTGATATCTTTTTTGAGCACTGATGTTATTTTCTGGTGAACACCTGTTGGTGGGTTTTTTAAGTGGCTTAACCCAAGTTTCGTGATAAACACTAGTGATTGGTTGGGTACCATCTGAGAGGTCTACAGTAGTACATTCTGCCAGTCTTTTATATACAATACTTTCGTTGACGACCATGGAAGTTATGATATACAAACTGTCGTTTCTTTTGCTATCCATTCCACTAACCAGGAAATACTATTTTTGTATGCTAAACTTACTTTAAAAGCACTATGCCTCTCTAATATATAATCTGCTGTTAGACTACGATGTGACTTCTTGTGACTAACTTGAATCTCGTTCGTCACTCTACTTTTGTATAACATCACAAGAGGGCAGTGTGAGATTAAGCTTATCCGACTTCTCTTACACGTTTCCTCACACCTACACATATCGCATGCAGGTGCACAATAATTAATCCATGGGCAGTAAAGTAATTGTGAAATGAAATATCAAATATTTTTTGCTGAAAATTCCACTTTTGGTAATAAGATGATAACACAATGTATTTATTTAATCGATTTAAGTTAATTGTTTATGAATACCGTTTTAATATACTATCATGTTATATACCTTTCCAAGATGGCGCTTATTTATGTTTGTACACAGTCTTCTCCCCATGACAACTTGTTTTGTAAAGTGTTTAAATACACAATGTGTGTGTTCAAGCTCTCCGTGGAGCGCGAAACGCGTCACGTTGGGTTTATGGTGTTAATAAACCTTACAGCATTTACGGACCAACCCTGTGACCTGTTGTTCTTTTTCCCGAGTGCTGGTTCGGAACGCCGTTCTTTGGAGTGATATTATTTCCGGCTTGCTCCGCCGGACACCAGCCACCAGCCACCCCTTGAGAGCGAGGGATCACCAGTAAGGAGCATCTTCGCAAACACATATATATATATATATACATATCTCAGACTCCTTCCCTTGAATCCCCAATGAAGAACGGAATGGACTCCACTTTGTAAGTGCTGCAATTATTTATTTTGTGTTCCTTGCTGTCATGACTCGTTTCGTACTACCCAGAGCCCTTGATCACATGACATGCTCTCATTTTTTTCCTATTTTTTAAGTGACACAGTGCTTAAAGAAACAATGAATATAAAAAACAGACTATCGATTTGATCTGTAATTTTGGCAGTGCACTTAACATGTATCTTTGTATATAAGTTGGAATCATTATTGTAAAAACATGTGTTAAAATATTCATAAATATTCATAAATATCATTGTATAAATACAAATATAAATATTGATCACTTGTTTAAAACATATAGGCGACATATGGAAAAAGATACTGCAACTTATATCTGCTTAAAGCATAAGACTTTCTTGTTCGTTTACTCATTGGAGAACCCTCATGTGCAAATTTGCTGATTTAAAACAATGTCTGTATAAATACATTTTGTTAAAACAAATTATACACAATAAAATCCAAATCCAATTACAGCATCAACTGTTAAAGCTATTGGTTTCTCTTTCCATCGAGGGTTAATCCATTCTTAATTAAATGCTCACCATATAATAATTTTGTGGTTGTATCGGCGCCCAAACATTTTCTGTAATTGAGTTCCTGTATTCTATATACATTACATGATTTGTGCAAAGCGTGCTCTGAAAGTGCAAAAGTGCCGGTATGATGAATGCTATTCCTTTTTTTATTCATCAATAAAGTGACACTGTGCCTAGTGCATTTTTTATTTTTACAGTGTGCCATGAGCCCATGCCACTACGGGTAAAAAACAGGATATCATAAAGGGAGTAGGGACAGAGTAAAATCTCATAGTACATTTACATGGATATGTTCTCAGTATAGATTGTTCCTATTATAGCCAAGTATACAGATCTTCAGTCGTGTTTAATCCATGTGGACTTTTGCTGTCTAAATCTAAAATATATTTAATCTGAGTATTGCATCTCTGTGTCCTCCCCGTCTTAATGGGGGGACGTTGTCAATTACATAATACTTCAACTGATTCAGATTGTTGTTATGTATTTCGCTGAAGTGACGGGCTACCGGATAGGAACTATCATTATTTGTTATTGCTGTATATGCTGCAATATCCTCTTGGGGACATGGAGATGCGTACTAGCAAAATATCTCAATCCAAAAGAGCATTCCAATATGTAGACATCAAACTCAGATTTACATGTTAAAAATGTACTTATTACAATTTGTTAACTTTAAAAGGTGTATGGAATGTGGTCTTACTTTCTCCATATTTACATGTTTTGCATGTCGTACACCTCACAAAGCATTTGCGTTTAGTGAACCAATTAGTATTGGTAGGAACTTCAGAGCTGGTGCTGACTAAATAGTTGCTGATACTGCATGCTTTTCTAAATGTGATAGTAGGGGAAGTATGCATGTTGTCCCCTATGACTGTGTCACTTAAAATCAGGTGCCAATTCTTTAAAAAAAATTATTATTTTTTTTGTCCTCATACGCCATTAGATCTTTCCAGTCCATTGCTTCTTTCCTCTGCTGTCCCCCTTCGTACTGGCCCCAGCAAAGACATTCTGATCTTAATAGGTTGCACTTTACACAGAACCCCTCAAATTGGTCTGTTCCACATTTCTATCTGCTTGCCCCTGGAACTGACCTGAGGGGTGAAGTATGTCCATGTAGAGGCATAATCATTGGACAAAAGACTACCCCCAGATTGATCTAAAGATTATCCAACCACCTTTTACATGGTCCCCAAAAAGCAACCTTCTTCCTGTTCTCTTTGATTGTGGCCACATCTAATTTCATTACATATTTGATGGCGTTTAACCAATCCAAGAAGTTCGGGGGGGTGCTTTTAATCCAACATTTGCAAATTTCTCTTCAGGCCAGTAAAATAAGATAAAAACACAGCTTATTGAAATCTAGTGATAAACTTTCATACCCATTGAGGAGACCAAAAAAAATAGAGAGGTGCTCACCTGTATATCGACCCCAAGTATTCCTTCTATACCTTTTAACACAGATTCCCAAAACTTCTTAATTGTTGGGCAACTTAGAAACATATGTTCATCATTAGCTTTTTCTTCTTGACACTTTGGACAGCGTGGAGTAGAACCCTTTGCAAATGTAGCTAATTTCAGAGGTGACCAATAAACTCTGTGAAGAGAGAAGAGATGATTTCTCCTTAGATTTGCAGGTTGCACTGTAGCATATTGTAATTCAAAAGATACTTGCCATAATGTTTCCATATCAACGTCTGGCAAGTAATCTCCCCTCAGTTGAGCTGGCAGTGTAAAGTCGCCATCTATCACATCAATCAAACACCAGTAGAGATTCCCCACTTCCTTTCTGTTTTGCTGTCTGGTTCTCAGTTTAGTCAATTCAATTCAATTCAAATTTTCTTTATTCGGTTTTTAATATGTGGAAAAACCCTAAAAGTTCAATAATAAAAAACAGTTGTTTAAAAGCAGTACACCATTTACATTAGTATTATGATAAATATGTTTAAAAAATGCAACATGGTTAAAATGTACCAATTGCTAAAGGGACCATTTCATATCATAAGCGTGCAAATGTATAAGAAGTCCAGGTTTATGGTTAAATCATAGTTAAATAAAAAAGATATACAGAGGATATCCTGATATATATAGCATGGAGTTACTTCAATGCATCAATTCTAGGTTTGGTCTATGTTTTATACAGAGTTTCAAAAATCTAGCCACACTCTTTGCAAAGCACTCTGTTTCCAAATATTTAATTGCCAGAAAAGCTGGACGACATTGTCACAGCCCCAAGATCTCTAGTAGTGGTATAACCCACTGCCTCCTTGCTTCCTGGTAAAATTTACAGAACATATCCACATGAAATGTGGACTGAGGAGAAACATCATTACAGGGGCAAGGAAGCAGTGAATTTGACCAGTCATTGACCTTAGGGAATGTAAGCAGTCGATGGAATATATTAATTCTGAAACTAACGAGGACAAACCTATCAAATCCATTCAATTTAAAGGTCAGATAACGTTGGATAGTCAGAGTAGTTTGAGCCAATAGAATGTGTTGGGCTGAACTTTTGGCAGACTCGGTAGCCAATCTTAGTTCCGCCATATGCGCCAGACATAATTTCTTAAAAAATGTTCTGGAAAACTCAGTAATCAGTAACGGATTGTAATAATACTGAATTAAACCTAGATCTGACAAAAAGTTTTTGATGTATACAAGCCAAGCTATTTTATGTACATTGTCGAGAGCAAGGCAGTCGCTTATAAGGTCCCTATTAAGAGCTCGTTTTGGTGACGACCATATTCAATGCCACAAGAGAAGCGGTTGCAGTTTGATTAGGTCTGTAACATATGGCATACCCAGTTCCGTGTGTCAGCTAAAGGTAGAGGTGCTGCGCGAAACCGCTAGTAGGAACCTTAGGAAACTATTTTCCACCTTTTGGAGGGCCTCCACTCTTCCGTGTCCCCAGACTCCAGCTCCATAAGTCACCACACTAAGACATTTTGCCTGATAGATCTGTAACATTTCTACGAGTGATCTTTTACCAAGCCTGTGTACGAAATTAACTAGGGCACTAGTTGACGTGATAAAAAACAATTTCCTTGCCTCTATGGCCTGCTTCCAAAAGCACTTGTTGTCCATTAGAATACCAAGATAGGGGTAGGCAGCAGTAGTTTCCAGTTTGACTTGTTCTATGTAAATGCTACGTATTTTTTTCTTTCTGATCCCTGCAGCCATGAAGAAAGTTTTTTTTAATATTAACCTTTAGATCTAAATCGGCCATGTAGGTGTAATATCTATCAACCGCATATTTGAGATCTAGGGGGGGTTGGGCTTTAATTACGGCATTGTCCGCGTATCGTAGGGCGGGGATTGGTCTCTTTCCCACGCAGGGTAGGTACTGGGATCCCTCCAACATTGCCCGTTCCAGCCCATTGGTATAGAACGAGAACAGGAAGGGGGCCAGGACACAGCCCTGCCTTATCCCTCTTTCCACTCCGAACGACGCCGTAAGTTTGCCCCCTATTCCATACCTAACTCTGGACGTAGCATTTGAATACAATTCTCTCAGAAAGTTAGGAAGGGCGGATCTACTCCCAATTTACTCAAAACCTTCCACAGTTTGGAATGGCTTACGCAGTCGAAAGCTGCTGACAGATCTACGTAGGTCATGTAGAAACCGCCCCCCTTAGCATTAGTATATTTAGCCATCAGTAGGGCCAGGTTAAGGGCTTGTTCTGTTGTACCCAGACCTTCCCTGAACCCGTACTGAAGATCACTGAAGATCACTGAGGATGATATAATCCTCCGACCAGTGGGTTAGGCGATCGAGTATGATTTGTCCCATTACCTTTCCCAAGGAGTCTAAAAGGGATATTGGCCGATAACAGGTCGGACTCTGCCGATCCCCCTTTTTAAATATTGGGACCAATATGGATTTAGACCAGGACTCGATGAGGCCTATTTCACATGAGGCTAGCAGGACCTTTGTGAGTAGTGGAGTTCAGAGGTCCATATTATGCTTGAATAAGTCCACGGGGACCCCATCGGGCCCTGGCGCTTTTCCCCCTTTACTAGTCTTTAATGCAATTTCTACTTCTTGGATAGTGATATCGAGGGGAATAGGGAAAACTGTGGGATTGAGTGTTTGTGATGTCGTATCTATTTCGCCTCATGGGTTTCCTTTCTCTGTCATTGTTCTAAATATCTGAGAGATGTGATCTATCCATGTCGTTTTGTCGATGGCTACTTCGATCTTGGGGGTCTCCCTATCTTCATTTAAAAAAGGCAATTTAACAATTTTCCAAAAACAAATACTATCCTTTTCGGAACAGCTCTTATGTAGTTGATCCCAGGCCTCATTTTTTATTTTGAGTTTCCTAATTTTTATGGCTTTATTATATAGTTTCCTCAAGAGTGCTACTTCATTTTTATCTCTTATTGCTTTATGAAGAGAATGCTTTAGGTCAGAATATGCCTTGGTACAGGTGCTATTAAACCATCCCTTAGATGTTCTCAGTTGTTTCTGATGAACTGACAGGGCATCTTTTATTGTTCTTACTATAATATCAAAACTTGGTAAAATCTCCATATGAGAAGAAGAATCATTCAGACAGATCTCAATCGAGTTAAGTGAGTTTTTTACCACTGTCTCTGTTATATATGATGGGTTAATTTTGGCCCATTTAAGGGAATATCCATTTAGCCTATCTAGCATCAATTTGTCTTGTATTAGTGCTCGAGACTTGGGCTTCTGTTTGCATGCATTCAGGATAGTTAATTTTATGCTGTTTGGGAAATGGTCGCTAATCGCATTGGTATGAGTTTTAAAATTTAGAATGCAGGACGCTGCATTTCTAGATACGAATATGAAATCGATTATTGTACCTGCCCCTCTTCCATGATATGTCTGAGTCAAAGCAACTTGGGGTACTACCAAGTCATTAGCTGTTGTGAGTTCTAATAGGAGGAGAGTTTCATTTAAGCAGTTTCCAATTATTGTATGGGGAAAATGAGTTAAGTTGTTCCCGTCCTCGTCGACCAAGCCACAAGCTAGACCATTAGTATCGCCACACGGGGATAGATTAAAGTCGACACCCCAAATTATGTACACATTTTTTACGCTCTTGTATTTGCAATCCAGCAAGGTAGACCTAATCTCTTTTATAAGGAGAATCAACTGTTCATTATGGATATTATTGTAGAAATTAACCAGGAGATAGTACTCTTGTGTGCTGGTTCCCAGGGAGATTATTTGGAAATTTGGTTCTGATTTGAGAGGAACTATATCTAACAGGTTAGATATAAACGTTGTCAGGCTGCCTTTAGCTCTCCCAGAGGTAGTAGGAATAGCAGGAGAGAAGTATGTTTCATACTCCTCCAAGTACATGGGAGAGGTGATCCAGGTTTCCTGCAAGCAGAGCACTGTAAATTTGAGCCATACATCGTTGTCGATTTTGGTTCGGAGTCCGGCTACATTCCAAAATATGACATCGAACCCTGACCTATCCCAGCATCCCCTCTCATATAGCCCAGAGTTATCAAAACTCTTTGGGTGCACGATATTATCCTGTTGTGCCACAGCCCCCGTACCCATCTGTTCCTGTAGGACGTTCTTACATTGCATGGGAACTATACTATTTGGCGAGTGGGTAAGCTGGTTATCCTGGGATTCAGATCTCTCTATGGCAGAAAAAGGCTGCAAATTATTAGGCAACGTCATAACTAAAGGGCCTTGAGCACCCTGTCCATTAGTTTGTTCTTGTGGATGGATTTTCATTTTGTTAAGTCAATCTGTATCCTCCAGTCCGGATAACGCGCAAAACCTGTTGGTTAATTGAATGTTGGGAACATTTCCAAAATGGGGGCCGTAGATGTTAGTGTTTGTATTTGTTTTAGTGTTGGTGATACCATCAGCTCCGGTACAAGGAGGATAAAAATAACCCAGCGGCAGGACATTAATTTCACCCAAAGCTTGTGAGTTCCTGCTTTCTGCCTAAAGTATGTTCTTCACTAGTCTTGGGGTTTTGAATGTGAGGACTATACAGTCCCCATGGAAAGTCTTACCGCGGGACCAAACCCATTGTACTCTTCTGACCATTTTAATCTCACTGAACAGTTGGTGCGTTAGTGCCGTCCTCTCGCCCAGCAAATAGAGTGATTTGTTATTTTAAAAATCCCAGTTTTTTTTGGCAATGGGGCTAATTTTGGGGCATTTGTTAGGACTACTACATATGGCGTTGCCTCCAGAGGCAAGTGTAGATGCTGATCTATTTTAAACTTATCCAAATGTTCTCTGTAAGGGGTGAGTCCGGGGATTGAATTAGCCTTTCGTTGTTGGAGGGAGAGATTGGATCTATTTATAGTTCCTATTGGTGTTTTGGCCCTATACTCATTCTTTGACTCTGAGTTTGTAAATATAGAATTTAGAGTGCTCTTCTGTAGGTGTAGATCTTTTGCTATCCGGTGGGTACTGGTTATCGAGTTGGGGTGCTTCGATGGATTTATTGATCTGCGATCAACGTCTATAGCTTTTGGGTAGCTAATTGGTATGTTGCTATCTATATTCACTGGGGCCGGGTCAGGAATAACCAAGTCTCTGGGATTGGCATGATCGGGATTTCTTGGGATACTTTGCTCGATTCGGTCTAGTCTATCACCCAATTGGTCTAATCTAACTCTTAAATAGAGGTCCAATCTTTCCACCAGGGTTGTTAAATTTCCTTTTTCAGTTGAGTTAATTTCACTCTTTCTGTTGTCATCTTCCTTCCCCTTGTAAGAGCCTTTTCTAATTCCCGCTTTCTTCTTCCCTTGGGGGCCCTGTTTTGTGGCTAACAAAGAATTAGGTTTCTGAGGTTTTTGTGGCTTTTTAATGCCCTCTCCCTGGCCCTGAACACCCATTTTATCCACGCCAGATACCGGGTTCTTCTGTTTCTTCTGGGGTGGCTGAGTCGGGGAATCCAAATCACTTGATACAATCACATCAGAAAGATGTGAAACGCAACCGTTTAAAGATGGTTTTGTTTTTGAGGTGCCCCCCGAGGTTTCAGGTACCTTAGGTTGATCCGAGGCCAAGGCAGAACCAGCTTTCAGTGATTCAACCACAGATGATATTTGCTTGTCTAATGCGCCCATAGCCCCTGTGAGATAACTTAATAATGTTTGTTGGGTATCACCCGATGTTCGAGGCACTCCCCCCATCTTGGCGCTAGGCATCTTCCTCTTACCCATAGCCCTTATGAGGATCAGCTCAATCAGCGGGATCTAATGGATACAGGTTAGATATATGTTTCCGGTAACCCTCGGCTATCAATCCCTAGGCAAGACCGCAATATTTTACTAATTAATTAAGGTGATCTTGGTTAGCGAGATAAAGTGATCTACATACACAGCTTTAATGCAATAGTAAGTTCAAAATGTGCACAGTCTCGATTTAGTCAATCAGGTAAACGAGGAAAGCAATTGTTTCTAACTGTCAGTTCTTCTTCGGTGCAATCCTAGAAGGGGGCTCAGAGAGTGGGCCCAGCCCAGCCTCAACCGCCCGCTGACGGGCGCGGACGGGCCCGCCCTTGGCCCGCGCGCGTCCCGCGTGAGGGCTCCGGTGTTTTTGAGCACCTCCCGGTGATTCCAATGACGCACTAATCCTGCGCTCAAAAGTGGGTTCTGGGTAATGTAGTCCCGGAACAAGGGACGTTGAGAGTCTCGATGTGGCCGCGTTTGTGGCAGCAGTCTCCTTTGGGCCAAAAGAGTCACCTCTAGGGCAGCAGCAGCAGATCCTGTTAATGCAGGCAAGTTGGAATAAATTAGCGAAGCGTCCCGCGCCGCGTGAGGGCTCTGGTGTTTTTGAGCACCTCCAGGCACTTTCAATGACGCGCTAATCCTGCGCC
The DNA here is from genome assembly GCF_964261635.1 of Lissotriton helveticus. Lineage (NCBI taxonomy): Eukaryota > Metazoa > Chordata > Amphibia > Caudata > Salamandridae > Lissotriton > Lissotriton helveticus. Next base: position 773,137,472 of record NC_136068.1, read on the forward strand.
CAAAAGGGGGTTCTGGGTAATGTAGTCCCGGAACAAGGGACGTTGAGAGTCTCGATGTGGCCGCGTTTGTGGAAGCGGTCTCCTTTGGGCCAAAAGAGTCACCTCTAGGGCAGCAGCAGCAGCAGATATTGTTAATGCAGGCAAGTTGGAATAAATTAGCGAAGCGTCCCGCGCCGCATGAGGACTCCGGTGTTTTTGAGCACCTCCCGGCGCTTCCAATGACGCGCTAATCCTGCGCCCAAAAGGGGGTGCTGGGTAATGTAGTCCCGGAACAAGTGACGTTGAGAGTCTCAATGTGGCCTCGTTTGTGGCAGCAGTCTCCTTTGGGCCTAAAGAGTCACCTCTAGGGCAGCAGCAGATCCTGTTAATGCAGGCAAGTTGGAATAAATTAGATTAGTCTCTAAAGTATTTGCAAAGTCAATCGGTATTCCAATCTTTTGAGTCCAGCTTTTTATTTGTAGGTCTTGAATTTGGATATTTGATTGTCTGTGATATGCTTCATCTCTTCCCAGGATATCAAAGGACCTTCCGGAATCAGTTGAGCCCAACAATTCACCCCGGCGGTCTTTAAAGGCAAAACTAATGAATCTATTGTCCATTCAGGAGAGCCAGGTGTATCCCATATTGGCGCCAAAGCACTGTAGTAGCTAACTTTTAACAGTTTTCTAATTTTACTCCAGGTCATTGCTAGATCTTTTAAAACTTTTAACCACACTTTCTTGAAAAAGCGTGGGTCTCCAAATCTATACAGGTATGCATAATCTGCTTCCCTTAAGTCCTGGAGCATTTCCTTAAACATTTTACCCATATCTAACTCATCAGGTTCATTCATAAGCATTTTCCCTGCCTTCATTTGGAAAACCCACGCATAAATTAGTAAGTCAGGTGCACATAAGCCTCCCTTGTTCTTCCTCCTTCGAAGTTTCTTCCAAGAAATTCGGATGCCCTTGGATGCCCAAATAAATAAATTCATTTTTGCCTGAATTTTCTTCAAGCTTTCTTCCTTAAAAGCAAGGGGTATGTTTTGAAACAGAAAGATCAGCTTCGGCAACAGCATCATTTTCACCAAATTGACCCTTCCTATCAGTGTTAAAGGTAGATAGGTCCAGCTTTTTAAAGATTTGGAGATTTCCTTATCGATTTTACTTAAATTTGTGATAGGTATATCATTAATATCCTGTGTGACTTTAACTCCAAGATATCTCATTTCTCTTTTCAGCTTTAATTGAGACAAGGAGAGACTCACATTCCAAGCCATACACTCAGTTTTTGATTGATTAATTTCATATCCTGTGATGTTACCAAATTGCTGAGCTAATCTGTATATAACTGGTATTGTACTCTGTAAATCAGACGTGTACACCATAATAGCATCGGCATACAATGACATTTTTTGCTCCTAACTACCAGATCTAAAAGGCAATATGTCATACTGCGACCTAATACTCTCTGCAAAGGATTCAATGTACAAATTAAAAAGCATAGGGGAGAGGGGACAACCCTGCCTTGTGCCTCTTTGTACTTGTATAGGAGAAGAGAGATTCCCATTTATTAGTATTTTAATTGTTGGTGCTGTATAGATTGCTGAGATAAGTCTAATAAAGTTTCCCCCCCAGATTACATTTCTCCAATACCTTATTCAAAAAGGCCCAATTCACGCGGTCGAACGCTTTTGTGGCATCCGATGTAATAATAGCTAATGGCAGCTTGTGCAGGTTTGCAAAATCAATAGAGCCGACCAGATTACAAATTAAGTCTTGCAACCCTCTCCCTCTCACGAAACCCTTTTGGTCCTGATGTATCAGACCATTCATGATACCATTCAGTCTCTCTGCCAAAACCTTGACAAAGATTTTATAATCAAGGTTTAGCAGAGAGATCAGTCTGTATGAATCACATTGTTTTGGGGACTTCATAGATTTTAATATCAAAACTACTGTTGCCTCACCACAGTTTATCCATTATGGGTATCAGATGTATTGCTAAAGCTTTATATATCTCTGCTGGTAGGCCATCTGGCCCGAAGCTTTGCCTTTCTTACCTGAGTCTATAGCTTTCCTAATCTCGTACTGAGATATAGGTTTTTTTATATTATGAGAGGAGTCGTCAGTAATCCCTTTTACCTGATACTGCTGTAGCCATGCTTCAATTGTGGCTGCCTGTGGGTTTAATTCTTCCCTATACACTGATGGAAGTGTTTTCGAACAACCTCTTCTATATCTTCGGGGGTTTGACATATTTTCCCAGTTGAGTTACATACCACCTCCTTTATATTGCTCCTGCCTAGATCCTGTTTAGTTTTCCAGGCAAGAAGTTTACCGGAACCTTCCCCGTATTCGAAGTGAGCCATCTTGCTCGCCTCCCACCTCTTTTGAAGTCTGACATCTAAGATCTCTGCCAGATCTTGTCTAAGAGATGCTAGCCTTTCAGTAATATTTTGTTCCATATCGTCTGATGCTGTGGGATGTTGTTGTAACTCTTGAATTTCATTTTCTATATCCATAATTTCATTTTTGTGTTTCTTCTGTCTTGCAATCTGGATTGAGGTTATACATCCCCTTAAATACGCTTTGTATGAATCCCACACTATCTCTATAGAAGTGCTATCTAAATAAGTCGAAAAATACGCCTCCGTTTCTGCTACTAATCTACCTATAAACTCCTCCTCCACCAGAATCTCTCGATCTAGAGTCCATCTCGTTTTAATTGGGGTATTTGGGACTTTCAAAGGTAACAATACCGCTACATGATCTGATAGGTGTCCTCCTAAATGTTTGATTTCTGATACCCATGACTTTAGTGTAGAGCTAATCAAAAAAAAATCCAACCTAGACTCATGGCCATGTTTTTTGTTATGGAACGTATAGCTTCATTTCCCTCTCTCTCTTTCTCTCTATATATCCATCCACGCCATTTGCCTCATTGTATTACTCGGTAAAGATCTAATTTTACTGTTCTGTGGGGTTCTACTCTTTAGGGACCAATCCAACACAGGATCTAAAACTAAATTGAAGTATCCTGCAAGAATTAGGGGATCTTGAAATAGTAACAACTCAGCACATAAATTTCTTAATGGATCTGGGTCATCCAAATTTGGACGGTAATAACCAGCGATCGTAAATTTGTGAGAAAAAATCTTCACTTTTGCTACAACCCATCACCCCATCTTATCCACTTTAGTCCCCTCCATAGAAATAGCTGGGTGTTTTTTTATGACAATTGCTACCCCTTTCGTAGTTGTTTGCTGCGTAGTGCAAATTACCTCCTTAATCCAATTCTTACTACTACATAAGCCCCTCATTTCCGCCTCAACTAATTGTGTTTCCTGTAAGATTAAAATTTGCTCAGGACGATCCTTTAAGTATTGAAATATCCTCTCCATCCTCCGTCTTACCCTCAACCCATTTAAATTCCATGTCAGCACCTTCAAAGGTTTTGAAGGTTCAACTGAGGTCTGTGCCATATTTCATCAAGACTGGAGAGACACTATTCATAATTTTATATGGCGAATCGGACTCTTTTTTAAAAAAAAATTCCCTATACTCCCCACCCGGTGACCCTGCTACTTCCACCGCCACTCCCACCCCTGTGCACCCCAGGAGAACCCCCATTATTTCCCTTATGGCCCTACCCTGGCCTTTGAGGTTGCCCTCTCCCCGGTCAGGATGGCTTGTGCTACTTATGATTTAGAAAGAAAATACTACTAACTTAAAAATTGATTATTTCGTTTGTTGCTTTTTGGAGTTTGTTTTATTTCTTTTATTTTTTAAGGTATGCAGACAAAATATCGAACTTTTAATATCGACATACACTAATATCGGAGTTTTAATATCGAAGGGCCAAAATATAGAAGGTAAGTAATATCGATATATTTAATATCGATATTAGTAATATCGAAGTTTAAAATATCGATGTAAGTAATATCGATGTTAATAATTTCGATGTTACTAATATTGATTATTTAAATATTTTTGTGTATATTATTATGTATTTATTATCTTTTTAATTTAATTATATGTAATGTATTTAAATTTTGTATTTTAGTACTGTAGCAGGTTGTGGGTTTATAGGGGAATAGGGTGGGAAGTAATTCAATTATGTTAAATTAATTATTAATTAGTAGGAATTAAAAATTAATAATTATTAATTGGTAAATATATTGAATTAATTGGTAATTAATTTTAATTATTTAATTAATTGATAGTTATGTTCTGTAGCGGGTTGTGGGTTTATAGGGGAATAGGGTGGGAAGTAATTTAATTATGTTAAATTAATTATTAATTAGTAGGAATTAAAAATTAATAATTATTAATTGGTAATTATTTGTAATTAATTGGTAATTAATTTTAATTAATTGATTAATTGATAATTATGTTCTGTAGTGGGTTGTGGGTTTATAGGGGAATAGGTTGGGAAGTAATTTAATTATGTTAAGTTAATTAGGAATTAGTAGGAATTATAAATTATTTTTATTAATTGGTAATTAATTTTAATTAATTGCAAATTAATTTTAATAAATTGATTAATTGATAATTATGTTCTGTAGCGGGTTGTGGGTGTAGAGGGGAATGGGGTGGGAAGTAATTTAATTATGTTAAATTAATTAGGAATTAGTACAAATTATAAATTAATTTTTAATAATTGGTAATTAAATTTAATTAATTGGTAATTACTTTTAAATAATTTATTAATTGATAATTATGTTCTGTAGTGGGTTGTGGGTTTATAGGGGAATAGGGTGGGAAGTAATTTAAATATAATTAAGTAATGTTCTTTAAATATTTGTTTTGTTAATTATCTAATTGTTAATGAATTATCAATTGTTAATTAAATATTATTAAATTGTATTTTTATAAATTATTTAAATTACATATATTTAGCTCATCATGTTTTTAATAATTATGTATTGGTATTTGTAAATAGTTTATATCTATTTAATAGTTAATATTTTTATTCTTTAAAATAAAACATTTATTTATAAGTATGTTATTTTTACTCCTACGCTATCCAACTTTTCCCTACTGCTGCACTCTCTGGAGTGGGAATAGTAATTTATACCCCTACGCTATCCAACACTTTCCCTACTGTTGCGCTCTCTGGAGTTGGAATAGTAATTGTTACCACTACGCTATCCAACATTTTCCCTAATGTTGCACTCTCTGGAGTGGGAATAGTAATTTTTACCCCTACGCTATCCAACACTTTCCCTACTGTTGCACTCTTTGGAGTTGGAATAGTAATTATTACCCCTACGCTATCCAACACTTTCCCTACTGTTGCACTCTCTGGAGTTGGAATAGTAATTGTTACCCCTACGCTATCCAACACTTTCCCTACTGTTGCACTCTCTGGAGTGGGAATAGTAATTTTTACCCCTACGCTATCCAACACTTTCCCTACTGTTGCGCTCTCTGGAGTTGGAATAGTAATTGTTACCACTACGCTATCCAACATTTTCCCTAATGTTGCACTCTCTGGAGTGGGAATAGTAATTTTTACCCCTACGCAATCCAACACTTTCCCTACTGTTGCGCTCTTTGGAGTTGGAATAGTAATTATTACCCCTACGCTATCCAACACTTTCCCTACTGTTGCACTCTCTGGAGTTGGAATAGTAATTGTTACCCCTACGCTATCCAACACTTTCCCTACTGTTGCACTCTCTGGAGTGGGAATAGTAATTTTTACCCCTACGCTATCCAACACTTTCCCTACTGTTGCACTCTCTGGAGTTGGAATAGTAATTGTTACCCCTACGCTATCCAACACTTTCCCTACTGTTGCACTCTCTGGAGTGGGAATAGTAATTTTTACCCCTACGCTATCCAACACTTTCCCTACTGTTGCACTCTCTGGAGTGGGAATAGTAATTGTTACCCCTACGCTATCCAACACTTTCCCTACTGTTTCACTCTCTGGAGTGGGAATAGTAATTTTCACCCCTACGCTATCCAACACTTTCCCTACTGTTGCACTCTCTGGAGTGAGAATAGTAATTGTTACCTCTACGCTATCCAACACTTTCCCTACTCTTGCAGTCTCTGGAGTGGGAATAGTAACTGTTACCCCTACCCTATCCAACACTTTCCCTACTGTTGCACTCTCTGGAGTGGGAATAGTAATGTTTACCCCTACGCTATCCAACACTTTCCCTACTGTTGCGCTCTTTGGAGTTGGAATAGTAATTATTACCCCTACCCTATCCAACACTTTCCCTACTGTTGCTCTCTCTGGAGTGGGAATAGTAATTTATACCCTTACGGTATCAACACTTTCCCTACTGTTGCACTCTCTGGAGTTGGAATAGTAATTGTTACCCCTATGCTATCCAACACTTTCCCTACTTTTGCACTCTCTGGAGTGGGAATAGTAATTTATACCCCTACGCTATCCAACACTTTCCCTACTGTTGCACTCTCTGGAGTGGGAATAGTAATTGTTACCCCTACGCTGTCCAACACTTTCCCTACTGTTGCACTCTCTGGAGTGGGAATACTAATTTTTACCCCTACGCTATCCAACACTTTCCCTACTGTTGCACTCTCTGGAGTGGGAATAGTAATTGTTACCTCTACGCTATCCAACACTTTCCCTACTGTTGCACTCTCTGGAGTGGGAATAGTAATTTTTACCCCTACGCTATCCAACACTTTCCCTACTGTTGCACTCTCTGGAGTGGGAATAGTAATTTATACCCCTACGCTATCCAACACTTTCCCTACTGTTGCACTCTCTGGAGTGGGAATAGTAATTGTTACCCCTACGCTGTCCAACACTTTCCCTACTGTTGCACTCTCTGGAGTGGGAATACTAATTTTTACCCCTACGCTATCCAACACTTTCCCTACTGTTGCACTCTCTGGAGTGGGAATAGTAATTGTTACCTCTACGCTATCCAACACTTTCCCTACTGTTGCACTCTCTGGAGTGGGAATAGTAATTATTACCCCTACGCTATCCAACACTTTCCCTACTGTTGCTCTCTCTGAAGTGGGAATAGTAATATACCCTTACGCTATCCAACACTTTCCCTACTGTTGCACTCTCTGGAGTTGGAATAGTAATTGTTACCCCTACGCTATCCAACACTTTCCCTACTATTGCACTCTCTGGAGTGGGAATAGAAATGTTTACGTCTACGCTATCCAATACTTTCCCTACTGTTGCGCTCTATGGAGTTGGAATAGTAATTATTACCCCTACGCTATCCAACATTTTCCCTAATGTTGCACTCTCTGGAGTGGGAATAGCTCTTTTTACCCGCACGCTATCCAAAATGTAAATAATTTTTTTTATTAGTTTTACTTTGCTATTAATTGTTATTTATATTATTATTTTATGTATATAAATTTATTTGTAATTTATTATATTTTCATTTATTTATAATTTATTAAAATAATTATTTTACAGTTAATATTAATTAAGTATATACAATGTATTATATTTATAATATAAATATTTTGTATTACATTATTTATTAATTTTAAATATAATATATTTTAACTATGTTTATTATATTTATAAGTATTATTTTGTTAATATTAAAAAAAATTAAATAAAAAAAAACAATATTTTCTAAAAAACGATATTTTTAACATCAATATATTTTTTTCGATATTTTTGTACTTACCTTGTTAGAGATAGGATCCCAATATTATTGTCCTCAATATTTTTGTTGCGATATTTTGGTACCTCGATATTTTAGTAGTCGATATTTTGTCATAGATTCATTTTTTAAGAAAAGAAACAGGCCCTACTGATTCATTACTTTACAGCCGCTGCTTCTTGCTGCATTTGGTACAGGAAAGCTTCAGCCTCCTCTACCCGTCTAAAAGTGTGCATTTCATTTTTAAACATTACTTTTAATGTAGCTGGGAATTTTAACTGTGCCGTGGCACCCAACTGTCTGTAAGGATCTAACAATTTTCCCAGCTCCCAATGCCTGGACGTGATAATGGAGGAAACATCCGACCTAATTTGGAAAGTGAAACCTTCTGCACTTAATGAATTAAACTTTAAGGCTTTATTTAGTATCTCATCCTTCAAACTATAGGTTAAGAAAAAAACTAAATGTTCCTTGGTCTACTCTTGTTCGGGCTCTGTCTGAAGGAGTCCCTTTGCACTCTTTGAATATGAGCAGCAAGTGCCTGTTCAGAGCATTCAATATTGGTCGTTTGTTTTATTAATTTCACAACAAATTGTTTATGTTGTCCCCCTCAGCTCCCTCTGGAATTTTAAGCAGCCTAAGGTTGTTTCGTCGCTGCACATTTTTAAAAGACTCCATTTTCTCCTGAAGATTGACTTCTTGGGCTTTGATTTTTGTTAAATCTTTTACATTTTCATCAACCTTTGTGGTTAGCTCAGCCACCGAGGCCTCCAAAGCTGTAGCCCTGGTAGCTAAAGAATCCAACTTGTCCTCCATCTTCTCACAGTATATCTTAATTTCTGCCTGGTTTTTCTCAGGAACCTGAAATCTGTTTCTCATCTCTTCTGTGAGAACTCGGAGAAGTTCTAAAGTTGAACTCTGCGCATTTAGATCAGTTTCATTATATACCACTGATTCGGTCTGGTCTTTTTCTTTTCTTCTTTCTTGATCAACTCCCAAGACAGGGCACTCTTTTTCCACACATGACTTATCGTCCAGTTGGTCCTGCCGCAGAGGACTTTCAGACCCCTCTGCCTCCCTTTCTGATTAATTTTCAGCTAACAATTGGTATTTGTTTGGAGATCCTCTGGGAATAGGAGCGAGTTACCCCTCTCATCCAAATCACTGCCAGTAATCCCTTCCTGCATGTTCTCTTGGGGTTTAATAATCAGAATACTGGGGATTACCTTAAAATAGTCTTTTAGCAAGGGTGCTAAACTCGTTACCTTATTTACTTGATCCTGTTTTGCTGCCTTGGCCTTGACTTAAGCTTAGACTTCAATTTTACTGAGCCTATCTGCTCCTGAGTTATATCATGAAGGGGGGAGCCTACGACTCTGCTAGTTCTTATACTATGATCTCCTGAACCCTCGGAATCTAACCCCCTCGGTGAACCCCTTACCCGACTTGCCAACAACTCCCGACCTGTACTCCTTAAAGTGTATCGTAATACTGATTTAGTATTAGGCCGTTTCTTTTTATCCACTATATGCCTACTAGCTTGTTCTCCTCGTCTCTGTTCTGCATACGCAGTAAGTATGGGCAAAATTTGCGAATGCACGGTCCGCAAATTCGTGCGAAAGCGAATTTGCGGTATGCAAAATCTGCAAATTTGTGCGAATTTGCGGATTTTTTTATTTTTGCGTGTTCGCGGGGCGCTTTGCGTGTTCGCGGGTTTTTTTTTCAGCGTGCCAACCGCGAAGGTACCCATGCGGTCGTACAGGGGCGTGGCCATCTTGTTCTCGTTGTGTATTTCCATTTCCGGGCGCTAGTTGAATTCTCGCGTGGGCGCGGGGCACGATTACGTGGTCCCGTGCGTTTTTGCATGCTCGCGGGGGAAATATCGCGCAAACTTACCCACGCGGTAGCAATGGGCGCGGCCATCTTGTATTCCATTCACTGCTATGGTTCTGGGCATGCTTTTTCCATCCTCTTTTAATCTTTGCAATCCTTTGTTTCATTGAACTTTGTTTTAATTTTTTTCACTCATTATCAATCTCTTTATTTTTTTACATCTACATTTTGTTTTTTTCTACGTTTGGTTACTTAAAACAACTTTTTTAACTCTTTTATTTTATTTACCTTTTCCCTAATCTTTCTTTCCTATTTTATTTTCCTTTCCTGTCCAGGACCATGGCAACGGGAGCCGGGAAGAACACCAAGGGAAAGGGTCCCGCAACCCGTACCCGGCTCCCTTGCGGGCGCTTAAGGGGGGAGGCAGTAGTAGCCCGGGAGATCTTCAGCATGGTGGAGGTGGCCGCACTGATTTTCTACGTCCAGCGCCACCTCCCCAAGACCGTCGCGGCAAGTGGCAGGCCCCGTGCCGGGTACGGGCTCCGGGAGCGCCGCCAGCTATGGGGGAAGGTGTGCCGGGCCATGTATCGGGAGACTGGGGTCCGGCACACCTACAACCAGGCGACCCACCGGTGGTCCGACGTCCTGGACTGGGAGAAAGAGCTGCTCGACCTGCTTGGAGTCGAAATCCCGGGCCTTGGTGAGTAGTAGTAGCTAGTATTTAATCACTACTTTGTTTTCTCCTGCTCTGTGTTATGATATTGCAATGTATTTATTCCGAAGAGCAAGAATGCTGCTGATTACATTGCAGGTAAATTATGTTTCAAAAGCTTCTGTGATTGCAGGTGGTTGCCTGCTCACTGCCAGTGCTACTTAGCTTACTTGTTTTCAATGTTGTGCTCATTTGGCCTGAGTGATTATGTACGAGTGAGTACAGAACTGCGTAATGCTAGAGAGACTAGAGACTCAAGTCTAGTCCTTCCTTTGTACTCCTGCTGCCACTAAGAAGAGATAGTGGTGGATTGATAGGTTGAGTATATTATGACTTGTTATTAGTAGTAGGACATTTTTTAGTGGTCTGAAATCATGATGACGGACTGTGTCTGTCATGTCGCTTGCTGCTGAGTGCTGGCAGTCGTAGTAGAACCTTTTTGTTGTTGGTTTAGTTAGTGATTTACAACATAACTTTCCAAGTAGATGGTCTGCGAATCCAGCAATACTGTACTATCCTCCTAGTTGACCAGATCAGATAGGTCAATACATGTAGTGCAATTGTTGGTAATTTGTTTCCCCAATATAATTTTAGATTGTGGTCAAAGAAATCAAATATTTTAAAAAACTATCATCCATGTTTGTGTTTATTTCATGATCATCATCAGCACCTCCCAGGGGCAAGACACCAACAGAGATGCTGGCGGAACAAGGTGGGCAGGATTGGTCCTCAGAGGTCTCTTCTGCTGGCCCCAGTAAGTTGTTCTGTTGTTAATATTAATAATTATACTTCCCTAACTTTTACAGCACCTATTTATTCTAATCTGTTTCCTAATTTAATTTTTTACAAAATAGTCTTTTATCTTCTTGTAGACTGTTTCTACATTATCCTGCCTCTACTATCACTCTATTTACTATTATTATGAGTCGGTCTGTGTAGGTAGCTAAGCTCGCCCAGTCGGCAAACGGTGTTAAACAAAACTCTGATCCAGCAATAGCTCTAGGCACTGAGTGCAGTCCTCTGGGTTGCCCTTGCTGTCTATTCCAGTCTTCTTAATGTTAGTGCTTTGACAATTCCCAACAACAAAATGTCAATGTCCACCAAGAATAAGCTAGTAGTTGCCTTTTTGATTTGATAGGAGCACATACCATACCACTAGTGTTTCAGGGACTATTCTGCACATAAAGAAGTATGGACAAGAGAATTAGGACATTGTTGATGATAGGTGCAGTTCGACTTTCCACATACATCAGTCAGAACAGAAGTTGAACCCCCAATCCCCTGACCAAATATCTAGTGTGTCTGAGCAATGATTAATTATATGACCCAGAAGAACAGAAGAAGAATTCCGAGTCCATACCTATCAGAGTCACGGAAGCATGCTTGCAAAGTGCAGTATTGCAACTGCAAACCCTTCCGCTCACTCACTCGTGAACAAAAACCACACAGTGTTTTTTAGTTTTAAAGTTTTATTTTCAAATAACAAATAAAAAAGCAATTTCTTCATTTTAAATAGCGCAGTATTCCCAGCGAGCAATGGTGATAGATGACGTTAAAGTTTAAACACCCTTCCCTAGAATATACTTCAACGTAACACATCGAATTATTATAATAACTGTGCGGGAGCTCTCACCTTGTTTGAACTTCAAGTACTGGTGGTGATGAGGAGTAGGTGGTGAAAATTGTAAAGCTCTTGTTGGCAGAAGGGCAATGGAATCTTCTGTCTGTAATTAGGAAAATGGTGCTTGTTAAAAAGCAAGCATTCATCAGTTGGGCCAAAAAGTGTTGCATGTTATGGCTAAGCACATAAGTGAACACCTTCCCCAAAACCGTCACTTTTTTTCAGTCCCAATAATTAAAAATAGTTTATGTATTAACATTTTCTTCCACTACGAGAAGAAATATAAAAATATGATATGTTTTTTCTAGGTGTCACAACATCGGATGCTGCATCTACCACCAGTGCCGGGGCCAGCAGCGCGGAGGCGTCCACTCCAGGGGCTGATGCGGCGGTGCCACAAGTGCCACCAGAAGGAGCTGCTGTAGGGGATGGCTCAGCAGCAGTGGACGGTTGTAAGTTATTATACTCCTTACTTATTGACATTTTAGAGTAGGCTCGCAAAGGGGTGTATGATATACTGTACAGTAGACAGTACACTAGTACAAGTACACTGTACTGTTAAGAACAGTTACTAATTTAGAACTACATTTTTGCCAATCACGGAGAAGACAGTCACCCTGGACTTAGCAATAGCATTAGCGGCGGTAGTTCTAGAGTAAGCAATGGCCCCCTCTATTTGACTTCAACCAAGCTGTGAAACTTTTATCATGAAGCCAAGTCAGATCAGATGAACTTGAGGGATGTGATGAACTAAAAGGGAAAGAAGGGTTTAAGGAAGGACGAGCGAGTCATAACATTTATGACTGTAAAGAATGATACGTGTTTTTGAATGCATGCAGAGGTGGCTGATAGGAAGGAATCAGATACATGGCTGCTTGAAGCAAGGATCGTTGGAGGAGAAAGAAAAGATGACTGCCTGTGTGGGTGAATCCGAAAATGCATGTGTGGTGTGCATTGCAATATATCATTTGGGTGAACCTCAAATGCAAGTCAAGACGGTGGTTTACCAAATAAAATAAAAAGGGTGTTAGTTGGTTGTTGAGAAAAAGTAAAGTTGGTCCAGTTGAGACATTAAGAAGAATGATATTAGTGTACTTTGGAAGCCTGGATGGTATCTTCTTCCTCATAGATAGCAGAGGTGTATGGAGCAGACGCTCAGTGGATGAAGAGTGTTACTTTGAACAGCATGTCCATGCCAGAGTAGCAAAGCAGAGGAAATCCAAATACTAGAAGTTGTGATTGTTCAGAAATACTCCCTTAACTAACAGTAAAGTAGTTTACTTTGCAAGCATAGCATGTATTGTGAATGTATTGTATAGTTTACATTCTATCAAGTCAAGTACCCTCCGGCAAAAATGGGTACCACACTAACTCCCTAGTTAATAATATTCTTTCAGCTGCGTCAATCATGGGTGGCCTATCGCTGTTGTTCACTCAATATATCAAAACAAAGCACCTAAAGTCATTCATCATATAAGCAAAGATCATGTGTTCGGCTGGATATATGATCAGAAATGAATAATCTTCATTTTCCTTTTGTAGTAGTCAAGGGCGGCCCGGGGGGGCAGTGCGAAATATAAATGCCACCCCTATAGAAAAGAAAGAGCTTCCCTATCCTCACCTGCATGTACTGTTTAAAGTAATGCAAGTCTCCGTCATCACGGCTAGTGTCTGGTTTTCTTGGGTGCAAGCTGACTGAGCTGGCATTATGCCGGCTACCACAAGTTCACGTACAAGTAATTTTTTTTCGCAAAACAAGGAAAAAAAGAAGACTGGTGTACTCTTTGACTCTCTGACTATGTAGTGAGTCCATAGTGCTGCTAGTAGAATTCCTGAAACTCCCACTAATGTTACAGGCCTACAAAGATGGCGGAAAAATATATTCCAAAATGTTATACTGTGCTTGCAAGTTGCTAGTGTTACTGTGAGACAACTTTCTGTTGAAATATTTTGTGTTAATGTTAAAGAGTATTGGTTACAGTATTTTTCTTTCTTTCTTGATATAGATGCTCCACAAAAACTCACCCGCAAGGAGATGGCTGTCCGGGCCAGGGCCCGGAAGCTGGAGGCCATTTGTGCGGAATATCGGCAACTGGTGCCTCGGGAGCAGGAGGAGGAGGCGGCAACAGCTGCATCCTCCTCCAGTTCCCCTGGGTCCACCAGCCTCCAGTGGTACGGCGCCGTGGTCCAACAGCCTCCCGCCACCACCGCGGAGCAGCAAAAAACACAGCAGCTGCCCCCACAGAGCCTGGATGGCACGTCAGTGCTGTCTCCACTGGAGAGTGGACTACCTGGAGCGTGTGGTTGAGAAGCTGAAGCACCAGCTCCAGGACCTCCGCAAAGAGATGCGGGACCACCTGTCCACAGGACACCGCCGGAAGTGACTGTCCCTTGCCCCTTTTTTAAAGACTGTTGGGGGGTGAGATTCAGAGGGATTTTTTGAGGGACATTCTTATGGACATTGGTTGGCGTTAGGGAGGGGGTGGGTTGGGTCTTTTGAATAGTTTATTTTTCTTAGGGGAAATATAATAATTTATTTTACATACTTCAACATAGTGTACGCGTTCATATTATTTTGTGGGGTGGTGGGCGGGGGTTACTGTACGTTGGTTTCCTCAAACTTACCAGCATGAATTATCTAAAACGTCCACAAATTTAGAAAAGTGCCACTAACAGAGTTAGTGAATTCCATTGCCCTACTAGTACTTTACGAGTAGTACTGTCAGTCTCTCCTCTCCTCCGAGTCCTAGCCCATTATTCTACCTCTCCAAAATGCTTTTCTTACCTGTGATTAGTGTTTGAGAAGAGGGCTAGGCACAGGGCTGGCTGCATGGCAAATGGCGATTAAGGTTTGGTGTTGCCTTGAATCCTGGACGGATGAAATATCATCGTTGTGCTGGTAGTAGTAGTGGTACACACTGGCAGTAGCTGCATGGCAAATGGTGATTACGGTTGCCCATGAAATCCATCCAGGACAGAAATTCCATTGTTGTGTTGGTAGTAGGAGTGGTACCACAGTAGAAGCATATGGGAAAAAAAGGAAATGAGACATTGAGTGGCCTGAGAGGAGTATTAGAAGGAACAGTATATATTTGTAGCCTAAGCAATGCTGAAGATAAGAATGGGAAAAAATATTTGCATGGATGATTATGGCTACAACAAGAACAGTGACAGAGCAGCGTATCCTTTCTTCACGTTTAGGAGGATGCTGTTGATGATGGATCCAATTGATGGTGGGCATGAAATTCAGAATTGATTTTAAAATAGTACTCATTGGTGTTTTTTTTAAGCGGAATTACAATATCCTAGGATTCATCTAGCTGCCTTAAAATTGATTTGAGGAGGTTGCTTGCACCTTATCCTCCCCAGCAAGTATGTGGAATTATTGTTGTCATTTAATCAAACCTCAATGAAAACCACACAGCCCGGGGAAATAGGGTTAGGGTTTGAAAATTGGATGGGAATGGGGGTTTTTGGGAAAGTTTTGTGGAGAGAGGAAAAAAAACACAGCTTGGACAAACAACAAATGAAGAAAAACAAATCTTTGGATACAAAGATATCGATAAATCTTTTAAGGGACATAAAGGAAGTGCATGCACTACTGCATGCATGAAGTTGTTTGCTGAATGGATGGTTAGGTTACTGAAAAGTAGTACTTACTACAACTTACTAACTATGAAGAACCAATGTGATAGTACAGGGCTGCAGTAATTACGCAATTTCACTTGCCTATCTGCCTTCAGAGAGAATAAACTCTTATTAGTACATTAAATTAGTTTTAAAAATAGCAAAGAAACTTATCAAATAGCTGGAGGGATGAATTTGAAGCAGAGAGCAAACAAACGCACAGAGTCACACTCATAGAAGTTCAGAGGATACTGTAACTGTATGTTGTTGTTGTCCTGTTCAATTTGGGAAGTTGCATGCATCCAGCCATTCCTCTTATTCGCGGTACTCCTCCATTCAATTTGGCGCTCCGTCGATCAATCTTGGTGACCAGACAGACTGCCCCACTGCCTGCCAGGCCGATGCGGAATTGCGGATCGCTAATGGCAAGCCTGAGTTATTCGTTTTTCCCATCGCACAGGGTAAAAGCCGGCCTGTAATTGTTGATGGAAAAACAGGTAGTGATATTAAAACACCACGGAGAAAAAAAGGTACGGTGTGTAGTGCAAATAACACTTTCAGTTTCAGAGGCGACAGTATTACATACAAGCATAATTTCTAAAGTGCGTACTCTGAGTCTCCTTTTCAAGGATAAGGCAGGCACCACTGAGTGAATGAAGCAACCTCATGTAGCATACCTCTTTGATACAGACAGACAAAGCATATCTAATTGTATGCAGCAAGCCACATAGCCGCAATTTTACATGAACTGCTGTCTGGACTCTGGCATAACAACACTACACTAGCTCGACCACTCCATACCACAACTAGACAGACATGTAGTTCTGCTGTAGTTGTTGTTGACTGGTTTACCTGTTTGCCACTCACGAAATGGCCATAGTTCTTCCGTAAACCGACGATGATGATCCATCCATCCCAGTGAGTGACTGTAAAGAAAAAAGATATTATGTAACTTTGATCATCAAGACTCATCATCATCATGGTATATTGGCAAACTCAATGTTGTTCATGCAGTCACAGTCTACACACACAGTGAGTCCAAGGACATTTTGCATATTAAAAAATTCAACGTAGTGGCCCCTGCAGTAGAAGTAGAATTTGAATTAAACAAGGTAAAAAAAACTGAGTAGACTTGAGTTACATTTAGTTGTAAAAGATTAAATAATAACAGAAGACATATGCTCAACAAACAAACAGCAATTGCTTTTATCAGAGCCAGACAGCCAGTGCTGTCCACTGTATGCCATCTCATTATTCATTACCTGTTCCACTTTTTGACCGCATCTTGTACTTAAAATGGAGGCCCAGAGGGCAGCCTCTAGTGTCAATTTCAGAAGTAACTGTCAGCAATCAGCACATATAGTCAGTAATTCCAGTCCCACTTCTTTAGAGGGGACTCGTCTACGAAGTGACAGTTTCTTCATTCTGCGTAATCCAGCCATCTGCCTTGAGGGAAATGGATAGGGGGAGACTGGAGGAGGAGGATAGAGGAGCATGACTGAGTTGTGAGCTTGTGAACTTCAGGATTGCAGACAGCGGCACCTTCAATAGCGAAATAAGAAGAAGACAGTGCTGCTGATGGATTTGTTGTGATTAGAGTTTTGTTGTGGTTAAAGTTGCAAAACAAAGAAAGACACACAGGAGTAAAAGTGAATAAGGAGTCAGGACGAACAAAAAGGAAGTCAGTTTCAGGCCTAGGTGTCAGGGAAGTAGAGCTCGTCCTCAAACTCTGTGAATTGAGACGGGAGTAGGTCAGCTAACAGAAAAGAACTTCCGTCACCTAAGTCGTGTCCTCTTCTTCCTGTGTGGATTAACGTATTTTGTAATCTGGTGGTATGTAGTGCTGATTCATCTTGATCATTGTTAACCTCTCCACATTTTTGGGCGAGAGGCGGGTCCTTTTTGAAGTTACAATGGCACCACCAGCACTGAAAACACATTCAGAAGACACGCTTGCGAGTGTGCAAGACAAATAATTCAGAGCCAGGTTGGTGATCAGTGACCATTGACCCCCTTTCCCATACCAATACAGCAATGGGTTCTGATTAAAAGACCTCTGTTGGATCATCCAGATAGGCCTGCACCATCCACTCAAGGTTCTCCAGGGGCGCTCCACTTTGCGTACCATCTGTGGCCTTTGCATCAACACTGGAACAAGCAAACCCTTGTACTAACCTTCCAACTCTAGCCTCATGTCTTTCATAGTAGAACACATACTCATTGATTACCAAGCACTGCTCAGACCGACGCTCAAGCATGTAGAAGGTTGAGTTCCAACGTGTTACCACCTCCTGGATGAGTCCTCTGACCCTCTGACTGGCAGTCTACGGTCACGTTGCATGTTCCTCAGCTGCTTCCGGGCCTTAAAAGAATGGCTGAAATATGTGCAGATTCTTCTGCAGGTGGTCAGTAACTTGCTGACTTTGTTTTCTTTTTTCAAGAAATCTTGAACAACAATGTTAATACTGTGCGCCAGACACGGCACTCTGAAATAGCCACCATCATTCATGGCCCTAACTATATTACTGCCATTATCCGTGGAAACATATCCAATCATGCACTTTCTTTGATGCAGCCATTCAAAGATCTTACTGTTAAACTCCTCCAAAATGTTTACTGCAGTATGATATTTCTCCATGGCAAACATGGCTACTGTTGCATGTTTCCGACTAGCTTGAAAAACTGTGTCACTGTCAACACCTGCATATAACTTGTCTCTAACCCATGCAAAAGAGATCCAGTGTGCAGTGATGCACATGTAATCAATAGCTTGGCAACTGGTCCAAATGTCTGTTGTCAGGTGGATAGTGTGAACAGCACTCTTCTGCAAAGCTGCCCCAATCACCTCCAGCACATCTTGATGTAGTGCTGGAACCACAACTCTGGCAAAATACGACCGGCTAGGAACCTTCCATTTAGGGTAGACTGTTGCCACAAATTCTAGAAAACCCACCCCTTCCATGAAAGAAAAAGGGAGAAGGTCCAGCACTAACATTTTAGCCAGCATTGCCGTTGGGTGGTTGCGTTCAAATGGTGCCTCCGACTAAAACATGCTTTTAATGGTGGTCTGGACCGTTTTCATATGTGATGATGATGATCCAGACTTCTTCAACCCAGTTAGGCTCATTGATGTACTTTTTTGCAGTGGTGTCTCTCCCAGACTCTTAGTGTGCCTCATAGATGTTGCTGGGGTAGAGGGTGTGGGCGCTACCATTGCAGTGCTGCTGCCACGGGTACTGTGTGTACCAGAAAAAAGTCTGTCGCTTCTTCACCTCCCCCCTGCACGATCAGCCCCTCGTCATCAGATGCAATATCAATGGATACATTTGGATTTGTTGTACTTTTGGCTTCCCGGATCTTACTTAGGGGCACCGCCCACTAGATAGTGTGGTGTTTGTGGAGATGACCTTTCTGGCCTCCGGTACCATAGTTGGTACCAAGCTTACCCCGACTAACTACAGTTTTACAAATCGAACAAACAACTAGGTTTTCCATCTTTTTGCTGATACTAAAGAAATCCCAAACTGGGAAGTTGAGATTTCTGGTGGTGGTGTGGAGGTGCTACTTTCAATGCCAGATGAAGTGGAGGATGGGCGTGGCCGAATTTGACCCTGTTGTGCACTTACAGTTACAGCACCACTACTTGAGGTAATGGAGGTCAAGCTGGATGGAGGTCCCTGCCGGTCCTTCTGAAGAAAAAATATGGCAGCTGTAGGTCGTGATGGTGTAGTGGTTACCTGTGTTGGTGGTGGTACCAGTGCCACGCTGCCCCCATCCCGCTCAGCAGAAATTCGGGATGGGGTAAAAATGTCTGTCTGCTGCATGCCCGCTGGGGCTGGAGTGACGACTGTGATGACTGGGTCGTCTTCGTCAGACTGTTCATCAGCAGCAGAATACACCACTTATACTTCTTGTTCGTCGTCATCACCCATAGGTGGAAGCCTTGTGGGAACCTTCCTTTTAGGCTTAGCTACCTTTGTGGGCTCATGGAGTGCCTCCCTCTCAGATGGTGGGTTCCAATCTTGATCTAGATCATCAGAAAGAAGGGGGCTTGAAGAACTTGTACTAGCCCTCCTTGACCTTTTTACTGCTGGGGATCTGGAAGACAATGGTTCATCAGGAGGAGTGGCTTGCTCGGATGATACCTCCGCTTCAATCTCGATTTCCTGATGTGCCCCTACTTCTGAAGGAACAAGCATTGAGCGTAGTTGTGGCTCTCCATGCCCCCCTACTTGCGCCTCTCCATGAGCCTCTCCTTGCGCCACTCCTTGCGCCTCTCCTTGCACCTCTCCTTGGACTTCTCCTTGTTGCACCTCTCCTTGTTGCACCTCTCCTTGTTGCCGTTGCGGCTGCGGTTGAACACTCGTCAGATGAGTTACACCCTGCGTTGATTGGATGCTACTTTCTTGCGATGAGTCAATACCAACATCACTGGTCGATGGTGAAAGAGCAATTAAAGTGGCTGCCTCTGCGGCACTCATGGCTTTGGTTCTAACTTGGCGTGGTGGCACTAAGACCAATGAAGCTGAGGTGCTGCTCACAGCTTGGTCCCCGGCGGACACCGCTGCTTCAGGCATAGTTTTTTTTCCCGAAAAAAGTGTCTGTAGGCACACCAGTCTCCTTGGTAAGTGGCGCAACTTGCTTCTTCTGCTCCTTCTTACTGGCAGTGGCACTGGCAACTTTCTTGGTAGAGGAGCTACGGCCACCTTTCTTTGGGCCCATCTTCTTCAGATGTCAGAACAGCAGGCCGCAGTTGCACGAGTTGCAGAGTTGTCTGTGGCCACACGTGATGTCACGTGACGTTGTGCTGCACACACCACAGCAGGAATTCTTCCTGGCACTGATGATGAACGATGACTGATTTGTGGTTCTCTTGTGCACCTAAAAGCAAAGGAAGCCAGAGGAACATCAGACCCTGCCAGTACCAGGCCTCAAAATGGCCCCCATCCACATGGCCAGGCCCCAACAACGCCCCAAAAAGTTTTAAAAAAACACACAAAAATCACCACAATCCAATGCCATCCATGCCCTCAATGATGTTTAAATTCAAGATACGCCACAGAAAGACTTGGTCCATGCACCACTGAGTACCCCTGGGCATATTGGGTGAAAGCAAGGCAACCTGGGTGCTGGCCTGAGCAGCACACTGCCTGGCTTCAAAATGGCCCCTTGACCCCCACCCACATGGCCAGGCCCTGCCTGTACCAGGCCTCAAAATGGCCCCCACCCACATGGCCAGGCTCCAACACCACCCCAAAAAGTCGAAACACACAAAAATCACCACAATACAATGCCATCCATGCCCTCAATGATGTTTAAATTCAGGACACCCCACAGAAAGACTTGTCCATGCACCACTGAGTACCTCTAGGTTTAATGGATGAAAGCAAGGCAAACTTGGTGCAGGCCTGAGCAGCACACTGCCTGGCTTCGAAACGGCCTTGACCCCCACCCACATAGCCAGACCCTGCCTGTACCAGGCCTCAAAATGGCCCCCACCCACATGGCCAGGCCCCAATAACACCCCAAAAAGTCAAAAAACACATAAAAATCACCAGAATCCAATGCCATCCATGCCCTCAATGATGTTTAAATTCAAGACACCCGACAGAAAGACTTGGTCCATGCGCCACTGACTACCCCTGGGCATAATGGATGAAAGCAAGGCAAACTGGGTGCATGCCTGAGCAGCACACTGCCTGGCTCCAAAATGGCCCCTTGTCCCCAACCCACATTGCCAGGCCCTGCCTGAACCAGGCCTCAAAATGGCCCCCACCCACATGGCCAGGCCCCAACACCACGCCAAAAAGTCAAAAAACACACCAAAGTCACCACAATCCAATGCCATCCATGCCCTCAATGATGTTTAAATTCAAGACACCCCACAGAAAGACTTGGTCCATGCACCACTGAGTACCCCTGGGAATAATGGGTGAAAGCAAGGCAATTTGGGTGCAGACCTGAGCAGCACTCTGCCTGGCTTCAAAATGGCCCCTTGACCCCCTCCCACATGGCCAGGCCCTGCCTGTACCAGGCCTCAAAATTAACCCCACCCACATGGCCAGGCCCCAACAACACACCAAAAAGTCGAAAAACACACAAAAATCACCACAATCCAATGCCATCCATGCCCTAAATGATGTTTAAATTCAAGACACCCCACAGAAAGACTTGGTCCACTCCATGCACCACTGAGTGACTACCCCTGGGCCTACTGGCTAGTGTGCCTTTCCACATATAACAGTGAGCTATTAAATTCCATGACATAAATGAAATTTTATTTCAACAAAACTCACAGAAACAGTTGTATCATGCACCCATGACTAACCCTGGGCCTGCTGGATACTATGGCTATCCACAATATATTTTGTTTAAAGTTGTGAAAAAGTTTAAAAATTGTAGTTGCAGCAACTGCAATGCCCCAAACAAACAGCACCAACTTACTTGTAAAATCTCAAATTCAAAAGTAATCCAAAAGTGATCCAAACAAAAAGTCCTCAAATACAAATATCCAGCAGCAGCCACAATGAGTAATCCTTCCAGCTCCAGATCCAAAATGAAAAGTGACCAGGACATGGACAAAGCACTGGGAGGAGCCTGCTGGACAGGAACAGGAAGTTGGAGACTCTGAGGCACTTCCTTCCTTCCACACCCCCAAAAATGGACTCCTTGCACAAAAAAGTGCAGCCAAAAGTCAATCTGAGGAGTTATTCTGATCCAAATCATCATTTTCAGAAGGTTTATGCTGCCTGTGGTAGATTTCTTGTGCAGAATTGCAATTTTTGCAAGTTTGGGAAAGCGAGCTGTTCAAATCTCCCGCCGGAAGTCAGCTGCGCATCGCATCTACGTGTTCGCAGTTGTTTACTCCCACGATGCATGATTGCGGGCCCTTATGACGTAGTCACGTTCTCAAACTCTCGCAGTGCAAGATGGCGGGCCGCTATGACGGACTCGCGGTCGAAAAGTGTCGCCCGAACATGCGGCTAGATCCAAAATGGTGCAGCGCACGCAAACCGGGAGGAAAAACAACTCGGCGAACCAGAATCACGGTAAGTCAACGCCGCGCACGCAATATTGTATTTTTGAAGCACGACCAAGCAAAAAAAACGCCATCTGGCGGATTGCAAATTTTTTGACAAATTCGCACGATTCGCGGAACGCGAAATTGCCAGAAATTCACAAATTCCGCGAGCGGAACGGATTTTGTGCCCACGCTTAATACGCAGTGCTGGCTTGCCTACTATTCTTACAGTCAGTATCCAAGTTTACTCCCGGGGATCTTTGTATCACTCTGCTCCTTGTCGTCTGTCTACTTTTATGCTCAAGGTTTCCAGGTAGCCCTCCTCTACCCCTGCCACCATGTATGGGGTGCCTGGCCGAAGCCCTACGCCCACGGTGTAACTCCAATGCGGCACGAGTCCAAAGTGCAACCTGCTCCTCCCGATACTCACCCACCCGCGGGAGAGGTGCCGCGTCTTGAATTGCCACTGTTAACCCCGCCACCTCTGCTGTGGTCGTAACACACTCCTCACAGGAAAACCAAAAAAACCTGACTGCCCAGGTGTCATGACTGGAAGAAATATAAGGTAGTTTATTTTCTTTTTTTTAAAAGTCACTCCTTTACTTGATAATCCATAATAATCCAAGCAAAGCAAAGTCACTCAAAGAAGACCTATTTAGTAGAGTAAAAGACAGATACTCCTCCCGAAATAACATTGCCTCTAAACCGAGATTCTTCACATTACTCTGGGATTAAAGTCACTTCAAAAACTCAATGCTCTGCCCTGAGCGTTTTTAGCTGCTGTTGAGTGCCCTCCTGTAAACTCAACCTTGATAACCTTCCATAGCCTCTCATAACCAGCAAGGGAGAGGGAAAGTATAAACTACCCTACTGCTCCCCACCAAAATCGAAAGAAAACAGGTGCCAATTCTTTTTGATTATTTTCCAAAGACTATTCCTTTGTTTGTTATATGTTAGGATTAGCCTAGGATTGTTGGTCTTGTTGTCTGTGATATCTGACTGTTTAGTTTTACTATTTGAAGGCTTAAACAATAAGGGCTAGATGTAGGTAAACAACATTTACCGATTCTAAAATACCGAATTTTACCAATTCGGTATTTCAGAATCGGTAAATGCTATGTAGGTAATTACTCGGTAAGTATTACCGAATTGGTGCGATTCGTTATTTTGGTATTTCGGTAACTCGGTAATTCCCATTCATTCCTATGGGCCTGTAGGCCTATAGGAATGTATGGGAATTACCGAATTGGTATTTACCGATTTGGTAAAAGGGGGGAAACATTCAAGGGTGGCATGGTGTCACTTTGACACCCTGTTGCACCTCTAAATTGTACATGGGTGCACATGTCTGCCACATAGCACTGTCATTAAATGCAAAAAATTGATTTTTTTGGGTTTTTCGTAATTTACCACCAACTTGTAGTTGGTGGTAAATAACGAATCCTTACAGATGAAAGCACTCACTTGAGTGCTTCCTACATTTGGGATTCGGTAATTTACCGAATCGGTATTTAAGAATTCAGTAATTTACCGAATTCTTAAATTCCGATTCGGTAAATTACTGAATCCGATATGTAGCCACCTACATCCCAAATGCCTAATACCGGTCGGTAACGGGCGAAATTCGGTAATTTCGGCCGTTACCGACCGGTATTAGGGTTCCTACATCTGGCCCCCAATCTTTTCTTGACATCGATTTTGTGCAAACAATTGCTTGATCTATGACCTTATGTCTATAGCCTCTTGCTAAGAATCTCATTTTGCATTCCTGTTGCGCTATGTGTAAATCATGGTCATTGCTGCAAATCCTATGAATGCGCAGCATTTCTCCATATGGAATACTTTGCACAGTAAGTTTCGGATGAAAGCTGCTGGAATGTAGAATTGTGTTCCCTGATGTGAGTTTACGATGTAACCATGTATTTATACTCTTGTTTTACACATATACCTCCACATCCAGAAAACATATGCAGCTTGCACTTATATCAGATGTAAATTGCAAATTCATGTCATTGTTGTTCAGTTCGATAATGAAGTTTTCAGCACTTGTTTTGTTGCCACGCCATATTATAAACAAGTCATCAATAAAACTGATCCCCTTCACCACATTATCTGTCCAACATTCTGTGTTCTATTTTTAACACCTTCTCCTCCCACCATGTATATGAGTCTGTTGTCACTGTTTTATATGTTTATTACAGTGGAGGAGAAGGATATATATATATATATATATATACACGAACAATATCTTTGGCGCCAGTTGACGAATCTTTGTGAAATTTTCAAAACTAATGGCCCGCTCCGGTCAGCTCCTGTCTTGAAAGTATATACATATAAGTATATATACAGGTGAGTAGCACGCTTACAATTCCCTGAGTGATTGAGCCTGGCGGGGGTAGTCCGCCCGACATCATAATGGGCCTCTAAGAGTCTTAAAAAACCTAGGTGCCCCGAACTTATAGAGGAATCTAATGCCCTCTCCCTCGAAGTTGGCCATGACACTCAGAATCCTCCCCCAGTTGGTTTCAACAGGGCTAGAAAGTAGACAACATATTGTTTTGAACTGGAAAGCAAGGGAATACAAGAACACATCTGGAAGGGCTAGGCCACCCTTTAATAGTCTTCATTTTAGCTTCTTCCAGGATAACCTAGAGTTTTTATTAGCCCAGATGAAGCTACCTATTTTGCTTTGAATTTTACCCAAGAGTTTGCCGGGGAAGTCTAGGGGAATAGTACTAAACAAGTACGTCAATTTGGGTAAGATAACCATTTTGGCAAGATTTACCCGGCCATAGATGGTATGGGGTAGATTCTGCCACCTGGAAAAGAGATGGCCAATTTCCTTAGACACTTTCCTCAAATTGATCAGGGGTATATCCACTAAATCCTGTGCTATAGTAATCCCCAAATACCTAAACTGCCTTCAGCATCTTCCAGACCAACTATCAATGCCCCAGCACATTACCTCAGTCTTGGAGGAGTTGACTAAATACCCAGAGTACAGACCAAATTCCATCAGGGTAGTTTCTACCCTAGGGAGCACCTTCACAGGATTGTTGGTATAAACCAGCAGGTCGTCTGCGTATAAGGCTAACTTGCAGCTATAATCTGAGGCTTGGAAACGAGTAATTTGTACGTCAAGTCTCAGAGCTTGGGCGAGAGGTTCAATATAAATATCAAACAACAAGGGCGAAATAGGACACCCCTGTCGCGTTCCCCTTTGTATACTAAATACGATGTCAATGAGCCATTTAAGAGGATAACTGCAGAGGCGCCCTTGTAACATCTAATGAGGGTTTCTATGAATGTTAGACCAAAACCCATCATATTTAAAGTCTCCCAAAGGTAGGCCTAGTTGACTCGATCGAACGCCTTGGCTGCGTCATATGCAGTCACTGTCAAGGGTTCCGACCGTGCCAACGCCAGATCCACGCAACCAATTAGCTGTAAAGTTTGTTCCTGTATAAACCTTCCCGGAATGATGCCCTTTTGATCTACATTGATCAACTGCGGAACTATCTTGACCAACCTCCCTGCCAAAATGCTGGTAAAGATCTTATAATCCGCATTTAGCAGGGAGATTGGTCTATAGGAATCCGCTTTAAACGGATATTTTTCGGGCTTCAAGATTAGCACTATTGTTGCTTCCTTCCATGACGGGGGACAATACCTTCAGGGCTGTAAATATAATTGAAGAGTTTGCATAGTCTAGGGCCTATCAAATCCTCGAGGGCCTTATAAACTTCACCCGGGAGAGCATTCGTCCCTGCGGCTCTGTTGTTCTTAATCTTTTTGATATGGAGCTTGATTTCCTCTTCTGAAATGGGGCCATCGAGCATCTCCCGATCATCTCCTGTCAATGTTGGTAGGGCTTTATTTTTTAGCCAATCTTGGATTGAATCGGTGCTTGAAGCTGTCTCCTCTTTGTACAGCTTAGAAAACAAGGAAAGAAGGCACCTCTGCATATCCTCCTGATTACAAGAGGTCGCACCAGTCTCGTCTATGATCAGTTTATTGATGCTATTCTTTACTCGGTCCGCCTTTACCTTCCAAGCCAAAGGGACTCCTGCTTTTTCCCCATATTCATAATTTTCCATATTATGGGCTGCCCATTGAGCTCTTACTTTTTGGTCTAGCTTTCCCCTATAATCTAGGCGCAGGCGCTCCAAGTCCCTCAGGACTACTCAACCTAATTCTTTCCAACCTGGATATCTCACTTTCCACTTTTTGGAATTCTAACTCCTCTTCCTTGTTTTTAGAGCATATCAAGCTCTGTAACAAGCCCCGAATATGGGCCTTGAATGCGATCCAGACGTAATGTTTCAGAAAAATACTCAACGGTTGATGTTTTGATAACACTGATTATTTCATGGTTGGATAACATTGCCCTTTTTAGTGTCCACCTGGGGGTTAGGCTTATTTCCTAAGTATGAAAAGGTAATAGGGGCGTGATCATATAAGATACTTGGAAGAGTGGAAATATCCACTAGATTCTCCAGACCAAGTCTATCCGTAAGAATATAATCTATTCTAGAGGAGTGGCCATGTTTTTTGCTAAAAAACGTGAAGCCTGGTTCTCTGTCCTTTTTGGCCCTCCAGGCATCTACCAATCCAAGCTCATGAATCATGTTGATCATCGCCTGACGTGTGCAGGGTGCGGCCACGTACCGGCTATGATTTGACCTGTCTTGGCTAGGATTAAGAAGAACATTAAAGTCACCGCCGATTATTACCGGGGTGGTGACATCTACTAATTTGGTCTGTACTCTGAGAAGGCAGGCAGGGTCATCAACATTGGGGCGGTAGTAAGACACCATGGCAAGTTCGATCCCCCCTATAGCCACCTGTACCAAGATCCACCTGCCAGATTGATCGGTTAGCGTGGTCTTCATTGTACCACCAGCACCAGATCTATTAAAACCACTACCTCCTTATTATGTACAGTCTGCTCAGGGCAACAGAAATGTTCAACCCATCTATATTTTCCAAAAACAGTTTTAGACTCAAGATGACTTAAGTGAGTCTCTTGTAAGAGGCAGACTAGGGCTGAAGATTGTTCTAAAAATTTCATGATCAGCCTTTGTCTTCGGGCACATTGGAGCCCGTTGACATTCCACGAAATAAACCTTATCCTTATGGACGTCATTCTTTACAGATTCTTCCTACCTCCCTCCCCTTGGATGGACATCCTTAGAACAACTTACTCTTCAAAAGGAAATGGAGAAAGAGGACATTTTTTATATTTTCTCCCACTGCAACCCCACCAGTGCTCCCCCTCCCCTAATCCCCCCACCCCCTCCTAGTGACCCCATCAGCCCCCCACACCCGTGGGGAAACCTCCCTTCTCTTCTGAGCAGATGCCCTTGGTCAGGAACCCCCCCCCAAGTGCGGCTATAAAAAAAAATACACAATTAAGAGAAAAAGTAGGCTGACCCCTCCCTAGCAGCAACAGCATTTCACTATGCTATACATTTCCCCTCTATTGTGGCTTTTTAAAAAAAAAAAAAATATTTCCTTATTATACCCTTTATTGTTGAATTTGTTTAGATACCATGCACACCTCCACTTCAATTTCTGATCTTATCTATTAAGGTGTCGACTTCATCTAATTGGCGCATATTGTACATGTGGTTATTCCACATGATCCGAAGGGATGCAGGGAATCTTAACTGGGTCTTGTCCCCTATGAATTCAGGAATGTTGTCCATGCTAGCCCTGATAAGCTGTCGATCTTAATGTGTAGCTCCTTCTCTAGCCCATT